>NC_138101.1:164325510-164673010 GCF_964146895.1 Miniopterus schreibersii | reverse complement strand
TTTTCTCGATCCCGCTCCCGAGAGGGTCTCTCTGGCTTTTCAGTTTTGGGTTCAGTAACAATAGCTTTCAGTTGTTTCAGTTTTTCATCTTTCACCCAGAGTTTGTTTTGCATCTCCAGTTGTTTAGCTGCCACTCGACGCTCCTACAAATTATCAACGACAATATACATCCTAATAAATTACACCAAACAAATACACCAGATTACCAAAACACTATTCCAGAAAATTATAATTTTCCAATTCTTCCTGATAAGTATACTTCATAATGCTCACGAATTTCAAGGGCAGAGAAAGGAATGAACTGAATAGGCAACTACTGCCATCACCACCAAAACCCTAACCCAGGTACAGTCATTCAAAACACTACAATTTGAAATAAATCACCCCCTCTGCGATAAGCACTACAGGAATGACACTCACACATTCTTTTTCCCACTTCATTGTTGTTTCCGTCACCATGCCTTGCAACCTGGCTTCTAGTCTGCGTTTGTCAGAAAACTGTTGCTGAAGTTTCTGATTCTGGGTTTCAAGCTCCTGTTGTAGACTGCGCTTATCTTCTTCATAGATAGTGGTTGTTTTCTCTAAAATTTCAATCTGGAAGGTAGAGCATTATGTTCAAAAATTGGTATGGAAATATTTCATGTAGCTCTAAAACAATCTTTTATAATTTGTTTATGCAAGCATACTTGTGGAAAGAAAAACTATGGAGAAAGCATTTTCCTCTAAAATTTCATCTGATTTCCTACCTTCATTCCTAGAAATGAGCTTTTTAAACAGATTTCTTACCGAGACACTAAGTTATACATGACTTAATGTAAAAATTACTTTCCCCTAAAATTCAGGCCTAAATTTTTTTTTTCTTCTTTATTGGCCAAGTCATCCTAGCAGTCTGAGCTCCCAAACACTGTACTGCTGCTTGGTCTGGCTGTAAGTCTTCAGTCATTGGACATGTGCTAGTGGAGGTTGGTCAATGCTGGAGAAAGATATTGTTTTTTCTACACCCATCATTGCCTCAGGCCCCAGGTCTCTGGACAGCTGATTGTTGTGTTGGCAGTGAGAACGGTACCAGGTGTCATACTGGTGGACTCAGACCAGACCTTGGTTCAGCAACCTCAGTACTTGAGTTCTGGCTAAGAAAGAATTCAGAGCCAAGACTCAAACGGTAAGATAACGTTTATTTAGAAAGTCAGAGGTCTATAAAAGTGAGCGGTGGAAGAAATGGGCTCAGAAAAACAAGTTACAGAGGCAAAAGAAGGGGCCCTTGGAACTTAGGAAAGGGTAAAGGTAACACACCTGGGAGAAAAAAGAAAAGGAATGGGAAAGGAGTGGGCGTACTCCAGAGGGAGAGCACCAGGCCTAAAGTTTTATTTATTTATTATTATTTTTAATCCTCACCCAAGAATATGTTTTCATTGAATTTTAAAAAGAGATGGAGGGAGGGGAAGCCTCTGTATGCCCCAAGTGGGGATTGAACCCACAACCTAGGTATGTACCCTGACCAGAATCGAACCCGCCACCTTTTGGTGTACAGGACGATGCTCCAACCAACTGAGCCATCCAGCTAGAGCCTAAAATTTTATTTTTATTTTGGAATAGAGAACACTATTGGTTAAGACTAGCTTCTCTCTAGAATGAGTGTTCCCCTCTAAATGATCCTCTGTAAATGAGGGAACAAACATACGCTATCTAGTAATAAGTTAAAATACCAAGCTATAGTCAAAGCTGAACTCTAGAAAGCCCTGTAGAAAGCTCACTTGTTTGGGCCAGAGAACATTTTCTTTAACTGCTAACATATAACTCATAAAATTAAAGAGTTTAACATCCCTTTTACGCTTTTTACTCAGATTCCCTCTTTTTGGAGGGTAGGATGAAGGTTAGTAAGTAACAAAGTGATAAATCTCAGTAAGCAGCGTTTACAGGCCTGGAGAGCATAAGGGCTCCGTCAGAGAACAGCAGTAAGTAGCCATTACAATACTGGCAAAACCAACCTTATATTCTAACGTTTTGGTTTTTTTCTCCAGTCGTTCTATTTCCAATTTTTGTCCTGAGATCACCTTTTCTTTTTCATTTAGTTTTCCTTGAATGGAGTTTTCTTTATTTAAAAGACCCTTGTCGAATTCTTGCAACATAGCTTTAAAAGTAAAAGCTGAAACAAAAGCATGCAGGTTCTGTTTACTTCAATTCCAAACTAACCAATGCAATCAACTTTTACTAGGCAATACTATAAAGTATTTCGTTTTGCACTATGACATCCCCTTTCCAATCCTTACGGGGTAAGTAACTGGCTTTAGAACAACAAATGCAAAACCAGAAATAACAGTAGATTCATTTTAGGAACAGTCAGATCCAAATTGAATCCCTAGTATACCGCTTACTAGATATGTGACTTGGGCAAGTTATTTTTCTGAGCACATTTCCTCATTTCAAAATGGGAATTTAAATACCACTTCTCTCATACCTTTTCTTGTGAAGATTAAAATGAATTGATGACGATGCTAAACATAGTAGACATATTTACTGAGCACTAACTATGTGCCAGGCAGTTCACTCTTCCACATGATTTCATACATTATCTCACAGCACCCTCTGAAGTAGGAACAATTACAATCCCCATTTTGCGGACAGGGGAACTAAGAAACAGAGGATTAAATAATTTGCCCAAAAGTATGTTAAAGATCCACCCCACCACAGAATTCAGATTCACTGCAAATTTCTGGAGTTAAAATGATTGCAAATGGTTTTTAGCCTTACATTGTTTGTTAAACTCCTCAATCATCATTTGTCGGAGCTGGTGGCGTTTCTCTAATGCTTCAATAAGCCTGGGGAGAGTCTGCTCATCATTGATATCCAAAATTTCGCAGGGTGGCAAAGGTGGAAAACTCTGTAAAACCACTTCTGTAACCAGCAGTTCTGTATTGAATTACAAAAATTATAAAAAGTTACACAGGAGAGAAGGAACTTATTTAAATGAGTGATTAGAGCCACAGTCCAATTAACTATATTTTCTTGAGTTGTCATAATCATAATTTTAGCTGTAAAAAAAAAAAGTTATCTCATGTAACAAAAGAAATCTGTTACACATCGGTTCAGATTTCTTTTTGCACTTGGTTAAGGGAAGGGAGAAGGGAAGTAGAAAGTTCTCTTATGTGAAATAGATTAAAAAGAGGGAGACAAAGAGACTAATCAGTGGGCAAGTGATCTGATTCCAAATCATACCATCTCCAACTGGACCTGCCCGAACGTGGTTCCTGTATCGCCGTCCAGGTGTTAAACCACATATTGCCTTGTCTACTGGTCTTGCTACTTCAACTTCTTGGGTCATTTCTGCAAATCTCATGACTTGCTAAGACACAAAACAAATGGAGGTTTTTGTGCGTGTGTGTGCATTTTTTAAAAACAAATAAACATATAACAAGTCCTTCCTCAGAAATTACTATGAAACATTATTCAACTGGCCTTCAGCTCATTTCAGTAACTGATGGTTCTGCATCAATTTTTAAAATGTTCAAATGTCATTCTTCACACCCAGATAGCTGTTTTCTTACAGAAATTCTGAGACTGTGTAGGATAATTAAAATTACCAAGCTTTCTTCATAATCTTCAGCCTTTGGATTCACACACACGATCATGCGTACTTTTCCTTCCCCGTCAAAGTAGTTCTTGAACAGATGGGTTAACTTTGAATCTCGATATGGAACCATCTATAAATACATTCAAATCCAAATAAAGACGTAAGGTGAAAAAGGCCCACGAGTAAAACTATACACATGAAAGGCTGTTGCTCACCTTGTTAGTTCCACACATCTGGTTCTCTCTCAGGACTTCCATGCATGTTCTTAGTGTCATTAGTGACTGGTTAATATTACCTAACAGAAAAATATACACAGAAGACATCTGAAAACAAGGGTAGGTAGAGTGTAGTCTGTTTCCCTATAAAATCCCTACTGCATAAAACTATTAGATGGAAATAACAGATTTTAGTGGCTCAATTTAAGGAGCTGTCCACGCATGGTCTGGCAGTATTTCCAGAGTATTTCAATAGCAGTGTTTCAGGAGAGGTTAAATACCATCCTTCAGGGATTCTATCAAAAGGACTCTCCAGTGAATGCAACATTACACTTCATGACCCATTAAGTTTCTTCCAAATCTTAAATTCTGTGAAAGTATATTAGATGAAGGTGTTTAATATCTTCACATAAAATATTATCTCTAAAGCATGGCCATTTCAGGCTACAGCTGGCTCCATCAACACTGAAATCTCTCCTGCACCCAGACGGGCTCCTGTTTCTAAAAGTCAAGTGTCTTAGGATCCAGCTAACTCTTACCCCTCTACATCTAAAGTAACAGGTATTTCTTAGGTGGCATACTTGTTACTTTTGACCACTTGTATTTGGATTTCTGAACCAAGACAAGTCTGACAGATTAATCAAGCCTCCAATAGCACAGGAGTTCTCACCTACATAGACCCCAAGAGTAATTAAGAATTTGTTCATTTTGGAACTCTAAGGTTGACTAACTCAACCATGCTTTCATCCTTAGCCACCTCTCAAAACACATGGCTCATCTGTACCCCCATAAAATTCCATGATCCAAGATTTATCTTCCTTGACCACAACTCCCAGTATCCTTTGTTCTTCCACTGTGCTCTTAGGAACCCATATTCGTTAACAGATTTCCCTAAATCCTCGACCTCTCACAGAATGATCCATTCATCTCTTTCCCTAATGGTCAGGTGTCCATATTGTCCATGCACACACTTCAGGGAGTCTGCATACTTGGGTGGGAAATAAATTACATCTTTGTTTTTATAGCACTTACAGTTTATTGCTAATCTCAAGGTATTTATATGTTCATTACTACTTTGAAATTATGTAGTTATTAGACCAGCTGGTGGGTTTTTTTTTTAAGGCATTAATAATGCGGCACATAACCCTACCCAGTTTGGCTCAGTGGTTAGAGCATCAGCCCAATTCCAGGCAGGCACCCGCCTTGGTTGCAGGCTCGATCCCTGGCCCCAGTAGGGAGGCAACCAATTGATGTCTCTCTTACATGGATGTCCCCCCCTTCCACTATCTCTGAAAAGCAATGGAAAAAATATCCTTGGGTGAGGATTAAAAAACAAAACCCCTAATAATGCAGCACATAAATTACTGTATGACAAATGTTTTAAGAATACTTTAGCCCGGCCGGGCGTGGCTCGGCGGTTGAGCATTGACCTAGGATCAGGAGATCAGGGTTCGATTCCCGGTCGGGGCACATGCCCAGGTTGTGGGCTAGGCAGCCGATCAATGACTCTCTCATCATTGATGTTTCTATCTCTCTCTCTCTCCCGCTCCTTTCCCCTCTCTGAAATCAATAAAGATATGTTTAAAAAACAAAAACAAAAAACAACTTTAAAAAATGTATTTCAATCTAATTGGTTTCCTTTATAATCCTATGTATTTCATGTCATATATTCAGAAATATTATTCTGGGAAGTGTCCACAGCTTCCCTGTACCCATGGCATAACGCGCTGTAACCTTACCTTTATTTTCCCATAAGGGTAGTGTTTCCCCCGCAGCCCTGGAGTCTTTTTGAGTAAAAGTTGCTTGTTTTTTAAAGTCTAACATTTTATAAGGATGGTGAATAGAGGAGGCCAGCAACATTTTCCTAATTCCTCGCTGCTGCCTTCAAATGTTCCTCCTACATGCCAGCTCCTGGGTCACTTCGGTATTTATGAGAATCACTCTTAGATGCTGTCAGAGGACACCGATCTCAACTCCAATAAACCTTTATCTCCTTACCAATGCAGTCAAACAACCATGCCCAAACCCTGAACTATTTCACTCAGAACTGCACCACCTCTGGAAACCTGAGGCTGTCATATGCCCCAATCACAATCTTCTTTTCTTATAGTTCTTATTCCCTAACTTTGTTCCGCATCCATATTAACAATGATAGTCCATTCTGTTTCTTCCCCTAAGCATCAGAACCCTCAGCTTTCAAAAAACAAAACAACAACAACCACCCCTCAGGTTTCTACTTTCTTCCCAATCCAACTACATCTTTTTCCCCATCAAAGTTAATCCTTCCTCTTGTGATCTGGACTCCAGATTCCTGATCTTCTTATACAGTAGCCCCCCCTTATCCACAAGAGATATATTCCAAGACCCCCAGTGGACACCTGATACCATGGATAGTACCAAACCCTATATATACTATGTTTTTTCCTACACATACATACCTATGATAAAGTTTAATTTATAAATTAGGCATAGTAGGAGATTAACAACTACTACTAATAAAAATATACTATAATAAAGGTTATGTGAATGTGGCATTGTTAAGTAAAGTAAGAGTTTCTTGAACACAAGCACTGTGATACCAGGACAATTGATCTTATAACTGAGGTGGACAGCGTATATACTGTGGATAGGTACCAGGTGGGACAGTGCATAATGCTACTCAGAACGGTGCAAAATTAAAAGTTATAAATTATTTCTAGAATTTTCCATTTAATATTTTAGGACTGTAGTTGACCATGGGTAACTGAAACCATGGAAAACAAAACCACAGATATGGTGGGGACTACTGTATACACATATATATATAATGTGTGTATTTTTTTTAGTATTTCATAATCCCTTAAGTCATCTTCTCTCCATAGGCTCTTTAAATTAATCATCAAGGGCTTGTTGTTCAAAGCTCTGTCCTCCTATCTGTTCCCCATAAATAGTCTTATCTCCCCCATTGCTTCCATCATTTCTCTATTAGCAAAACCTAAACCTATAAATCTCAAGTCAAATCTCTCTCCTTCCAAATCCATGAACCTCTGCATCCAATTACTAGGTGCTTCCCTTGAAAAATTTGGACATAACCCAAACAAAATTCATGAACTGCCCATACCTGCACCTCAAACTGCTTCTCCTCAACCAAGGTCTTCCTCTTCTTTACTCTCCACCTGCAGGTGGACCTACTTCCTAACTAGCTCTCGGTTTTGACTTTTGCCTCCAGGTCACATGATTGCTCATCTGAATTACAGTAAAAGGCTCCCAACTGCTTTTCATCTCTAGACTTGCCTCTTGTAAATTAATTCTCTTTACTGGGAAAATGATCTTTTTAAAAGACTAATCCTTCATTGACTTTATGGGGAGGCTGCATAATGGTAGAAAGACACAAGTTTTGAGAGTCCAACCAACCTGGGTTTGAACCCAGGCTCTAACCTTGGGAAAATCACTTCTTCCAACCTCCTCAACTGAAAAATGGCTATGATACATCTTGAAAAGTCAGAATCAAGAAAGCAAGCCCATGCACAGTAGGTACTATGAAACACAATAGTCCCTTAATTGTAGCCACCATTATTCCCTCAGGATAAATTCAGATTTTTAATATGACAGACAAGGGGTCTTCATGACCTTGTCCTGCTCTGCTACCTCTTTGTCATGGTTTATATCCCACACCCTCCACTTCAGCTGCCTTGACCCAGCATGTTCTCTCAGGACTGGTCTGTTTACAAGTGGCTGCCCCCTCTGTCAGGGATGATGCCTTTAATCCTATCCTTCCTCAGAGAGCTCACTCTTCATCTTAAGTGTCAACTCCATGAAGTCTTCCTCCAATCCCCCTCCCCCACCTCAGATTGGATGATGCAGCTCTACTCTGTACTCCCACAGTAACTTGTGTTCACTTCCATTATATTCTACCTATATTCTATCTCTTGTACTAGGCTGGGCTCTCCAGGGCAGGGCTCGATCCTTTATATCTGTATTAATTCCTGGCACACAGTAGGTATTCCATAAATATTATTAACATAAAACATAACTTGAATGGTTACACAAAATGAAAGATTTAAAAAAAAAAAAAAAAAAAGACTCACAGATTTCCTTTTTTTTTTTTTAAGGTCAAATGACAATTTTAATGGACTTTTTTTGTTTGTTTTTAGATTTCCTTTCAATTGGCTTTGTGTTCCAAGGTTTTTCCCACCTTCAGAAGCCAATTTTTACCAATATGAATGCTGAAGTAACTGTTAAATAACTTCATTTTAAGGACCCAGTACTGACCATACCATCAACAGGTATAACAGACACTTTCAATATGAATATAACTTGTATTTATTTTAGTCACTTTTTCATGCTCTTATTAAAGAAATCAGTGAATTATAATAGATTGATACCAAACCAGCACAACTAAAGAAACAACACTAACCACTAAAATTAGCCTCTAAATTATGAAATTGAAGACAATTATGCTTAAACCTCCTATCAATAAGCAGATGATAAACTGGCATTGCAAATTTTTACAAGTTCTAGCAATAGATAAGTACTATGCTTTACTCACCAGCTTCACGTAATCTGTTCCCTTCTGCTTTTGTCCGGTTAGTTCTTTCACTTCCAGCAAGATCCACCAAGGACAACTGGCTTATAGTGATTTGTTCTTTTTCCTAGAGGGAAGATCATAATGCCAATAACATGATATGAACTATAAGTGGGTTTACAATGTTCTTTAAACATATTCAAATTAACAAGTTATTGTATTATGAATATAATATTTGCACAATACAAAAGGTACTAGAGTAGGGACAAGGGATACAAGTTTGGATGGGGAAGTCTGCTAATATGATAAATATACTCATGACATTAATGATTACTTTCCCATTGTATGATATTCTACATTATGCTGTAAGCGCCATGAGTGCAGGGACTCTGCCTTTTAATGACTTTATCTCCAGCACCTTGCACAGTGCCTAGCACTCAGCAGGAGCTCAATATATATGCTAAATAGTTTAGAATAGGACTATCTTAAAATTTTCTATAATCAGATATTTAATAATTTCATAATCTAACAATTTCATAATATGCCAGTAATTTTTATAAGAAATGAAAGTCAAGAGGTACATAACTGATATTATGTTAGATGTGATTCAAAGGAAATCAAGTGTATATGGAAGCTTGATTTATAAGCATTTCCTAGCTAACATTTATCAAGTGTTGACTAAAAGCCAAACACGGGACTAAGAATTTTACCTGGACTACCTCCTTTAATCCACCCAACAATATGAGGAGTTTATTACAGTTAGGTCAGTTAGCCAGTAAATTAATAGGAATCAGAATTTGAATCCTAGTGGTCTTCAGTACCATGCTGTACCATCTCCTCCTGCCATCTGGAAACCTTTGTGATACCACAATTTCATAATGCAGTTTGAATAGAATTATACTTTAATAGCTTAAAGTTATTAAATAACTTATATTTGGGCTCAAATACAGTTACCAGTTGATATAAGCCTTGTAATGTGACAGGTCCAGCAATAAACTGCGATCAACAGATGAGGGACCCTCCTGGCCTAACAGCCAAGAGAAGAACAACTTAGAATTGGCCATCTCCTGAACTAACCCTAACCTGGAAAGTTAATCGCTGACATTTTAAAACCATTAACTGAATTTCCATATACAAAATGAGTCTTCAGAAATAAAACAATGAATCACACATTCTTATTTTATCTCCTCTATTTAATGAGATTTATAAAGATTCGTAAACCTTTTTCACAGCAAAAGTCCAGGTTCTAAGATTTAATAGCCAGTTTCCCAAAAGTACACATCAAATGGAATAATTAAAGCCATCACCTGCCCATATCTATATCTACTATATATCTATATCTATATTTTTTAAAATTTTAGAAAAATCTATCTTTATTGATTTCAGAGAGAGGACAGGAGAGGGAGAGACAGAGAGAGGAACATCAATGATGAGACACTGACTGGCTGCCTCCTGCATGCATGCTCCTGACTGGGAATTGAGCCCACAACCCAGGCATGTGCCCTGACCAGGAATCGAACCTCAATCTCCTGGATCATAGGTCAATGCTCAACCGCTGAGCCATACTGGACGGGCACCTACACATATTATTAATTCTAGAGGAGTGATTTTCAACCTTTTTCACCTCATGGCATACATAAACTAATTACTAAAATTTTGCAGCACACCAAAAAATACACTTTTTGTCTATCTGACAAAAAATATATATATATTAAAAAAAAAGTTTTTATTGATTTCAGAAAGAGGAAAGGAGAGGGAGAGAAACATCGATGAGACAGACTCACTGATTGGGTGCTTCCTGCACGTTCCCTACTGGGGATCGAGCCTGCAACCCAGGCATGTGCCATGACCAGGAATTGAACCATGATCCTGGTTCATAGGGCAACACTCAACCACTGAGCCACACTGCCAGGCAAAAGGCACAATTTTGATTGTTCCACATCGGATGGCTGTTGTTGTGTTGGCTGTTATTATTCTTTTTTTGACAATCTAAGGAAAAAGAGGTAGGTGTGTCTGACTAAATAGTCAGGTGTTGCATATTTTAAAAATTCTTGCAGGGAGGACTAACTAATATAAAACAATCAAAGGCCACCTTGATGGCGCAACACTAATTTTTATGACACAAATTTATAAACAGATTTTTGTAAATAACTAGGTTTTAAATGTGTATTTAACTTGATGTTTTTTTACCAGCATAAATTAAGATGATCATTTAATAGTCATTAAAAACAGTTGCCAGGGATGATCTACATGGATGGAAAAACCTCAAAAATGGTTGTTAAGTTGGAAGTATTGTTTTTAATATGTAAGTGATATTCAGAATGCTCACAATAAAAAATGCCTCAACTTTAAAAAAAAAAAGTATTGATTTTTAGAGAAAGAGATGGATGGAGGAAGAGGGAGGGAGGGAGGAAGGACGGAGGGGGAGGGAGGGAGAGAGAGAGAGAGAGAGAAACATCAATTTTCTGTTCCACATATTTATATGTTCATTGGTTGATTCTTGTATGTGCTCTGACCCACAACCTTGGTATACAGGGACCATGCTCTAACCAGCTGAGCTACCTGGCAAGGGCTCAACTTTTTTAAGTATAAGAAACCACCTTAAGTGGCACCTAGATTTCTAATGAAGAATGATGATACAGTTTGGATTAAGTACCTTGGGTAGGTTTTACATAGTGTTTTGTACTAGATCTGCTAAAGCATCTGTCCAGCTTGGTATCCTATGAGAGTTTATTTTCTGGGTAGACATTCTTATAGAGCATTGTCCTTAAAATCAGACTGTCTCTTCTATATTGAAAGCATTTTTATGTTTTCTAATTTTAAAATTAATATTTTCTTTTTGTTAATTCTCACCCGAGGACATTCTTTCCACTGACTTTTTAGAGAGTGAAAGGAAGAGTGAGAAATATCGATGTGAGGGAGACACATAGATTGGTTACCTCCTGCACACACCCTGATCAGGGCCGGGGATCGAGCCTGCAACCGAGGTATATGTCCTTGGCCGGAATCAAACCTGTGACCCCTCAGTCCGCAGGCCAACATTCAACCGCTGAGCCAAACCGGCTAGGGCAAAGTAGTATTTTCTTACAGATATTGTGCAATAAAGCTGAAGTAGGATGCTTTAACAGCTGATAAAATTTTACATTTGTAAAATTAATATATTGTACTGGTACAAAATAGTTTTAAATTATATTTTAATAAGCTAAAAATTTTTTCTGTGGCACACCAGTTGAAAAACCTTTGTTCTAAAGCAATCTTTATTGCAACCAAACCTCCCTAATTTAATTCTAATTCCAAAAATTAAGGATTCAGTTAGAAAAAGAAAAATTTCATACACTACAACTTACATGTAAGACATTGTCTCCATCTGCATCCAGTGGAGCTTGAACTAATTTAATGTTGAACACACTATGGGAACGGCTGGACTCACGATTCAAATGTGTGTTAGCAATACGTCTCTTTTTCTGGCCTATAATGACAGAAAAAAAAAAATCATTGCTCAAACCTGAACTCAGCCATTTCATTATACATGCTTTCTTTTTTCCCCCTCTTGATTTTAGAGAGAGCGAGCAAGGGAGAAGGAGAGAAACATTGATAGGCTGCCTCCTGCACACCCCCTACCGGGGATCGAACCAGCAACCTGGATAAGGGCCCTGACTGGGAATTGAACCAGCGGCCTTTTGGTGCACAGGATGATGCTCAACCAACTGAGCCACACAGGCCGGGGCTATACATGCTTTCTACTAAACTAAAAGTACAGTTGGTCAAATACATTTATCATTTTATAGTTTCTTAACTTTAATTCTAACCTTTCCAGAAAACTTCAAAAGCCTCTTCAGTAGATTTCACTTCTACTTCTGTACATCCTGCCACATACATATTATGATTCTTATCTTCACGAAGCAGTTTAGATTGCAGAAGTCTATGGGAAAGAAAAAATATATAAGCTTCCTAAATTATGAGTTATTAATAAATTGAGTTATCTCAATTTAAGACTAGGACTAAAATGCCAAGCACATGACATCCATTGTTATAATGGAAATAAGACTAAGCAAGAACCCAGACAAATATTAAACAAATAACTTAAGGATATATAGTCAAGATTAATTATAAGAACCTATTTTGTTTTAAAAGTTTTACTCTAATTTGTTGTAACAAAGCACATGAAACAAAAGTTAAGCATCAAAATCTAGCATTTCCTAAATTTATAAGAACAAAAGATAGAGCTGGTTCTGACCTCAGGGTCAGTAAAAAAGTTCAGAGAGAGTTTGCTATATACCAGGAGTGGCAATCCTTCCAAGGTGGCTGGTAAGTTTGAGTCTGTACGGTAAGATAAGGATGGGAAAGGGCGCTGCCTGTTTAATGTTCGTCTTGTGAATGGTGGGACCATCACCCACTAAATGGCAGATTTTTCAGGAAGCAAGGAGGGGCTCATAGGTAGCAGACAGCCTAGTGCCAATGAAAAACCACCTACATGCAAACATGCCACAGATGCCAAACTAGTATATCAGCACCCTTCTCCTTAAGAAAAGAGTCAACACAATCACATACACAAAGTGTGTGTTCCTCATGGGCATGCTGCAACTGTTCCACCTACCAAAGGAATAAGGTATAAGTTACAAGTTACTGTTTCTACAGCAGCCATCTCACAGTAACATGATCAGTCCACAGTATGTGACAGTCACAGTGAGTTGTATCTTAAAAATCCTCCATTGTAATATTTCTTCATTGTATTAAAAAAACACTAAACATTAATCAGTTCAGAAAAGCAGTTATACACCACCCTAACAAATTAAATCTGAACTCAGTGCCAAATAAGCACCTTGTGAGTTCATTCAAGGAGTTACCAGAAAGGTTACAAAGCATACAAGTTATATTTGTCAGTTCTTTTGTGTAACTAAATAAAACCAAGATAATATGCTCCTTTGAAAATAATCTAATTTAGGACAAACAAAAACTTGGCACATGTGCAGGCATGAAACTGATTGGTAGCAATGAATGACATCACAAAAGTTTAGGGAAATGGGTAGGCAGAACTGACACTTTGAAACAAATGGGAAAGTAATTAGTCTATACAGTTTAATGTAAATAAAAGTGGACATATTGACACCTGTTCTCAGTCTAATGGTTTTCTAAATCCCCTCTTTCTCCAATAATGTCTGATTAGACATACACACAAAAGTTAAATTTATGACACAGGTCTTCATACCATTTATGTCCTCAGAGGCCCCAATGAAGAGGGCACTAAAGATAAGCATTTAGCTTAAGAACAAAACCATCAACTCAGGAACAAGACATTAATATTAGACACAGGATTCCAGAGTTAGCTCTTGTGCAAATGCAGATTTATTGTTCGTGATGCCAGGTTGTAATTGGTCTTCATTCTCCATAGGGCAAGACTCAAGGATAGGGAGTAGTCTCTTAACTCTGGTAGAATGACAATACAGACGTCACTTCATATTAATCACTGAGGGAAGGTCTGTATTAGTTGCACAGACAACAGCTTTAGGCTCCATTCTGTAGAGATCACCAAGACAGATGGTGAAAATGGCTACAAACTCCCAACACTAAGTGTCAGGTTTTTGAAAGGTAGCCTCAAGGCACATCAATAGGGACACTTCTTTATCCAATTAAGGTCCTTCTTAAAATACAGCTCAGGGCCAAGAGTTTTCAAAAATAATGTCAGGTGTCCTCCTTAGATACTTAACCCACTGGGTCCCTAATACACCTGCATATCTGGTTAATAATAAAACAACTCATTGAGCACCAATTGCATGATACACAAGTTACATTTAATTTGGAAAACAAAAATAAACCTTATCCCTACTTATAGCTGAGGAAACTAAGGCTCACTAGGTGAAGTGACTTCCCCAAGATTAAACACCTAAGGGGGGGCGGGGGGGTGTCTCTTCACTACTTACTTAGGCTTTATGGGATCAAACGGCACCTCTTCCAGTAGATCATATATGTAATTATTATATATTTCAATATAAGAGACAAATACGCCGTAGACACTATCTTCATCAACCTCTTCTGCTTTGCAAAACTCTTGTACATTTATCATATCTGCAAACTCTGGATCTACTTGTCGTCTGAAAAAGGCGAAGAAAAAAGCCAATAAGACTGATCTTCTACATTGTGAATTAATATCAAAAGTAAATGATTCCAAGAGGAAACTAAAAGATATAGCACAAATGACCTGCCTTACAAGCAGAAATGCACAGAGAACTTTGTTCACTCAGTCACCCAACAATACTCCCATGTCCTCCCAGATACACAGCACAGGCTTTTATACCCTCTCATCCAAAGTGGCACCTTCTCTAAGTAGTGACTCAAAGGCAGTGTGCTCATAAACAAAAAAAAATCTGAGCAAATAGTTACTTAAGAACATTCTTCATCTTTGATCTCACTAATGTCAACTATCAGAGCATCTTCTCCACTTCATGTTCACCATTCCCTATGCCTTAGAAAACCATCAGATAGGGTTCCCTTTAGGCCAGTGTTGTATACAAATGCAATTACTTACTTGCTAGAAGGGGTCTTTGGATTGGGTATAGCCTCTCTTTTCTGCCGTTCTAATAAGGCATCAACTTCACACTGTATGTCCATGCTATTCCTATCATTAGATTTAAAAACCTGAAGTGGGGATAAAAATCAGACCGTGATTTTGAGAATTTGGCTTAAACTGTAAGAAACATATTTGAGAACTGAGAAACATTTATTTAAACATTTAAGGTTTCTAAACGTATCCAGTAAGTTTTCCCATAATACTACTGTATTCACAGGTATCTTCGTCCCTATGTCAGGTGAAATAGTTACAACATAAAAAATTATACTTACATATCTTTTAGCTTGAAATGACCCTATACTGTTAAAGATCATGTCCAAACAGCGAGGAAGCAGCCCTCCTTCCCCTGGAGAACCAGTCATGGTGTGAGTTTTCCCACTTCCCGTCACACCATATGTAAAAAGGAGACCTACAACAGAGCAGTCACACTGGGTTATATCTTAAAAGTCCTCCACTTCTAGTATTTATTCATTGTATTAAAAAACACAAAAAACAAAAAAATTAATCAGCTCAAAACAGGTTTACCACCACCCTAGCAAATCTGAATTCAAGGCTAAACATAAACCCAATATATCAAAAAAGTTTTTATCAGAGGGGGAGAAAAAGGAAAACCCAACAAAACTCCAAGAATCATACCATTTTTGCCATGAATGAGGTCATCTACCAAGGGATTAGCCACAACATCAAAGAGCTCCTTCTGGGTGGTATGAGTGCCAAATACTTGTTTAAATGAGTACTGAATCTGTGGAAAAGGAAAAAATAAAAGGGCATAAGTGAATTCCACTGTATCTGAACTAGAAACACATGTTTAAAGTTATTCAGATGTTTCTTTATGAACATTTAAGATCTAGATGTACAAAGAAAAAGTATGAATGGTCTTTACACTTGGAATCCTTAAAAAAGTCATGCCCTGGCCGGTGTGGCTCAATTGGCTGGGTGGTGTCCTGTGTACCATAAGGTTGCCAGTTCGATTCCTGATCAGGGCATGTGCTTGGGTTTTGGGCTCGATCCCTGGTGGGGGCAAGCAGGAGGCAGCGGATCGGTTTCATTCTCACATTGATGTAACTCTCTCTCTCCCCCTCTCACTTCCTCTCTCTTCTAAAAATCAACAAAGAAATTTTAAAAAGTCATGACCTAAGGCTGAATTTGTTTTCATTAAATGACCAAAAAGATCAAAAGGTATGATTCAGTCACAAACTTGGGAAAATCCTCACATATTACCTCATCTTACCGCTTTCTATTTTTTCTCATAAATGGCATAATAGCATAAAGCTAAGTATTTTGATGTACTTTCTAAAAAAACCCAGCAGTGAACAGTAAATATAAATTCATTTGAGTTCTTATATAAAATAAATTTTAAATAAATTGTGACCTTTAAGAAAGCAATACTTCAATTATCAAATCTTGTTTAAAATATGATTATTATAAAGTATAACCATATTGCCAAAAATATTACCAAACTTCTACTTAGAAAATTAGATTGGAGATTGGGGCATAAATTGTGTAAATGAAAATGTCCTAATTGTCCAGGGGCTGGAGTTTTATTATATCTTTTTTCATTATTTTCTAGTCTTATTAGTTTGTAGATATTACAGATGTTTCTGCAGGTTTCCTGAATTTATTGCAGTTTTTGCTTCATGAACATCAGTGCTGTGTTATTTGGTGCATGAGATTTATTAGAATTTATTGATTATAGCCTTTGTCAAATGGCTCCCTTTTTTCTATTTTATGACTTTTACCTTAAATTGAACCTGCTCAGATATCAATATCATGACCCTTATGTTTTCAAACTTAGCAATTTTGTCCCCCCAAAAGAGACATGTATAGATTAGTACTCAAATATAACAACAGTAACTGATACTTAGCACTGACAATTGTCTCAAGCACTACCTTAGCATGGTAATGAATCAACCTCTGATGTAGGTACTATTAATTCTTATGCTCATTTTATAACTTGTTAAAGATCACACACCTACTTCAGCTAGGTTAACTCTCACCTTTGAGGAAGTTTTTATTCCACTCCTATGAAACAGCTCTAGAACTCATACAAAGAACAATCTTAGAACTGAAAGGAGACATAAAGGACAGGATAATGCTGACAGGTTACTCAGATGACCTCCAAGTCCTCATGAATACACTCCTTCTTTGCAGGTGAAGAAAAATGAGACCACAAAGGAAGAACCTGCCCCGAGCTCATGGAGCTAGTTAGTATCAAAGCTGTTTCCAGTCCAACACTCTTTACATTATTCAGTGTTGCCTTCTGTCACAAGAACTTTTAATCTCCACCAAACCTTTTGTACTATTTACACACATTTGAAATTAACTCTAATAAGTAAAATTCAGTAAGTTAATTTTCAACTATTTTATAACCTCAAAGGCCTAGTCCTACATGAAGCCTCCCTGGACCATACATTCATGTTTAATCTATATGTACTGTTTGGCAAACAGGACAGAGAAGGTGCAGTATATCCCTTGAAGCTTATATTATACCAGGGAAAGAGACAATAAATAAGTAGATAAATCGATACACTGTGGTAAGTGCTATCAAGGTATTACATAAGAGTGCAGATCAGGTGACAAGGGAGGGGGTGCTACTTCTGATGGGGTAGTCTAGACATACTCTGTGAGAAGGTAATATTTAAGCTGAAACAGGGTAAGAGCCAAAGGAAAGGTCCAGGCCAATGGAATAGCCACGAGGCAGAATTCTGGTTTATCTAAGGAATCCAGGGTTGGAGAAGTACTAAGAGATGAGGTGGCCAGATTGATAGGAGGCAGATTAAACAGGATTTTGCCTATTTAAAAACTTTATTCCTTGGAAGGTTTTAAACATAAAAATGGTGTGGTCTGACGTGCTTTAAAAGATCATTCTGGCTGCTCTGTGGAAAATGGATTAGAGAAGACTCGGAGTAGAAGCAGATAGTCCAGTTAGGCTTCAGCAATCTTGTCAATGCTACTCAGAGTAAGGTCAGCAAACCAGTGCTAACTCTGAGAACTGTTTATTTCCAGTCTAAGAGAAGGTAATTGCAGAAATCAAGAGGTAATGTTTAGAAACTTTCGTAGCCATTTGGCATGGCTACCACATCCCAAGATGTGATTACTGGGTTTATCTCACTAAACAGATTAACAGGTTCTTTGCTGTCTGTCATGGTTAGTTCCAAGTGGCAAAGCTGCATAAATGTATTAGTCACAATTCATTTAAAAAAGTTGTTCCTGCCCAGCTGGGATGGCTCAGTGGCTGAGCGTTGACCCATGATCCAGGAAATCATGCTTCGATTCCTGGTTATGTTACATGCCCGGGTTGTGGGATCGATCCCCAGTGGGGGCGTGCAGGAAGCAGCTGATCAATGACTCTCATCATTGATGTTTCTATCTCTCTCCCTCTCCCTTCCTCTCTCTGAAATGAATAAAAACATAGTATAGATGGGCTTCTGATGAACAATTTCACTGGAGTAATGTGCACAAAAGAGTGAATGGCAACTTGAAAGTAGACACCACTGCCTGAGTTGATTCTTTCTTCTGCATTCTGTCATCTCTTTTAGCACACCTACCTTTCTGTCTTATCTGTTTGAGGGTTACCTGTTTACTATCTGTGCCCCCAATTAAGCTGTAAACTCCATAAAGGCAAGAGCTGTATCTCACTTATTTTTATTGTAAAAAAATCTCCTCCCACCCTCCAGCTTAGCACTTATTTGTTAAACCGAATTGAACTCATTTTGCTCAACATTTTACTAAAGAAAAAAACACTTCATAAGAGGTAGCTATAGGTATACAATGTCTATTAAATGTTATTTCAATCTCCACACGTGAAATTTTGTGTGTGTGTATATAAAAAATTTCCTAGCATGATCATATATCATTCCACATTAAACTATCCCTAAAATACACTCTAGGAAGCAATAAATACCCTGTAAAAGAAATTATCTTCTAAAAAGCAATCCTCTAACTCCAGTATACCAAAGGTGTGTCTATATTCCAGGAATTAAAAACTTCAGGTATGGTGGTTACAGTGAAGTAGATAAGTCAAAAAAGTGAAAACACATGAATTTTGTTAAATTAAAAAAATGGAAAAGCCATTCAGGAAAGAATATATCAAGTAAAAACAGCTTGATTTCAATAGGAAGTACCTCCTTATAGTCTCCATTTCGGTTAAGTCTGTACCCCTCAGGTGTATGAAGCTGAACGGTTGTATTATTGACCACTTCTATGCAACACTCTTGATCAGGAAAGCTCAGGGGGCGCACCCTACAATATACCTGAAAATGCAAGGAAGTGCTTAAAGAACAAAAGTTGACTTTTTACCTGACTTTTCATTTAAACTTCCTATTCATCCATTCAACAAACATTTTGGTGTCTTAATTTAAGAGATCAGTATCATAAACTTAGAGCTATGAAAACGAAAACCTGCTACCCAAGATTGTCAAATGCAAACAGATATTAGACAGAAGAGTTCTTAAATGCACATAAAATTATTTTGATAACAAAAGCATCAAACCCACAGCTTCTCTTCACTATTGTATTGGCACAAATTTAATAGCTATACTACTAATTTAAAACTTTCTCTAAAAAAGTCAATAACATATCACACAATAAGAATTCTTTGGAATTGGATGTCAATTAAAACTTGCCAACTTAACACTTGATGTATAAATAAGTAGTAGATGCAATACCTGAAATGTTGTTTCCTTAATCAGCAACAGTGTTGAGGAAAAAATGTTCAGCTGGCCCTAGCTGGTTTGGCTCAGTGGTTAGAGCGTCGGCCCATGGACTGAAGAGTCCCAGGTTCGATTCCAACTAAGGGCACGTACCTCGATTGCTGGCTCGGCCCCAGTTGGGGCACAATCAGGAGGCAACCACTCAATGTATCTTTCTCATATCAATGTCTCTCTCTCTCCCTTATAGTCTCTGACCACTCTCTGAAAAAGCAATGGGAAAAATGTCCTTAGGTGAGAATTAAAAAAAAAGTTCAGCCATACGTGCAAAGTATCTGGTTCCCTGAGGCCAAGAGACACACTCCAATACCAGTGAACGGGAGATTTAAAACATCCCAGAGCAAAGCGACCAACCTTCTTGTGTTTGCCATCTGCTTTTAAAAGCAAGTTCCCAAGCCTGAAACTAGTGAAGTACATGTAATTATGAATAGTCCTTAGACTGAATTAAACGGTTCTATACCAGTCTTAAACTTGGTCCCATAAAACATGGGGTTTGGAGCTTTCTTTCCTCATGAAGTGTGCCATCAGTTGGAATATAACCGTCCTAAAGATGGGAGAGGATGCTCACCTAAGCAGAAAGTTTTCTCCCATCTTACAAAGTATGAAGAATTCTCTGGGATAGTTGAATATTTTTCATTACCTAACTCTTCAAATTATAACTAGTTATAGGATGTAGTTGACAACCAAAAATTTCATTTTACTGGACTAATGAATCCTACCATAGAAACAAAATTAGAAAGCTGGAACCAGCCTTAAGCAATTTAGTACAGTCCTTTTAACGAAATGTCCTTTGACTCCACTTCCACATCTCCATCCATTCCAAGCATACACTAAGACTTAAAAGGAATGAAGAAACAACACACACACACAAATTCACAGGGAAACCTTACCCCAACTGGGTCTTTAATACTCGTTTGGGATCCTTTCTTCCCTACAGGTTTCCTGGGCGTCTTAGTCCTCCTGGTCATAGATTAAAAAACAATTCAGTTCAACACTAACATTCAAAAATCTCACCTATAATTCATACACAGGCAGAATTCCAAGGTTTATAAATTATTCCTTAGCAGTTCCAAAACACTACACCCTAAATAAATAACATGAATAAGAATAAATTGCATTAGCAGGAGAGTGTTTGTGGTATGCATAATCCAAAATAATTAAAATTCGGTTTAGGAGAAGTTACATTTTTGGTACTAAATGTACCTACTTCGTATTTAAAATAGTTTGAATATTTTCTTGAGCAACAATTTTAGAGGCACTACAAGTTTGAAAAAATCTACAGACAACTGACACTTACCTTGAAAGACATTTATATATGTGTACAAGCACACACACTGCACCAACAGCCATTGCCCAAGGTAGACTGACAAGTGATTAACTTCAATAAATTATAAAAACAGATAGAGGAATGCATTTTCATCAAGATTTATGTCTATAACTTTCAAGGTCACTGAATTCTTAAAACCTATCATCCTTTGTCTCCAAACAAAATGTGGTCCCCAGACTGCAATTTCTTGCTCTCTTAAGTAGTGTAAATCAGACAACAGGCCCCAAATGGAGCCACCTGTGCTAAGCTTACATCACCAAACCAAGACTTAATACCTAACCTAATTGCTGTTTTAGTCTCTCCCAGGAATGTAATCTCAGCCAGTCAGTATGAAACCCCCTCACAGATCCCTATGGTCCCTCAAAGGAAGATGCCCTTGCCTGAAACAATCTGCTTTTTGCTTCTTCCTGCCCCTTTCTGCCTATAAAAATCTTCCATTTTGTACAGCTCCTCAGATCTTCCTAGTTGCTAAAAGGATGCTGCCCAATTCATGAATTGTTGAGTAAAGTCAGTAAGATTTTAAAAATTTACTCAGTTGAAATTTTTTATCAGTAGAGACAATAGAAAAAGTTATTTTGATTTATTTCACCACTTACCTAGGATGCCCCCCAATTTACCTATAGGCTAAACATTTACCACTAAAATGAAATAAAATTATTGGCTTGGGCTATAGATTAAAATATTTTTCAACATTTTTCTCAGATTAAATAGAAGTTAGTGTTTTAAGTGCAAGATATTATGGTAAGTTTACTTAAAGTTACACTTTTTAAAAAAAGATAAAAGATTCTGACTTTGGCCTCTTAAGAAAACAAAGTTGCTTTGCGAACTATTACCTACGTGATGATAATAATGATAAAGTCGACCCTCTTTCTTGCACAATTATTTCTTTACCCAGTAGCGGCCAAGGAACTCTGCAGGGCCGAAAACGTCCCCGATTTAGCGAGGAATGTGGGCGGGTACGTCTGCGGCCCAAGAATAGGGCGAAAGTCACCGGCCTCCGCAGCTGCAAGGTCTCGGCCTCCAGGCCGCGGCGGGGGATGGGAAAGCACGCAGCGCCCACGACCGCCAGGGCTCGCCGGGCCGGAGACCACCTAACCAACGCCGGCCCCAGGGCTCAGCACTCGGCCCCGCGACCCCGCCCCGCACGAACTCGGCAAAGTGCAGCGGAGGGCGCGGCCGCCGGCAAGGAAAGGAAAGGGTTGGTGGAGGCGGCCCGGAGCCAGGTGCCGGCAACCCAGCCGACGGGAACCGGCGCGGCGGCACGAACCTCCCCTCTCCCCCTCTCCCCCGACTCGGGGCCGACCTCTCCCGGCCGCGGGAGCCAGGCCCTGGGGGCGGGCGCCGAGTCCGGGTCTCCATGCCGCCGCTCCCCCGCAGAGGTTCACGTGGGGACTCCCACTTTGGGGGCCCCCACTTTGGGGGCCGCGGCCTGGGGTGAGCCAAGCTCGGTGTAGACTGCAGGGCCCGCGGCGTGAAGAGACCCCCGCCCCATCACCGCGGCCCGGCCCCGGCCCCGCTGCCCCGTACTCACGCTGGCTTCATGGCGGCAAGCTCCGCGCTGCCCAGACGCGCACGCGGGACGCCGGGCTCGACACGGAGACCCGGCGAGGACAGCGGGGTCGCAGAGAAGCGCTGCGGGAACCAAGACGCGGCGGCAGAGGCGCTGCGCTCAGTGGAGCGGGGCCGCGCGACTGCGAGCCCAGGTGAGCTGGCGCCCGGCGCATTTCAAACGGGCCAATCAGCGCCCGCTCACGGAGAAGGGGCGGCCCCGGAGGAAGTGACTGCTCTGCCGGAAGTGGCGCTGGTCTCCTGGGCGACTGACGCCGCCGGGGTGCGGGGAGTCCGGGCGTGCGCGCCGCGGCGCTGGAGCCGGGACTTCACATCTGAAATCAACTCCCTCCGTTTCCGATGAGAAGCTGAGGGTTTATTTTCCTGCAGCGCAAGAAGTCCAGTGGAAGAGCACACCCAGGATAGAGTCGGAAGGCGGCGCTGTAGTTCCGGCCCGGGAGTGCCCAGCGCAGTCTCAGACTCCCTCTCTGGTTCTCGTATCACCCTTTCTCCCTCTTCTTCACCTTCCCTGGGTTCTCCAGCTCTTTTATGTGTATCTATCTATCTATCATCTATCTATCTATCTATCTATCTATCTATCTATCTATCTATCTATCTATCTATCATCTATCTATCATCTATCTATCATCTATCTATATCTATCTATCTATCATCTATCTATATCTATCTATCTATCATCTATCTATCTATCTATCTATCTATCTATCTATCTATCTATCTATCTATCTATCTATCATCTATCTATCTATCTATCTATCATCTATCTATCTATCATCATCTATCTATCCATCTATATATCTATAGAGAAATGAATAGAATTTGGTTCTTGAAGTCCAGAACCACTCTTTTCTATGATGAACTGATTCTATCTCATTTCCAACCTCTGCCCCCAAGCTGATGACTATCAAATCTACATCTACATCTGGGCTCTCATGGAACTTTAGTCCCATCTCCTCAACTTCCTACAGCACCAGACACCAGAAAGGATAAACATAATGTAATATCCTTGGCCCACATTTTTTGACACAAAGATGGTTCCTATCTTTGCCATTACATAGTTATAGTGCATAAACTTGGAATTTGTAATTTTACACAATGCAAATAAATATGGAGGATAAATTCCTAGAAGCATAATTTTTGCGTAAGAGTATATGCAGCCCAGCCAGGCGTGGCTCAGCGGTTGAGCGTTGACCGAGGATCCAGGTGATCAGGGTTCGAGCCCAGGTCAGGGCACATGTCCCCGTTGCAGGCTGATCAATGACTCATCATTGATGTTTCTATCTCTCTCTCTCCCTCTCCTTTCCTCTCACTGAAATCAATAAAGATATATTTTTTTAAAAAAAGAGTATATGCATGCATAATGTTTCGCAGATATTGCCAAATTGTCCTTCATGAAGACTGTTTGAATGTAGAACCCCATCAGCCATGTATGAGAGTGCCTGTTTCTCTACAATTCTCAAAGTTGATCTAATAGGTGAAAAAAATCACGATGTAGTTTAAATTTTCTTTTCCCTTATGATGAATGATGTTGGGTGTCTGTTTATATATTCAAGAGCCATTTATGTTTCCTTCTCTACAAACTGTGCTCATCTCCTTTGCCTCCTTGTTCTCCTGAGTTGTTTATTTTTCTTATTGAATTGTAAAGGCTCTTCATATATTAAAGAAATTGGTCCTCATCTGAAACATGAGTTCATTTTTATAGTTATGAACTCATAATTTGATTTTTATGTTGTTTTGTGACAGCTTAGAAAAATATTTAAGATAGCCAAATTTATCACTTTTCTTTATTGTCTTATGTTTTGCTTCATACTAGGAAGTCTTCTCCACTGAGATAATTTTAAAAAAATATATTTTCTAGTGCTTTTATTGCATTGTTTTTTATGTTTAAGTCTTTGAACCATTAGAATTTTATTTGTTGTCAAATGAGAGGTTGGGATCTGTATCATTTAGGAATTGGGCTTGGCTGCTGACTTACCTCTTAGTTACTATGCAGTCTGGCTTTGGCTTCAGTCTCTCCATTGGAACTCTCACCAAAATTACCACCTCCTTGATGCTAAATCTAATTGACCCTTTCCCACCTTTATCTTGCTTGACCTCTTATTAGCACTAAAAAAATATTTCTCTTTCATTTCTTACTATGCCTTTGTTTTTTCTCCTAGCTCTCTAGCCCCTTTTTCTTGGCCTCATTTGTGAGTTCTCTTCTCCTTTAAAGGTTGTGACTTAGGGTTTTTACTTGGTTACTACCTGGGCCCTCTCCCTCGGCACTCCCAACCATGCCCATGGCTTCACATAACATTCACATTTGCCCTTCTGAGCTCCAGATTCATATATCCAACTGTCTTAACTCTCCATTTAGGAGTCCCACAGGCACCTCACACCTAACACATCCTAATCTTTTCCCCTGAACCTGCTGCCTCTCAGTGGGTGGCATCACTGTCTACCCACCCACCCAAACCAGAGTCCAAGGTATCGTCTTTGACTTTTGCCACCCCTTCTATTCCAACATTCAATTACCAGATATTGACAGTTCTTCCTATAGCCTTCAAACCTCTCCACTTCTCTTCATCCCCTTGGCCACTACCATCTCTCATCTGGGTGACTGCAACATTATCCTAACAGGCTTCCCTGCTGCTACTCTCCAACCCAGGGTCTATTTTGCAGCCAGCTCACCTATAAATTACAGATCTGAGCATGTTACTCCTATGCTCGTAACACTGCAGTAGCTTCCCATTGCTGGAGACCCTCAACAAGACCCCAAGGCTCTTCCTTTTCAAGCTCATCACCTATCATTAACCCCTGCACCACACTGACCTTCAGTGCCCTGCATACACTGGGCTCACACACCATCTCCTCTTGCTTTCAAGCTTTCCTTTCTCCCTTCCTCTGACAAGGTCTCGTTAATCCTCAGTTCTCAGCAGATCTCTTGCCACCTACCCTGCTCTGGATGCTGGGCCCTGCTCTGTATCCCCAGTCCCCAGTCACTGCACCGGCTGATTTGCTTAGGTGCTCACATTCCAGTTTATATTCACTGTTTATTAGTCTCTTCTCCATCTTATCCCGACAATCTCACTAGATGGCACTGTTGCACCCCTAGTGCCCAACAATGGACGTACTCCGTAGAGGCTGAGAAGGAATGAAGGAATCCCTCTCTTTAGAGAACACCAGTCAAGGATCTAGTTAAACTGCACCACCCTCAGGCCAGTTTTTTCTTCCTCCCTCATTTCTATCTGTATTAAGCTCTCTGGCTTATTAGTTTTCTTTAAAATGCCAATTATATAATTTCTCTGGGTGTCCCACAGGCACCTCATACCTAACACATCCTAATCTTTCCCCACAAAGGGCTTCCATAACCAGTAAAAAGATTTGCATTTCCTCCTAGAATTAGAGATCCAGATGAGAGGTGAGGGTAGAAGAGGAGAGTAGACCAGGGAGGCTGTTGTTGTTTTTTAAGTTAAGATTTTTTGAGGTGTAATTTTTTTTTTAATCTTCACCCAAGGATATTTTTTCCATTTCTTTTCAGAGAGAGTGAAAGGGAGAAAGGGAGAAAGAGGGAGGGAGAGAGAGAAACATCGATGTGAGAGAGACACATCGATTGGTTGCCTCCTGCACTTGCCCCAGCTAGAGCCGGGGATCGAGCCTGCAACCAAGGTACATGCCCTTGGCAGGAATTGAACTCGGGACTCTTCAGTCTGTGGGCTGATGCTTTAACCACTGAGCAAAACCGGCAAGGCTATTGAGGTATAATTTACGTATAGTAAAATTCACCCTTTTTAGTTGTACTGTCTACATATTTGACAAACATACACCGTCCTGTAACCACCGCCACAATCAAATGTATATTCCATTCACACAAAAATTCCCTTGTAGTCAATCATTGTCCCCTACCCCCAAGCCCTTGGCAACCACTTTCCTAACTTCCTTTGAATTTTCTTTTCCAGGTTTCTCTTTAACTTGGCATGACGCTTTTGAGGTTTTTCCATGCATTGCATGTACCAGTAGTGTGTTCCCTTTTCATTGCTGAGTAGTATTCCACTGTAAGAACGTGTGGCAACTTCTTCATTCGTGCATTAGTTTGATGGATGTTCAGGTTGTTTCCACTTGTCGGCAATTATGAACGAAACTGGTATAATTATTTGTATAAAGGTCTTTATGTAGACATGTATTTTCATTTCTCTTGGGTGGGATTACTAGT
Source organism: Miniopterus schreibersii (assembly GCF_964146895.1). Lineage (NCBI taxonomy): Eukaryota > Metazoa > Chordata > Mammalia > Chiroptera > Miniopteridae > Miniopterus > Miniopterus schreibersii. The sequence goes on along the minus strand of NC_138101.1, from coordinate 164,646,355 downwards.
TTTGTAAGTCTAACTTTATAAGAAGCTGCCAAACTGGGCTGGGAAGGTCTTATGCATATCACTGAAGAGTAGCTGACACTATACGGATTTGAAACCATAATGAACTCAAGCACCCAGCTAAGCAAGTCCAGCTGTAGGAACACCAATGACAAAAACCTGTAGAAGCCCCGAGTGTTTGAGGGAAGGTGGTAAAATGGAGACAGGACCACTGTGGGAGCTGGGACACACCCAATACCCAACGGAGACAGTTCTCTCCCCACCCTGCTGTTAACTCAGCGGCCTTGGAAACATCATCTCACATTCCCAGGCCATTTATAAAACGGATGATTGGAAGTCAATGTTTTATATACTCAGAAAACAAATTAATAAAATCAAGAAGCTTGGGGGGAGGCTGTAAAATTGATACAAAAAGAGACAAATGATCTGAACCACATTTCGAATGAATAACACACAGAGAGGGAGAGGGGGCTGTAACCCAAATAATGAAGACTGTTTACTATACGCCCTCAGGCTGAAGACGGAAAGATCTTAAAACATATATTGAATTCTAATCAGTAGCCTTTTTTCCGACATAGGTTAGTAATTTTGAAAGGACACTGTGTACATTTCAGGACTGAGCAAATAACTACATGCACTGTGGATAATGGGAGCAAATTTTCTCCATTAGAGTTATATAAATATCAAAAGGGGGAAGGCTAAAAAGCACCTAGGGATTCTTTGTTCTATTTGGCAACGTTTCTCTAAGTCTGAAATTATGTAAAAAAGAAAAGGAATGATTGGATTGTATCAGTGCTTCTTAAACTCCTGTATATTAAAAATCACCTGGGGCTTTTGATAAAAATTAAAAACTCCAACACTCTCTTCCCCACCCCCCTGGGTATTCTTCACCTGTTCAATTGGGCTTGTGAGCGTGCATTTCACATCATTAAATACATTTTTGAAAGGTTGGATTACACTCTCTTTGAGGTCCTTTGTTCTGTGCGTTGGAGGACACAAAAGCCAGCTTTGGAAACCTGTTGCTGAGATGAAGAGAGCAGGCGTGACGCTGTCTGAAGCACACTGGCGGCAGAATTGAAGTGTTCGTTCAAGTACCAAGGGGGCACAGGAAAGCCCCTTTGCAATCTCCCAGGACGAACATTCGGGAGGAATTCCAGAGTTCTTCCAAGTCAAGGCATCCAGGCATCTTCTGGAGTTACACCTTTCAGGGATCAGTGGCCAGATTTCCATCCTTCCAGTAGGACAAGTGCCTACTGGCCTTGGCAGTTCCCGCTACCTAGACCCGAAACACTCCCCCTCCACTAGCACAGCTGGCACCTTTCTGCCCAAGTTTCTTCTCAAATGTCAGCTTATCAGAGCGGCCATCCACTCTCACCAGCTTTACCCCACCCCTCCCTATTCCTTCTCGAGGCTTATTTTCTTTATTGCACTTACCATTATCTGAATTCATCTTGTCTGCCTGACCGATCAGAACATCATCTCCACGAGGCAGGACAGTATGGGATTCGTTCACTTCTTTATCCCCAGTTTCTAGGACATTGTTTGTTCTATATATACCAGGCACTGAATCGTCAAATGATTTAGCAATACACACATGTACAGGAATCTATTTCTCTTGATGAATGAACATTTGCAGTGTGGTAGGTAAAATACAACCAAACCAAGTGGGAAGCAGGACAACTGTATTATAATAAATAAACTTTATTTATTTCTCCCACACAATTTAAGAAAACCACACACTGGAAGAACATCTCTGAGTTTGGAAATGGGTCTTTGTCTTTTTCATCCATAATGGATTGTTGACTAAAAAATCAGAGGCTGGCATTCAGTGAATATGTCATAAAATGGTGTTATAAGTGTTAGTAGGTGTTTCATATAAGGAGGGTATCATGGCCAAAACAAATTGGGGACACGGTAGATCCAAATGAAGGTTTCTCCAGGGTACCTGACAATACCATTCTATCCACCTGCCTTCCTCAGAGCCTCTCCTATGAGCAGGGTTCCACAAAAAGCACTTTGAAAAAGATTGCAGCAGACCAAATATTTAAATCACTGTGTACTCAAAAGTTTCTAAACTTCCCACTTCTAATTCTAATCAACAATGACAAACTCATTTCTTTAACAAAGGAGATGGATTGTAACTCTCTAAAAATTGAGCAATGGAAAAAAAAACTCTACAATGAATACAGGGAGATGTGGTTGACTAAATGGTCTCATTCAAACATGTTCAAGTTTTATCACAGCTCTAAGTCTGGTAAGTTTTAGAGTTATGTTTCTCAAGCAGGGGGAGGGGGAAGCGGTTGAAACAGTGCCAGAGTGAGCAGCTGACACCCATGGGAGGATGGCACATCTCTAAAGTGTATTGGGACATTTCAAAAATTTTGAGAATGACATTTAAAAGCATCTTCCCAATGAGGTTCTTCAACTGATCCACTGCCAACCTTTCTGGCTTTCTGGAATGACTTAGGCAAACCTATACCCACATCAGACTTAATACTTAGTGATGATTCACATATTTGAACGCATTCTCACCACACATGAGAAGTTTCCAAATCAGTGTACTGCAAATTGGTATAAAATTTTAACTTGTAATACTGTCCAAAAATATACAATGGGACTAAATTTGTCAAACTTGGAAAAACATTATGAAACACTTGATCTTATTTTGTTGATTTAACATTTCATTTTCATCATTAAACATGACAAAAGTAACATAACCAAAGATGAAATCAGCTAAAAGCCCTTCAAATTAATCACCCAATATTTTCCTACTATTTCTAAGCTAAATGAAGCATGATTTTACTGTTATACACAGAATTTGAAAGCCTTCATGCCTTTGGCATTACTAAAACAGGATATTTAAATGTTGTACCTTTTTTTCATTATAAAATTGAAGTTATAGTGAGATGAAATGGAAGCCCACTTACCCTGTTGGAACAAAATTTCACTAATGACTTCAGATTGTTGCAAAAAAACCCACAAAAATGTTTTCATGTAGTTTGTAATTAATGTACCAAAAATTTACCAGCCCATATAATTTTATCAGTCTCATTTCACCAGGGGAAGTAAACAGATAATAAAACTAATGAAATCATATTTCTTGACCACTCTCATCCAATATAAATTGTTACTTGTCCTCAGAGGATCAGAGGATGAGCTATTTACAAGGCCATTCAACCTGGGCCAGTAAACCACAAAGGCAGTATTCTACGATATGAGGGTGTTCCTGAGTCAGCAAAGAGGATCCTGCACTGTAGGCAGCCCCTTAAGTCATTAGCAAGTGCAGATCAGGGGTTGATGGGCTTCTGTTCACAACTGCATTGTGTCAGCATTTCTGTCTGCTCTGAAAATACCATGAAATACTGAACTTTAATTAGTAATACAACAGACGAGAAAATGCTCAGCATTTTAGGACCATGCAGAGTAGAAAGCGGGGAACAACACATCCTTAGGTGGTAAGTTGCTGAAAATTACATCAATGAAAACAAAGTTGATAAGCCGAGTGCCTTTTGGAATTCCTGACACCAGCATTTCCTCAAGTTTGGCCCGTGGCCCTTCCGCATTAGAATCACATGGGGACTTGCTCCGGTGCAGATCCCTTCTCAGAAACCTACATTTTTACACTAGTAAAGCAGAATCTCCAGGCTTCCCTGGGAATCTGCATTTGTCACAAGCTCACCAAATGTTTCAGATTCTCAAGAAAACTTGAAAAATCACAACAGTGGATCAACCCTTTGGCAAGGTCTTTAGCATCTTCCGCACATGAACGCTAAATTTGCAGCATATTTGAAATGCTGAAGCAACATCAAATGCATGCCATCCCTAAATACAGCGCTGTCACTGATTTAAAAGGTGACAAATGAACATGACCAACAGGGATTAACTTGACCAACGCCCACAGTGTAACACATTTTAACTGCACTGCGTAATACTTTGCAGAATCAAAGTATTATGGCAACAAGAAGACAGCGAAACAGAACATGTGACACCCAGCCATAGGCTGTGGACTTCTAAGAAAATCCAAATCCATAATCCAAAACCCAAACCCATTGACACGGGAATTTGCACTTTGAAGCAGAATGGACTTGAGGAAAAAAAAAAGACTCTCTTTCCGTTCATTCCCTTCACTAGCTGGGAAAAGAAAGAAGACCCCCCTCCTCAAACCAGGTCTCTATTCTGGAATGCCTTTCCAGTGCCCAGGGACCCCCAGGCCCAAGTGCCTCTTTCTAAGGTCCCCCCACCCCTGACCTTCCTGGCTTGTTCTCCTCTCCCTGTGGGAGCTCTTGGGAGAGGCTTTGCTACATGAAACTCATCAAATGAAGCATGTTCCATTTTTAAAGAGTAATGCTACAGGGGTAGTATGCTTAACCCAACTGTTTTAAATAGAATTGCAAAACTCACTTTAAATAAATTTAACTTAATTAAATATTAATAATTCACCTAAATGAGGACTTACTTGAACCCATGCTCCCCTTTTAAAACCACACATACAGAATCGGTGCACAGCCAGAGAAATTTCCCCAGTTAAATACCTTATTAATATGAGCCCACTCAAAAATGCCAAGACACCAAACATTATGAATATTTTGTTACAGGTCACTGTAAACCAGTCACGCCACTGGCTTACGGTGGTTAGGATGTTGTAGTTTAATGTTGACATCTGGCACAAATAGCTTAGGGCCTGAATCATGTTTCTTTTTTGTGTAATTCTGGCTCGGGCATCCGATACAGAGCAGCTGAGAAATAAATTATGTTGCTGAGGCTGAAGATGAGGCACAGAAGTATGGCTCCGGTTATCTGAGGGAAAGTCAGGGCTCTGGTGTTGGCCAGGAGCCATTCCTTCCTCAGAGTCTTGTCCAGAAGTATGGCTTCCATCTGCAGGTGCGTAGCCAGGATCACACACACGTGGAACAGCTGGTGACTGTGACCTACGGCAAGTATACAAAAGGCCACCAATAAAAAAGAAATGACACGCTGAGTGAAAGAAGCCAGACACAAGAGACACATATTGCATGGTTCCATTCATATCACTTGTCCAGAAAAGGCAAATCTATAGAGACAAAATGTAGATTTAGAGGTTGCTCCGGGCAGAGGGTGGGAGTGGGGATGAACAGTACATGGGCATGAGGGATGTTGGAGTGATAAAAATGTTCTACACCTCATTTATGGTGATGGTTGTACAACTTGGTAAATTTACTAAAAGTATCATTAAAGTGTACATTTGAAATTAGGGAATTACGTGGTATGTGAAATATGCTTCATTCAGTAAATTTATTTTTAAAATGTAACGTGAGAAAAAGAAAAAGGCCATCAGAGCAAACCAAATTCACCAATCCCCTTTTTCACATGAAAATATTAGGCATCATGTTCTGCCAAAGGTCACCTCTGAAGAGCCAGGGCTAATGAGCTGATTCTGACCTCAGGGCCAAAGGAGAAGCCAGCCTGAGTCTCCGCTGGCCACTTACGAGGTGGCCCACTGCCTGCTGCTGGGTCATCCCAGACTGACCAGGGGCCCTTCCTCCCCATGGCCGGCCGACCCCAGCTCACTGGAATGCATCCAGGGGGGGGGGCTCAGTAGAGGGTGCCAGGAGTGGGCAGGGACATGCACATTTGTTGGCTGTGAGAAATGGGAGTCCACTGCCCAGGGCTGGGGACAACCTTCAAAAACCAGGAGTAAGGTGAGAAGGCCACATGTGTCATGGGCTGTATGTTCTCCTTTTTCCAAATTCATATGCTGAAGTCTTAACCCCCAGTACCTCGGAATGGGACCATATTGGAGACGGGGTCTTTCAGAGACAATGAAGTTAAAATGACGTAATTAGGGTGGGGACCACTGTAACTGGTGTCCTTCTATAAAAAGAGGAGATTAGGACGTGGACATGCAGATACACAGAGGGAAGACCATGTGATGAGAGAAGGAGAAGACGTGGTCTCCAGGCCATGGACAGAGGACTCAGGAGAAACCAACCCTGCCGACGCCAGGGTCTCACACTTCTAACCTCCAGAACTGTGAGAAAATGAACTCGTGTTGTTTAAGCTACCCGGTCTGTGGGTCTTTGTTATGGCAACCCCAGTAGACTCATACAACACAGGCATTAAATAAGGACTTTTCTTCCATTAAAAAAAAAAAGTTCAGTGCCATACCCCAGGACTTATCCCAGAATAAGTATTCAATAAATGTGCCCCAGGAAGGGACAGCCTGGCCACCCGCACAACTGGGCAGAAGCAGAGTCGGGAATGAGAGTGTAGGAGCGTTTGGGCTTCTCCACTGGGTGGCTGATGAGTTCCTATGGCAGGAGCATCCCCAGGATGATGGTGCCTCTCACTTACACTACACTAATGGGCTGTGAACCATTCCCCAAATCTGTGGGTGGTGCAGGAAAGTGCCTTCTGGTCCAGCAGAGAGCCGTGCTCTCCAAGGACACAGGGCCAAGCAGGGAGAGGTGACCAGCTGTGCTCACCAACGGAAGCTCACACCTGTCTCCACTAGGACAGGACATAAAAAGAAGGAAGCCCTGGACATACGTGAAATGTGGCTGCAGCAGGAAGTGTGGTTTCAGCAATCCCCCCGACAGGAACAGGGAGGAACTTCCTGTGGGCCAACACTAACCTCCTGCTCGGGCCGGTGGGGAGGGAGCCCCACACCCAGCAGACTCAGTGGTTTAATGATCTCTCATTAACTGCTGTCTGGCAAATTTCTCCCCATAGGGGTGTCTTTCTGCTCTAGACCCCTAGGCCCATAGAGATGAAGAAAAAGTGTCTTAAGAAACCAGGGAGTTGGCAAAATAAGGCCCAGGCCTATTTCTCCTGCAGCCCCCAGACTTCATACACAATCACCTCTACTTCCTCCAGCTGGGGCTGGGAGGTGACTGTGGTCAGTGGGTTCCTGTAGGCAGGTATCCCCAGCCCTTTTGTCTCTCTCTTTTTTTGAAATCTGTCTTCAAAGCATTTTGCTTATTGTGATCCCTCCAGCAGGACAGAATAAGCAGAGGAAACTCTAATCAGAAGGAACGAAGCAAATCTGGTCATGTGTCTTAGGGGGGAGAAGATGGAAAATTATAGACAAAATGGGCTTGGATAGAAGCAAGGTTCCTGCTCACCACATGGAGACAAGGATGACACCTTGGGTTCCCATAATAGTTTATCTAAGGAGCTTTCCTCCCAACACATATCAGCCTCACCAGAAGTGACCCCAGGGCCTCCTCAGCCCATCCCAGAGTCAGGGTAGGGGTCACATTCTGCAGTGCCTGCCCACTTCCCTAGAGAGGGAAGGAACTCTACCAGCAGGTGTGCACCCTGTGGCTTTGACACCTCCTTGCCACCACATTACTTCTCTAACTTTAGTGAGCTCAGGCTCACCTAGACAATCACATAGCCTCTGAATGAGTGCTGGGCCCCACCCCCCCGTTTCTGGTTTGGGATGTCTGGGGTAGGGCCTGACAATCTGCGTGTTCCCGGGTGATGCTGAGACTGCTGGTCTGGGAGCCATACCTGAGAACCATTCCTTTACCCTGACTCCTGGCCCCATTGCACCCACCTAAACAAGTCAAAGGTAGACACGTTCCCCTCCTCAGCCCAGCCCTGCACAGCATCTGGTACCCTCAGAGCCATGTGCATCCTGTCCTTTTTCTCTCCAGGGATGCCCTCAATGGTCATTTAATACAGTAATGGGATTTTGTGTTCTGGGTAGTATTAGGACCACCCTGGCCCCATACCCTAAAGGAATGCTTTAGAATTTTAGACCCACTGGCTCTCCCATCCTTTCTGGCCATTCACTGGTTACGTACATCCTGGCCCCTGCTAACTCACAATTTCATTAACTTTGGCAGCACCTAGAGAACTTCCTGAAGAACTGCTTCTTTCCTGCCCTTGCCTCCCCGCTCCAGCTACATCACAGGTGTCAGGGGTGGGGTCTTCCCCGGGCTGGAGGGCGAGGGCAGCAGTCACCGCACACTCACCGATGTAGTCGAAGCATCCAGGGGCCAGGCGCTCCGGCAGGTGTGCAGAGTAGAAGAAAGAGGCCAGGAGCGTCATGGCCACATGCTTCTGGTGGTACAAGGTGGCTTCGTTCTGTGAACTCTCCCCTGGGAACAGGAACAGCTGCAGGTATTTAAAAGAAACATGAGGTCTTGAGAGGAGGCCCCCTTCCCTGTCATCACCTGCAGACACCTTGGCACACATGCGCGGACACCGTGGGCCAAGGCCCCCACCTCTGCACTGTGGCTTGGAAAGGGCACTCTCAGGGACTGTGTGAACAGAATTCCTATTCTGAGATGGGTCAATTGAGACCCAAGGCAATTGTATTTTCTTCCCTCAAATGCTCATGAGAGCCTTTTGGGTTATTTAATTACACAAAAAAGAAGGAAGGAAGGAAAGGAAAACAAAAGAGAAGAGGAAAGGAAGAGAAAAACCTTATTAGATACATTCCCACTCTTTTTGCCCAAAGGTAATGTGTGAGTAGAGTTCACACTTGAACCCATTTCTGACCAGCACATCCTCTGAACTAATGCTCCTCATTAAGGCTTCAAGGCTTAGCAATCCCTTGAAGGCCTTCAGAGTCATCAAAAAGCATTAATTACGGCCATGATATTGTTTCAGAGTTAAGTACAGTTTTTGTTATTGTTATAAATAATGACAGCAGCCACCACCTTCAGAGGGCACAAGGCCAGGCCTTTTACTTGTGTCATGTTCATGGGCATCTCAACAACTGCCGTAAGGCAGACTCTATTTCCTCATTTCGCAGCTGAGGAAGCTGGGCCCGAGAGTGACTTGCAAACCACTAATTAGAAGTGAAGTCAGGATCTGGATCCAGGCAGGCTGATTCCAGAATCCGTGCACTTGCCAACAACATCGCCATTTAGGATTAGACCTCCCTCCCCTCTGCCCATAGCAGCTGTGTGCCAGGAGTCCACCGTGCTCGTAATAACACAGAACCTGTGCTGTGTATGGTTTGGTGGCACGTGGGACCAGCTTGATCTCTCTGCTCCAGTTTGCTGTGTGTGGTCTATGTCCTCAAGGAAGGAGTGGGAAAATGGGCTGTACCCCCATCTCTGGATCTCCCCCAGGCCTACACAGACCAAGCACAGAGCACGTGGTCAATGCTCCAGCTGGGGGAGCCAGCTCTGCCCCTCCCCTTCACTCCTCGGCCCAGCCATCTCACCATCTCCGTGGCAGGCACAGACCCACAGTCTGCCTCTGGGAGGGGAACACCACTCACAGGGTGCTGACCAAGTGCCAGGCATCATGGAGCCCAGCAGATCTGTTGTTTTGATTAATTCCCTCTACCCCCCCGGTGAAGGAGGGGATGTTAGTCCCATTTACGGATGAGGAAAGTGAGGCTCAGAGAGGTTACGTGCACTGTCTAAGGTCACACAGCCAGTGAGCAATGGGACTGGGTTTGAACTCAGGCCCACCCGTTTTGGGAGTGCACGGACTTCCTTCCTTCCTGTCTTCCCTCTTACACCCTCTTATCCTGTGTTCTTCATCTAATTCCTCTCTCTCCTTTCAGACCTTCATTCATACTTTTTCCATCACTACTAATAATATATTAATGATAATATATAATAATGCTTTTTAAAAAATATATCTTTATTGATTTCAGAGAGAGGAAAGGAGAGGGAGAGAGAGAAACATCAATGATGAGAGAGTCATTGATCAGCTGCCTCCTGCACGCCCCCGACTGGGGATCAAGCCCGCAACCCGGGCGTGTGCCCTGACTGGGAATTGAAACCCGATCGCCTGGATCCTAGGTCGACACTGAACTGCTGAGCCACGCCTGGCTGGGCTATAATAATGCTTTTTTTGGACTCTTGCCACCGTCTCACGTAGTCCTCCCACAGCCTGATGAAAGGAGGTGTTATTATCATGCCCATTTTACAGATAAGAAATCAAGGCACAGAGATGATAGATAACTTGCCCAAAGGCTCCCAGTGAGTAAATATTAGAGATCTGCCGTTAGAGCCTGCTTCTCCTGGTCACTCTACTAAACCCCAGGCTGCTTCCTCTGCCCAGCCCTCTGTGATTACTCCTGAGCCCACAGTCAGCACCGGAGGCTGGCACACGTCCTGTGGTTCCTCAAGGCCTCTGTGCCATGCTGTCTCTTGACTACTCTGCAAGTGCCAGTAAGGAAGCACTGGGTCTCCACTCCTGTGTGTCCCATGGTGATCAGCATGGTGCTCTGACCTCCAGGAGCTCAGGAAACAACTGACTTCCTACTGTTGCCAATAGGCAGAGGAGACAGGACAGGGCCCTTACCCTGTAGAAGATGGGGAGGGAGTCCCAGGTGTAGGGATAGGCAAATGCGAGGACACGGAGCATCTTACAGAGCCTGGGCTTCTGGAGTTCCAGAAACCTAAATCAGGGAAGAAAGGAGTGTCAGTAAATTACACACACATGCAAATTAAAAATAACCCAGGGCAAGCATTTTGCACAACCTCTTCCAGCACCTTCTCCACCAGCCTTCCCCTTCGCCCCCCATGGGAGTGGCTCAACCTCAGAAGTGAAAAGATCTCGGAAATCTATCTCCTGGCATCGTGAGAAGCAATGGCATCCAGATGAAGCCAGGAGGAGTGCTTGGCAGAAGCCCTGCAAGCACCAAGTTACCTAACTGCCAAAGAGCCTTTTAGAAGAGCAGTGACCACCAGGATAGGGAGACGCGTGGGGGATGGCCGCCATGGCACTGCCCCTTGGGTCAGCAGAACTGAGGAGGCTGAGATGCCCAACTAGTCAGAGCCACTGGGGTGACTACCGTGCGGAAGCCTTGGTTCAACTAGGTGTTTAATTGCTCTGAGGGACTTCTACAAAACTTAATATCACACCCAGGGATACTACAGGCCTGGAGAAACTGAGTAAATGTGGTCTCTCCTTCTCTCCTTACCGCCATCCCCACCTGCCTCCAATCCAAAGACCAGGGAAGTCAACATTAACACGAGTTGTGCTGATGGTCACAGACAGGCAGGTCCTCCGAGATGGAACGTGACAGGGCCTCAGCTGGCCTGGGTCTATCCTGGGGAGGGGGCAGCAGCTGAGGGTGTGGGGATCGGGACAGCACAGGTGGCAGAGGACATGGGAGGGGCAAGGCGAATGTCCACACTAAACACAGCCCTGAACTGGGGCTCAGGTGGAGGAATGGTGCTGCGCCTGGGAGAGGTGGAGGGGCAGGCACCCGCTTCAACACTGCGGGGTGTGGTGGAGGGCGTAGTCCTTCCTCGGTGCCCACAGGGCTGCACAGGTGGTGCACAGCGAGTGCACTGAGGCTCAGGGGTGGCTCTGAGGACAATGGATGCACTCGGGCCCTCTCAGCTTTCCCCATGGTTCTGCCCCTCATCATGTTCTCCCAAGAGGACAGGGTCTGTGTCTCACCACCATGCCTCACCTTCGCTTCCCAGACACCCCTATCCCAGCCCACAAGCCTGCACCTTCTCCCCCAAACATGGTATGCTGCTCCCCCCAGCCCAGGACCATATTCCCTGGTCAGGTTGTCCATGTCCCCTATGAGACGGTGTAGGCACCTGACATAAACCCTACTGCTGCTTATATCCTTGGGCATGGGATGTGGCAGAGACTCCCACATCTGCCTCCTGGGGGTCAGCAACCTTCTCAAGGGCTAGAGCTGGGTCTGTGCAGGTCTGGCTCCCCAACACTCAGTTCAGAAGCACAGCTGAGATCCTGGGCAGAACAGACAGGGCTGCTGAGCATGGGGATCCCTGTTCTGGAGTAAGAAGCAGCCCTCTGGGACCCGAGAAGCCCCACAGCCTCCAGAGACAAGCCCAACTTAACTCAAGCCCACTGGCACGTCTCTCCTTCTTTACTGACCCTGCCCATAAATCAGAGAAGCATGCAGCAGGCATGGGGTGTAGAAGAAACAGAAGCTCAAGGAGAAAGAGGAAGAGACATAAGGGAACTCAATTCATCATCCCCCCAAACAAGAACCCCAGCGTCGGAGTAAACCATTAACCCTGGACCGGTGAGGCAGCACAGTGCCGTGATCTCGCACGCAGAGTCTGACCTGGACAGCCCGGGCTAGAATCCTGCCTCTGCCCTCCATGACTGTGTGAGCCTGCAGGTCACATAACCTTTGTGCACCTCGGAATCCTCGTGTGTAACACAGAGATCACACCTGTCCCCCTTATGGGCTTGCTGCAAAGATCTGATGAAATGATACCCACAAGGAGCTCCTAACTCACAGCAAGGAATAACACTCACTAAATGGCAGCTTTTATAACAAGGTGTGTCATGGGACTCATTCTCTCCCCCACCCCATCTTGTTGTACCAGAAAAGAGGAACAGGAGGGAACAGATGGGTGCTGGGTGATTTGCCTAAAGTCAGATGACTAATAAGAGGCAAAACTAGGATTTAAACCCAGGGCTGCCTGGCTCCCATTTCACACCCCACCCTCCAGCAGGCTGAGAAGGCCTCAGACCACTAGCCAGCCTTTGCTTGTCCTTACCTAGGCCCCTATCCCCAGGGGGCAAACTGAACACACCAGGGCGGCCCCAAGACCCAGGGCGGGTCTCCACAGCCTCCTCAGTCTCCCCTGGCACATCCAGCCGACCACAGCAAGCCTGCTCCCTCCTTCCCCACACGCTGCCACCACCTGTCATTTCTGGGTTAAAGGACGCTCCCTGCGAAAGCTCGCTCCTTCTGTGGCCACTTACACAGGAAGAAAGCTGGCTCTGGCTGGCGAGGGCCATCCCCCAAAGCACGGATTTCCTGTGACTTGAGACAACATTTCGCCCAGCCTGATCAAGTGCTTTCCCAGGGGCAAACGAATCAGCCTCTCCGACAGCAAAGCTGAGTCTACAGGGAAAAAAGGGAGAAAAAGCAGAACAGAAGAGAGACAGCAACAGAGAGTAAAAGGCAGAAAGGCCAACAGCCACAGAGGGGGGCCTCCCACCACCAAGGTGCAATTCCAGGACAAGCCACAGGATGTCGCCACAGTCAGAGGTTTTGAGAGGGAAGGCCAGAGCCACAGAATCCTGCAAAGCACCCCAGGCCTCAAACCCCACCCTGGTAGAGCAGTCCCTGCACCCCAGGCTCAAGGGGCCAATTTACAGGGAGCCAGGCCTCTTCTGCCTAGAACCACGTTGGCAGGAAACACCAGATTTCAGGAGAAGCCTCCATCAAGAGAGGGTCGATGCAATACAAATCTGTTTTAAAACCTGATCAATCTTGTTGCAACAAAGCTGGAAGGATTTGCCAGCGAATTCTAGAATTAGTGCTTGAAACTAGTGGGCTTTGGAAACATCATTCTAATGCCGAGGGGTGCGTGTGGGTGCGTGTGTGTGTGTGTGTGTGGTTATGGCTATTTTGCTGTTGTCTGGCTGACACTGCAGGGACGTGGACATTTCCGTGTGCTGGCCTTAGCCATAGCAGCGCTTTGTCATCTGGCCAAGGCCTCTGGCCTCCAATGTATCTGAGCCACTGTCTGCTGAGGCTCCGGCCTCCAGCTCTGATCTCCAAACCCCCTTCTAGGGCCTCCACACTGCTCTCCTGCCACAGCTCACTTTCCACCAGGGATGACAATCCCTTTCTGTCCCTTACAGCACTGACTACAGAGCATTTCACTGAGCAAGTATTTGTTAAAAAAAAACACAAACAAAAAAACCCCAAAGGTTGGATGCTTTGGATGGATAAATGAAAAGGTCCCTATGGTGACTTGTGACGCACAGCAAACACTGTGTAACTCACGCTCCTAAGGGAGTGATGCCTTCTGGGCTTTGGGTGGTTGCAGGCATGAGCAGGCCGGGTCTCCATCACCCCACCTGGCTCCGAGAACCACAGAGAGGTCATGTATTCCCTCATTACTCAAATACTATAGGGGAAAAAAAGCAGTTTCCCTCAACATGTTCATCTGAACTAAATTCCATGGTAATAAGGACCTAATAACCAGGCACGGGAGTCTATGGTTCTCTGTGTGGGATTTACTTTATGGACGTGTACTGTAACGAAAGGACTGCCATTTAAACCACAATATTCTGGAAGCATGTGAATAAGGGAAAAGCTATTAATGAGGTTCATGATCTCCTCCTGATGCTTCCTGGCTGCTCCTGGCCATGCCACGGTCGAAGGGAGCGGGAGGGAGAGGCGGAGGAGAAGTCTCGGAAAAGAAACTGGCAATGCAGAATGCCCAAACCTGAAGGAATCCAGAGGACACCTTCTCAGATGCCCTTGTTTAAGGTGTGGACACTGAAGCCCAGAGGGGGCAGTGACCGGCTACACACAGCAAGTCTATGAAATCCGGGTGATGGTCCTCGCCTTCCTCTCCGCCTGCTCCTAAAGTGAACCAGGCTGGAGTCACTCCTGCCCATGTCATCATTTTCACTCCTCAGACACTGAAAATGATGAAGACAGAATGAAAGCAGAGAGGAGAGCCTTGTAAGATCAGGGAAGCCACCAACGTGGAAGAGGACATGTGAGGAGGAAAACTAAGGGCCCTCACAATGGGACACCCCACTTCACTTCTGGCTCTGAGAATGTGGCGTGTCCCCTTCCTCCCCTCCTGTTCAGCACAGCCCCTCTCCAGTGCTTGTTAACATACTCGGAAGCCCCTCAGGGCATGGAGTCCAAGGAACTGTCTTCCTAGGAATCTGACTGCCCTTCAGGGGCACAGGGCCAGTCCCCAGTAGGACACATGGGGCGCTTCAGATCCCCAGCCACCTTTGGGGCCTGCTCTAGGTGCTCTCTCCCTTCCAGCCATATGGCTCTGGTGACCCTGAAGCAACTTGCTGCCTCCCCAGTGCAGTCCCATCCTCTCCGGCCCCACCCTGTCCAGGCTGTTTGCTCCGGCCAAAGGTCCTTCTCTCCTCTCGGGCTAATGTGTTTAACCTTCCTCAGTCCTCAGGCCTAATGCCACCTCACAGATCCCTGGGTGGGTATCCATGCAGGTGTCATTTTGTATTATCATGATATGTTTATATTATATTCTGTCATGCTACACTCATTTCCCCTGGCCTTTAGAGGAAATGATCACTCCATCTGGACTTTCAGGGGGTCTTCAGTTTGCCTCTCCTGATGTACTGGGTTCCCTGAGGACAAGGACGGTGCCTCACCCCTCCTGGTGTTCCCAGATCTTAACCTGATGCCTGGAGCAGGGCAGGCATTTAAGGCATATTGAGTGGTTGGTTGGTTGGTTGGATGGATGGACGGACAGATGGGAGAATGGATGGCTGGGTGGGTGGGTAGATGGATGGATGGATGGATGGATGGATGGATGGATAGATGTATGGATGGAAAGCCACAGGTGTGCCCCATAAATAAACAGAAATGATCCATTTCATTGATAAGGGAAAAGCTCCCAAACACGGGCATTCAAGAGATTCCTGGCCAACCTGCCCAGCCAAACAAGTTTGTCCAAAGGTACCAGGCTTATCACATGCAATGGCCCATTCATTGTATCTGAACATTCAGGGGAGACTCCTGGCTAGAAGGAAACAGTCTACCCTGGTGGCTTATAGGTAATTCAGGAAGCTTTAAAAAACCCCAAAAAAACCCCAACCAACCCCAGCCAATGTGCTAAGAATTTGCATTGCGAGTTCATGGGAAGGCAGTCCTGGATCATGAACTCTGGGACCTTCCCCCCACACCCACAAAGCCTTCCCATCCCCTCAGCCCACAGTGCTTGCCGCCCTCTGATCCTAGTTCCAAACACCAGAGCCACATGGCCCTGCAGGAGCTAACCAGACAGGGCAGGGACTTGTCTAAGGACCAGACCCAGGTGTGTGCGGGTCCCTGGACCGGTCCCATCAATGAGCCCTCGCACCCAAGCACACTGCCTCCTGGGCATGCTTCACCTCTCTTGAGAAGTTTTATCATCCTTGTTACTTTTCTATGTGTGTTACTCTACGTCTCACCCAAGGCAGGGGCGTGACCTCCCCTCTCCATCATTTCTGCAGCCCTCCCAGCTCTGGCCTGGCAAGGGGGCTGCACCTTAGAAAGAGCTTTTAATCTCCAGTGTCATTGAGGAATGGGGGGAGAAGAAGGGAATTAATTACCCCATGACATCTGATTCTATTTCTTACTGTGGGCAGACCCTATCTCCTCAGTTTTAGGGGAGCTCTGTGATTTTCAGGAAGAGGGAAGAGAGAGTTTACCCCATCCCTCCTCCTAGGCCCAGGGCTTTCCACTGGACAAAGTATCCCAGTGTGGAGACTGCGCCTAAAAATGAGACTTAACGCCCACAGAAAGCATGCTCCAACCTGTCCTAGGACAGGTAAGTGGAGGGCAAGTTGGGGCAAGTATTCCTGATGCTGTTTAAGAACCTACCTTTCCATTCTTAAAGAAGACCAGTTTGTCAAGTTTGTGAAACCTGCCCACCTCTTGGTCCCACAAAACGTAAGCATCACCCAAAGAAAGCTGGAGACAAAATCACTGTGAAGTTACGGAGGCATGCCTCTCCCTCCCCGTTTTCTCCTGTGCTGCAGGTAACAGTAATTCTTTGAGGCCTGCAGTTTAATAGGGAGACTCAAACTGGCTCACTGGAATCGCACTTGGGGGACTAACGGTAGGTGTGACCCATCAGCCAACCCTGGCGCCACTGAAGGCACTCAGCCCAGGAAGCACCCCGCACCCTGGCACCATCTAGAAGGGTTGTTGCCCAGACACCACCATTTAAGAGGTTTCCTAAGTAATTTAGGGAACTGCAGCTTTGGGGCAGTCACTTTTACAAAGAACTAAATAAACTAGAGTAGTTACCCTCAAAACAATGCCTCTAGCTCTCATTCCAATAAGCTTTCTTTAGTGAAAAGGGTAAAAAAATCAAGGGAATTAGAGAGTGAGCTGGGTGTGACTCGTGGCCATGGGGTTTCCCCCAGGATGTGTCTGACAGATGAATATCATGTCACTTATCACACTATCTAGAGGCAGGCCCACTTAATCCCGAGGAGCAGACTTCCTGTCGTTTGTGGGGCACTCCTCTGGGCCAGGCTTGTGCTGTGTGTTCTGGGTACATATGCACATTACTTGTAGTCCTTGCATCCATCTCATAAGGTAGATGTTCGACTCATTTTACAGATGGGAAAACTGAGGGTCAAGGAGGATAAGTGATTGTCCAGCAACAAGACCAGCTATATAATTTGCAGGGCTCAGTGCAAAGTGACTTTCAGGACAGCAATAGCAGAGCATTAAACCAAGTGTGGAGCCCTCTTGATCACGGGGCCCCGAGCCACTGCACAGATGGCCGTATGCCCGGGACACGGGTCCTGCCTAGCCACAGGACGTCCACGGTCCCAGGCTGGAGATGCACTCGAGCCCTCCTCCCTCCCTGTCCCATCTGGGATAGAGTGGCCAGGTACCTGGAGTAGCAGGACAGGCCAGTGCTGATGATGGTGTTCAGCACAGCCAGGGTCACGTAGTAGTCAGGGAAGGTGGTGCACACCAGATTGTCAGGGAACGAATACGCAGAGTAGGCGATGGCTGAGCCTGGGGAAGAAAAACCAGCCTAGGGTAAGAAGCCACTACTTGGCACTGCCTGGACTCACTGGGAAGACCAACCCTAGCGTGTGGCCGAGCCTCATCAGCCCCACCGACCACGAGCAGTCCTGTGCCATCCCCCCTGCCCGAATGCCCTGCCCTCTCCTCTCCGCCTACCCAGATCCTATCCTGAGAATTTACATTGCTCCACGGGCTTTACATATATTGACTCACATAATCTTTACAACCATCCTGCACTTATCTTCATTTTACTGATGACAAAACAGGCATACAGCAGCTTAGTTAACCCATCCAGGGGCACACAGCTAGAAAGCAGCAAAACCAAGCTTTGAGTGCAGGCAGTTCAGCGACAGCCCCTACTTTTAACTACATGCTGTGGTAGGTCCACACTGACACTGCAGTGTGCTCAGCTTTACTCTGAGTGTGCACGTGTCGTCTGCCTGATGGCACAAAGTGCTCCTTGCAGAGAGATCAAGGTGTGGGGAGAGGGAGCCTTGCCGAGGTGCTGCAAATCTCATCAGCTGGCGGCAGGCCTGGCCAGCTGGGAGGCTGGGTATAAGAGGCTGGCCAGCCTTGGAGTTTTGTTCTGTTTCAGGTTTTGGAGTTTGTGAGAGATGGGTTAACTAAGGAACTTCATGAAACCTGTCTGCTGCAGCTTTAAGAACGGGGGAGATCACTGTCCGGGGACCTAGACCAGACGGCCTCTCCAGCGCCCTCACCTGCTGAAGTCCCTTCTGGGATAGGCAGCCACAGGCAGTTCAGCCCAGGGCCTGAGGGATTAGGCCCAAGGTCACCTGTTATTCCAAAGACAGAGACCTTGGAATTCTAGCTCAAGGCTGAAACAGGGCTCTGTCTCTGATCCATTTGACAGATGGAGTCTAGTGAGGCCAAGTGGTGTTCCAGGGTTACACAGGCACAAAGAGCGGAGCATTGCCACCTCCGGGTCCCATGTTCCCCCCTCCAGCAGGCCACTTGTGAGGTTTCACTGGGCACTGCCTCCAGGGGGACAATCTCCGCTCTCAGCCTGATACTATGTGGGGGTTCCCATCTGGACCAGGATGCATTCGCTCTGTGCATGTTGTCTAGGGCCCAGGTGCCAAGCTCTGTGGGTGGCACAAAAGCGAGGAGCCTCAGACCCTGCCAGAAACTGCAGTGGGAAGCGGAACTGATCAGAGCCTCCAAGAGGGTTGCAGTGTGAGGTGGGCGTTCAGGATGGGTGGGCATCCAGCAAAGGGGCTGATCTGGGAAGCCTCCTTAGAAGGTGGGGGATTCTAACAAGGACCTAAGGGCAGGGAGGGTTTCCTGGGGAGCAGAGCAGGAGTTGGCTTTAGATGCCAGACTAAGGAAAGCAAACTTTATCTTTTAGGCTATCGGGAGCAACTGAAAAGTTTTTCTTTTTTTTTTTTTTTTAAAATATATCTTTATTGATTTCAGAGAGAGGAAGGGAGAGGGAGAGAGAGAGATAGAAACATCAATGATGAGAGAACCATTGATTGGCCGCAGCCCGCAACCCGGGCATGTGCCCTGACCGGGAATCGAACCCTGATCGCCTGGATCCTAGGTCGACGCTCAACCACTGAGCCACGCCCGGCTGGGCTGAAAAGTTTTTCTTTAAAAAAAATTTTTATTACAGTTTACATTCAATATTATTTTGTATCAGTGTCAGGTGCAACTGGAAGGTTTCTGAGTGGGGGATTAAGGTGACCAAAATCTAGTGAAAGTGCACAGGATGCCTAGAGGGAGGAACAGCTAGAAGTCAGGGAAGCTGGATAGAAGCCACCTCCCAGGGATTGAGGGTTTCTGAAGGGTTGGAGGAGAGTGGGAGGATCGGTGGCTGCAGACATGGAGCTGGTGTCCCAGTGGAACCCACAGGCTCTCTCAACCACTAGACCTTCCTTCCCTGTCTACCGAGCACCCACGCCAGGCACTGGCTATAGGCTGGAAAGCGAAATGTGAAAGGCACACGTCTGTCCTCAGGGTGCTGTTCCCAGTGAGGAGCAGAGATGGAGGAACCACTGACAAGGCTGGGGACAGAGCTGCACAGAAGTCAGTCCCAGCCTGGGGGCTTGGAGGAACCCACAGGCCCCTCAGGCTCCTGGGGCCCTGGCTCTGCCACTGACAAGCTGTGTGGCTGGGTCACTGACCTTCACGGTGCCTCATTATTCTCACCTGGAGCGTAGGTATACTGATGGTCCCCACCTCGGGGCACTGCTGTCAGGGTAACTAGATCACCATGGTAATGGCTACCCTCCCATGCTTACTAGGTGCTTCACTTCCAAATGCATTTAATCTTCATAACACTCCTATGAGGGAGATATTATGTCAACTTTGTGGATGAGAAACTGAGGTTGAAGAGGTTAAGAACCTTGCCCAGGATCATGTAACTATCAGGGCGTGGTGGCCGTCGGGCCACCAGGCACCGCGCTATGCCTGCCGCCCCTTGGTGATGTGTGCCAGGCGCGCAGCTCCGAGTCTGCCTTGTACTGATTGCTCCAATATGCTTGCTCTTGTCATAGTGAGTCTGGGCAGGCGATCAAGGGCTGGGGAAACTCCCGGGCTAAGGAGTTTGGACTTCATCCCAGGAAACTGGGAACCCTGGAAGGTTTTAAGTGGGAGGGGTGCCATGGCCAGAAGGTGTTGTAAAAACCTCCCCGGAGAGCGGGTGGAAATGGGGTTTGGGGGGCAGAGAGGAGACTGCTGAAACAGTGCAGGGGGACATGAGGGTCTGAGCTAACCCAGGGAGACAGAGCCGATTTGAAAAATATGAAGGAGAGACTCAACTGAATGTGCTGACTAATTAGAGAGGATGGTGGAAGTGGGATGGGCCGGAGAGAGAGGGAGGGGGAGCTGAGGTGGGGAGAAGGTGGATAGTCTAGGTCGAAGGGCTGATTGCGGGGGGGACCTCAGGTAAGCAGTTTAAACTAGAGATGGGGGTTGGAAGCACCTCACCAGAGGTGTCAGGGGATGGTGGGCATAGGGGAGGTCACCCAGGGAACTGGGCCATGTCTGAGCAGAGGCCCAGGGACTGATGCTGAGCTCACCCACCTATGGAGGAGAGCAGAGGAAGGGGGACCAGCAAAGGAGGAGAAAGGGGAGGGAGTGATGCACGAGGAGCCACAGGAAGAGGGGGTCTAAGGAGCACTGGGGGCCCCTGCATCAAAGGCTGGAGAGAGAGCCCACAGGGCTGCATGAATCCCAAGTCAGGAGGAGGCTGGGGCTCGGCAACCACAGTTTTAGTGAATGGCAGGGCTGGACAGCAGAGCACTCAGTGGGAGGTGAGGCAGGAAAGACTGTGTACGTGCATATGTGGGTATATTTATATATGTATAGGTGTGTGTGTGTGTATATGTGTGTATGTGTATGTCTATATGTGTATATGTGTGTATGTGTGTATGTATTTACAGGGTAGGACAAAAGTAGGTTTACAGTTGTTTGCATGGAAAATAATATAATAATTAATAAATAATAATACAAAAATAAACTGTTTCACATACAACTATAAACCTACTTTTGCCCCACTTTGCATATGTACATGTGTGTATATGTATTATGTGTCTGTATATGTGTATCTGTGTATTATATGTGTATCTGTGTGTGTATATGTATCTGTGTGTATCTGTGTGTGTATCTGTGTATTATATGTGTATCTGTCGGTATGTATCTGTGTATTATATATGTATCTATGCATGTGTATCTGTGTATTATATGTGTATCTGTGTGTGTGTGTGTATCTGTGTGTGTGTGTGTGTGTGTGTGTGTGTATGTGTAGCTTGTGAAGAAAGAGAAACGAGGAAATGGGATAGAGGCAGGCTCCTCATGGACCCCCTCTTGGGGAAGGAAGATGATGCCTCTGCTTTCACGCCTAGAGCAGGATCAGGAGGGAGAAGAGGCTAGAACCGGGATGTGAGGGGAGAGATGGGTGCCCATGGTCGGGGAGAAGACAGGAGACAACAGGAGAGGACATCATAAAGAAAAACACAAGAAGGCCGGAGCTCCCGGTTTGTCACTCTGTCCCTGTGGCACTTTGAGAAAATCGCTAACTTCTCTAAGCCTCTGGACAAATGAGGTTTGTGACCACCCCACTTCCCTGTCAGATACGACAGAGACCAGCACTCGTGTGTGGTTGGCTCACCTGGCCTGTGGGAGCAGACAGTTTCAGAGAACTTGTGAGCCAACTGTTAGACACAGCTAATATTAAAAATTAAATGACATAAGTTATAATTAAATGAATCATATTAATAAAAGTAATAACTATTCAATTAATCCATCTACTGTGTCAGTATAGAGGAATTACTACGTAGGGGTGTGCTACTGCGTATCTGTCCCCACCTGCGCTCAGTGATGTCATGGTGGCGGCTTGAAGTCTGACACGCAGGAGTATTTATACCACAAATCAGCAACGCCACTGACCAGGGCTTTCATCCCCAGAGAACCAGTTGTTAAGTATTGCCAGCACACCGCTGGATAAGCTGCTTATGAAACACTCATCGGGAGCCTAGACAGGGCACTGCATTCCCACGACTCTTCCGCAAGCCCGTCGAAGCCTTTTGGCGACCCCAGCTCCCAGGGGAAGGGGCAGGTAGCTCAGTCCTAGCGGAGGGAAGTCGAGAGCAAGGCCTCACGTACCCAGGCTGAAGAGATTGACAGCACCGTAGTCCAGGAAGTAGCAGATGTGCCGGGCGTTCTTGGACATGGAGCTGAAGGTGTGCGCACAGCTGGATGCAAGGGGGTACACGCAGCTGGTGCTCATGTACACAAGCAGAGGCCAGGAGTAGCTGTCATTCTGGGTGTCTATCACATACAGTTCAGTCACAAACCTCCACATGAAGAACCTGGAACACAGCATGGCCCATCAGTCCCCATGGCTGGGTGCTCCACTTATTTACCCCATCTGATTATCTCCTGCCTTCTGTTCCCCTGGCATGGCTAATCCCTACATGTTCTCGCTTTGATGAAATGCCACGAGCAAGGGAGAGTTTGTGGGGTCCTTTTTTGGTTGAAAATGAGCAGGAGGGGTAAGAAGAGGGCCTTTATCCAGTCCCCTCTCCCTGCTGGTGGTGACAGAGCCCTCTTACAGCATTTTGCTCAAGTGATTCTCCAGCCTCAATTTGCATGCTTCTGGGACGGGGAGCTCACCACCTACCAAGGCAGCTCTGAGTGTTGGAAAGTTCTTCACTGAGCTGCCATCTGTCTCTCTGGAATCTATCTCCATTTGATCAGCCCTAGTGCTCCCCGACTGGACCACAGACAACAAGCCCATCAAATATCTTAAGGCAGTCTTCATAACCTCTCCCCACCTCTTTGAACTTCACACTAAATAACCCCAGTGCATTCAACCATTTCTCATAGGACCCACATTTAACCTGGTCACCATCCCTACAGTTTGTCCCTGTCCCCCTTACAGGAAGGTTCCTCAATCAGAAGCCATCCCCCAGGTGGAGCCCTGAAAGTTTAGAGGATAACAGAATGTTTTTCTCCCGTCTCTTCCACACTATTCCTCCACTAACATTACAATAACTTTTCTGAGTGGTAGAGGCCCAGGCTGAGCCTCAACAGGGCCTGGGTCTCTGGGCTCCATCTCTACACAGCAGTGTTGCACACGTCTGCATCAGATCTTCCTGACCTATAACCCACGAGATGGGGTCCTGCCTCCAGAGCTGCCTACTTCCACAAACTACTCCCAGGGAAGGAGACTACAGAGCTTTTTACGCAGGGACCCCCAGGAGCATCAATAAATCTTCTGGCCATACGCGTGATCATCTTTTTCCTCCTGTCCAAGCTGATAAAGCTTAAGCTATTTGCTGTTTCTTAAAACATACCCTTTGATCATCTCAGGATCATTCCCTAGTTCCCCTTCCTTAGGGCATCTTACTCCGGTTCTCCCAAGCCCTCCTGCCACTCCATGTTGCTCAGCTTGGCCTGGCAGCGTAGCATGGCTCAGCTGTCCAACAGCTAAGAAGTCGTCCCACAGGATCTGTGCACAGGGCTCAGGCCCCACAAATAAGGATGGTCGGCCAGCACTCTTTGTAGTGGCGCAAACTTCAAAACAGCCTAAATCACCTGTGGTTCATCCATAAACAGACACCTTGCAGCTGTTCCAGAGCCTGAGAGGCTATGGTCAGAGCTCCTAGGGAAGCAGAGCTGGGGAGGGCGGTGGAGGGAAGAACTGGGCTCTGGGTGTACACATGTCACAGATGCTCCCATCCTAGAAGCGCTTTGGGGGGATGCACAACAAACAGGTTCACCTGGCAGCTCCAGGGGGAAGAGGGGCTAGGGAGACACCGACTCTGTTCCCTTCTGCAAGTTATTGTTTGTTAGCATTTAGACTTTTTAGTGATGTTTACTTAAATTTAAAATGACAAACAGCCTCCGTGGGCAGGATCTCGCTGCCACCCTGACCAGCTAGTGGGCCATAGGCTTCTTTACAGACAGCCCTAGTTCACCACAAGCCTAACTGCTCTCTCCTTCCCTGGGAAGGTTTCTGGCACCTTCCCCTGCCTTTGGCACCAGGTCAGTCTCTGACTTTGATGGGGCACATTGCCTTCCTCGGGCCCATCTCCACCTGCACACACTCTGGGTCCCTCCTCCTCTCCTGGCTTCTCGACATGATCTGGGGGGAGCCCAGAGACCAGCCTGTGCCCTGACTGTAGTGTAAACAAGCTGCCCCCTTCTCTGGGCCACATCTTTGCCAATGGTAGCATGAGTGGGACAGTGCCCGGCACGACCTCAGATTCTTCCAGCTCGGATAGACTATGACTTGGCTTCTGACCCCATCTCCACTTTCCCCTCATGCACAGACATGAGGTGTGTGAAGCTGCTCTTTGGACTGTCCCCTTCTCAGCAAGGTCCTTCCCCTTTTCACCTTCCTGGCAACTCCCTTTTTTGCACACATGCATGTCCCAGAGCTCTTAACTGTGTACAGTTGCTGTGGTTCCAGAACAATTACAGGGCACCCACAGCTCTGTGCCCAATGCCTTTTCCAGTGTCTTTTCCCATAATCCTCACAGAGACCCAATGAAGGTGTGGACTATCCTCCTGCTTCGCAGATGGAAAAATGTGAGGCTCAGAGAGGGTAAGTGACTTGCTCAAGCTCATGACATGTTAACCAGGTCTCCCGGGAGACCCAGAAAGCCTCCAAGACTGAAGAGGAGAAGATGAAATCAGGTCCAGGACCACGGAAGACCACGGAGCCACCAGGAGCCCCATGAAGCCTACCACAATCCATGACCAAAAGCTCGCCTCTGTTCCACACCCACACACCCTGGGGAGTCCCCAAAATCCCAGCATAGCATCTCAGCCCTCCCCACCCCAGTTGTGTTTTAAAGAAGCCCTGGTTCCCAGGACTCCCGAATGAGATGGCTGGAAGGTACCAGAAGGGCAGCAAGTGAGTCCAGATGTTGAGGGTCTCGTTGGTCATTTGGAAAAGGCTGAGGACACAGGCCGTGGCGGAGCTCTGTGGGTGACGGTAGCCGAAGAGGATGCCCTGCTCATGGAATACCTGCCGGGAGAAAAAGGCACTGAGGTGAGGAGAGGGAGGCAGGGGAGGGCAGGTCTCAGGAGAAACGTCTCCGCTAGCATCCGGTCCTCTCCCAGGCTGTGCACTTGAACACTTGAGCCCGGCACACCTGACCCCTGCCAACGTGCCCCCCACCCCCCTAGTTTCTGAAATACCATGTCCTTCAAGAAGCCTAGAGCCAGCCGGAGGAGAGAACTCAAGGCCCTGGCTCCCTTCGAGAATCCAGCTTGCCTTCCATTCTTAGACACACTTCTTGTCATGAATACTGCTTAAGAATCGGGTTTGGCCTGTAGCCTGGTCCCTGGATGCCTTTGTGGCTGGCTGACATATGTGCTGTTTGTCAGAGCCAACATGCCCTGCGTGTTGGGCTGGTGGGAAGACCTCTGCAGAAGATCCCTCTTGGATGTATTCACCAAGGCGCTTCATAAAGGCCTTTTGATGATGAAGACTATGATGGCATCAGCCTGGGCTAAGGCAGAGGAGAAGGCTGGCCACAGCGGGCCCACACAAGCCACCACCACTCCATGCAGCCCACTTGGCAAGTCTCTCAGGAACCAAGTCCCCATGAGAGCCTTGGACTGCTCAGGTAAAATATGGGCTATCAACCCACCGGAAGGACTACATTGCACCCATTAAAAATGGTCATTGTGAAGAT
This sequence comes from Miniopterus schreibersii, assembly GCF_964146895.1. Lineage (NCBI taxonomy): Eukaryota > Metazoa > Chordata > Mammalia > Chiroptera > Miniopteridae > Miniopterus > Miniopterus schreibersii. The sequence continues at coordinate 164,620,756 of NC_138101.1, read as the reverse complement.
GAGGCAAGAGGGACAAAAGGTCAGGATGCAATATTAAGTGGGGGAAAAAGGAGAGTGTAAATTGTATTTCAACCATATTTATAAGAACTATAGAAACGTCAGCACACGTGGTGGGGGAGAGGCTGGGAGCAAACAGAAGAGTGAAAAGTTTCATTTGTTGAGGTAGCAGGATCTGTAGGACACTTTTCCCCTTGTGTTGACTTAGATCCGAGTTTCTCAAGCTGGACACTATTGACATTTTCGGCCAGAAAATTCTTTGTTGTGGGGGCTGCCCTGGGCATTGTGCAGCACTGTTCATGCCTCTCCCTAAAAGATGCCAGCGGCACACACTGTGCCTCCCTCCCAAGTTTTGACAACCAAAAATCTCTCCAGATATTGCCAATGTCCCCTGGGGGTAAAGTCTCCCCCAGTTAAGAACCACCAATTTAGATAAATGTTATAACCTTCAGGAGGTAAATTTAAAATGAGTAGAGAGCATGGTTCACTGGTTGAGCACCAACCTAGGATCCAGGAGATCACGGTTTGATTCCTGGTCAGGGCACATGCCCGGGTTGCAAGCTCGATCCCCAGCAGGGGGTGTGCAGGAGGCAGCCGATCAATGACTCATCATTGATGTTTCTCTCTCTCTCTCTCCTTCTCCCTTCATCTCTCTGAAATCAATAAAGATATATTTTAAATAAAATGAGTAGATAATTGAGGCAAATAATAATGATAGTATCAGTAATCATAACACAAATCAAGTCACAATAAATTTTAAACCTTTCCCTTTGATTTTCTAGGGCTGTGGGAAGAAGGGAAGGCTGGGGGAATTCCAACCCAGACACACATTTCTCATTTGAGTTACCAACTTCTAAGAGAGGGTCCCGATTCAGAGATATACAATATAAAACATAACTTGTACTATCTCTTGAGGTTCTGAGTCAAGAGGTCACTTGAAATAGTAGAGAAAGTAAGGGGTTATTAAAGAGTCAATATGAGCCACTGAGGTGCCGCATGACCTTGAGCTGGGGCCTCAGTGTTCTCACCTATGAAATGGGAGCCATAAGCTAGCTGATGGTCAGTATGTTCCCACTTTAGTTCAATTCTGGGTTAAACCGGTCAACTGAGGGAGGATGATGATGAAGTTGGTTCATGGTTCAGTGAAGAAACACTATTTGAATTAGATTTGGGTCTTAGCTAATTAGAGAGACTTGTTCCAGTTTTAGATTCACTGTTCAATTCTGCTGACGTCCTGGTTTGCAGCGGACAGGCTTCTCTAATGGGCAGCAGGGATCCTGGCTTGCAGCTGCCCACCCCACCGGGGCTGCTGGCAAGGAGGCAAGTGGGCCGACAGCCCCTGGCCTTTGATCCACACGAGGAGGATGGCGTGGGCTTGGCGCACACTCAGAAGGCCCTCCAGTAGAAACTATGGGTCATTCCCTCTACCTCTTATGTTTCTTTCTTTCTTCCTTTAAAGTTTTTTCTTTTTTTTAATTCAAGCACTGGCCACTGATTAAAATGCAAAGACTCTGGGAAGGAGCAATTGTTACTATTTACTCCTTCCCATGAATGAGTTTAGCAGATCCTGTGCAGCAGGAGATCTCGTGACAAGGGTCCTGCAGAGCACTGGGCATGTGGGGAGGGGGTGGTGGCACAGAGGGGTGAAGCAGGGTAGGGCTGCAGGACAGCTGGACACAGTGGACCACAGGTGGGCATGGATAGACATGAGCCAGACAGGGAGACCACCTACATTTTGCCCAGGGTGACTGCTGTTCTCTCTTTGGGCCCTGAATTTTCAGAGGCAAGAGTGGATGCTGACATAGTCAAAAGCCAGAGGAACACAGAGGGGCTGGGAAATACACCAACTGGACACACTTAAGAACCTGGCCCAGACCTGGGGAGGGTACTACACCACCAAAGCCAGGCCTGGGCCCAGATTGAAAGAACCTGCTTCCCTCTAAGCTGCTATCCTGATCTCCAACATGGGTGGGAAGCCAACATGAACCATACCATAGGGGCAGGATTTAAAGCAGCCCCTACTCCCAAAAGTACAGATGGATAAAGTATGGATGAAAGATGGAGTCCCTCCATACCAGAACTCCTCTCCCCATCTTGAACCATGATTTATTAGGCTGCACAGCCAGGCCCACTCTAGTGCTGAGCCCCTCTGAGCCCGGGAAGGGGACTCAGTCTTCCCACCTTCCCGCTCTAGCCTCAGCAAAGAGCTTTGCATAGCTTAAATCTTAACAGAGTGCATGCTACATAAATCTAAACAAACGAAACATTTGAAAACAATTTTGTATTCACACCCAGTTTGACCCCAAAAGGCAAATGGCAATCATTGCCTTAATGCTCTGTAGCTGGGCCTCATTTCTAAGCACCCCCAGGTTAGCAGGCGCCAGCTTATTTGCACAGCAGAATTGATTTGTAGGACTCCGCCTTGCATCCCTGGTTGCAGGCTGGGCAATTTAGAGTGAAATGAAATCAAATTGTGCACAGCCTATTATTTAGAAGCGAGAATCCCCAGGCACCGGGTGCAAGGGCATGTTAGCAGGTTTTCCTTTTAGTGCCTGCCACAGGCTTGGCTCCCACAAAGACCTGTGCACCTGCCAGCTGATGCCTGACATTCCACCGTGACCATTTTTAAACCCTTGGTTTTTCTAGCTATTAAACTGCAAATCACCTGGGGGAAATAATCAGGCATCTGGCTGGTAGCGAATATGTGGGTTTTGAGAGCAGATGAGAGGAGGTGGAGTGGGGTCAGGAGGCTACAGGCACCATTGGTGTGGAAGCCTGCATTTCCCATCCAAGTTTCAGGGCACCCTCACCACCTGGAGGGAGAGCCTTCTACTGTCTGCATGTCACAGAAAAGGGAAATAAGGCCTGGGGAGGGTAAGGCGTGTATCCAATATCCCAGAAATAGTGGGAGCAAAGCTAAAACTTAAATGCAAACATCAGGCTCCATCTCTTCAGCCTCTTACACTATCATTGCTGCTGCTCAGAGGGGCTCTGTTGGAGATGAAGCTCTCATCTCTTGGCCCACAGGGTGATTTTGGATTGTCACATACTTCTCTGGGCCTCAATTTCTTCTTCTTTAAAGTGGTGTTATGGGCTGAGTTGTGTCCCCCACAAAACCCATATGTTGAATCCCTAATCCCCAGTACTTCAGAATGTAGCTGTATTTGGAGATAGGGTCTTTAAAGTGGTGATTAAGTTAAAATGAGGCTGCTAGGTGGGTGCCCTAATCCAATCTGACCAGTGTCCCTTGTAGGAAGAGGGAATTTGGACACACAGGGTGACACAAAGGGTGTGCGTGCTTAGAGGGATGACCACATGTAGAAACAGTAAGAAGGCGACAATCTGCAAGCCAAAGGGGTGGCTTCGGGAGAACCAACGATGTTGGCATCTTGACCCCAGACTTCTGGCCTCTAGAATGTGAGAAAATAAATTTCTGTTTAAGCCAGCCAGCCAGTCTGTGGTACTTTGTTATACTTTGTTATGGCAGTCCGAGCGGATTAACATACAAGTGGTATGGTTGGGTGACAAAGTCCCTAAGCCAGTGCCTCTCAAACTTTCTTCTGCAGGTGCCTGCAGATCACCTGGGAGTCTTACTGCAATTGGGTGAGAGTCTGCTTTTTTTTTTAATATTTTTAAATTGATTTGAGAGAGAGAGAGAGAGAAACATCAATTTGTTGCTCCACTTATTTATGCATTCACTGGTTGCTTCTTGTATGTTACGTGCCCTGACTAGAGATTGAACAGCCACCCTTGGTGTATGGGGACAGCGCTCTAACCAACTGAGCTACCTGGCCAGGGCAAAGGGTCTGCATTTCTAACAAGCTTCACAACCCAGGCTCCTGCCTCAGCTTCCTGCTGTCACCTCCCTGCCTAGAATCCAGTTCATCAGAGAAGAGGGATTAGGTAAGAGAAAGAAGATGAACCCAAAAACATGGACATGAAAAGCCAGGGCAGGGGACAGAGACCAGCAAGGAGTCTAGTGAAGTGCTGTGGAAAGAAGGCTGGAGAGAATGGGGAGGGAGAAGGCAGGGTGAGAACTGCTGCATCGATTTTAGCCTGTCGTTTAGTGAGCGCCTGCGGTGTGCCGGGCACTGGCTGGGCACTAAGCTCTGCCTCCCACAGGACAATGCTTGGTCCCGGCAGGAAAGAACACCTGGGTTCTCAATGAAACATCACTGTACACAACCCATATGCAATTACTTGACATGTAAAGACGGTGAGTTAATAGGCAACCATTGTTGGTATTAAGCAATTATAGGTAAATGCTAATTTAGAACACTGGTGTAACATTCTTCAAAACGTAACTGTCCAATATGCAATAAGGATGCCTGTTGTACATGCAACACAGTACCTATAAAAGAGAAATGCGGTACATTTCTTCTGGCCAAACATATAAGAAGGGTAAAAAGCAATGAAACAAATTATTAATACCTAGGATGGAGGATCTGAAGGAGATTTGTAATGCAATGAATAAAGTGAAAAAAGAAGACATAAAATGTCTTTAAAAAGTAAATATGACTCAGCTCAGGTAGGGGGTACCTGGGCGAAAGCCCCTTGAATGACTAGCACCACACTGGGTGCTGACCCACAGAAGATGAATGCGAGGAAGTTGAAACAATGGAGTGTCCCATCGGTTTTACGTTTGTTGTAAAAATGCAATCTTTGATATAAGAACTAGGAAAACGATTTTCAATTATAGACATTGATTTAAAAATCTGCCGTGGGCAAGCCTGTGGTAACAGTACAACATGATTAGAAAGTCTATGGTAGGCAGAAAAGTGGCCCCCCGAGACGTCCACGTCCTAATCGCTAGAACCTGTGACTATGTCAGGTCACACAGCACAGGGGAATTAGGGTCTCAGATGGAATTAAAATTGCTAATCAGCTAGCCTTAAAATAGGAATATCACCTGGGTCTTTCGGGTGGGCCCAGTTAGTCACAAGGGTTCTTACAAGTGGAAGAGGAAGGCAGAAGAAGAGAGGCAGAGGGAAATGTGACTATGGGAGGAGAGTAGAGAGATGCAGACGGAGGAAGGGGCCAGGAGCCAAGGAATGCCGGTGGTGTCGGAGCTGGAAAAGGCGAGGAGACAGATTCTCCCCTAACGCCTCCATCACCCTGATTTTAGCCTAATGAGACCCATGCCAGACTTTTATCTTATAGTTCTGTAGGACAGACTTTGTGGTAATTTTTTATTGTAACAATAGAAGACTAACACAAGGTCAGAATGTGACCAAAAATCCAAAAGCAATCTTAGAGCTGGAAATGGCAGCACATGGTTTCAATTTCTTACTTCCTTTGGAGAACTGATGACTTCCTTTGGAACAATTCAAAGATCATGTAGGACAGTCTCTGAATCTTCTCCAATACAGCACATCTTGTTGAAATGCATGACAAACTTGACCATAAACTATTCTTAGCCACACAATGGGAATGCCAAATAAATGCCATTAAGAGAGAAAAAAATCAGCTATATAAAAATGGTGATCCATATGAAATTAAAAAATTTCTTTTAAATTATAATTATGCAACTTCATTACAATGTTTAAACTTGATATGTAAAATTTATAGTTCATTTCTGATTCTAAATACGGCTTTAAGAATATGTAGCAGAACTGAGCAGAGACTCGGCAGAAATTTCTTCCAAATGGAATTAATTAAAAACAAACAAAGACTCAATGACTCAAGAATAGTGGTGTAATTTGGCATCACTGTTAATAGAACACAAATTATGTGATAATGTTTATTACAACAATATAACTCATAATTTTGCTGAAACAAAAGCAAGAAAAATAAACTATGAAATAAACATGTAATAATTTATAAATTATGTGTGTTTTTACTTTATTACTCATCCAAACATCACTAATCCATCATTATAACATCCAGATGTGCAATAATAATTGAATTTAGCTGTCTTCAATATTTTGCTGACTTTAGCTTTATAAAAATCTGAACTTTACGCATTGTTTTTGTCATTATGAAGGGATATTGTCAAGGTAGAAATAGAACCGCTTTATATAACCATTTGCTAGCTTCATGTGTTTGCTGGCATCATTTGTAACTTTTATATGTTTAGACACATGGTCTGTGGCCTCTATCTGTTCTCCTGATTCAGATTCAGCACATGTTAGGGGCAGACCCTGTTTCATTTGATCATCCTGAGAGTACTGCAAGGCAGGGTCTGTCAACCTCACTTTACAGATGAGGAAACTAAAACTAAGTGAGATGCTGTTTCCAAGGCCCTAATTACCTTGTGGTGCAGTGGTTAGGATTTGGTGCTCTCAGCACTGCAGCCCCAGTTCAGTTCCAGTCAGAGCTGAACTTATGACTTGTTTGCTGCAGCCCCCCAGAAGAGGGGGAAAAACCCAAGGCACCGTTACTAGCAGAACCAAGATGCAACCCGCAGTCTGTTGCATTGCAAAATCTATGCTTGCTTCGCTGCATCCAGCCTAGTGGAACTTGGGATTGCTACAAACATTTTACGAAAATGTTTAAGTGTTTTCAAAGTTTTCCAGAAGGAAGAGATCTGTGGACCCAGAGTGATGAAAAAAGGACCTGGAAGGATGGCAGGGGAACTTCTGGTTCTGGCAAAATGATAACTGATTAGATGTCATAAAGGATCCCTCTGACTAAAACAATTCAGACGCTGGATGAAGTATGCACTATATGCTGGATAAATGTATCAGCAAGACAGCACAAAAGCAAGGTCACAAAGCTCCCAAACAAAAGGAAAACAGGAACCCTGTGAGGTAAGCTGCTTTCACATCAGAGATTCTGCTGTCAGACTTTGTAAATAAGAGATGAAACCCAAGCCCTGGCCAGTTTGGTTCAGTGGTTAGAGCGTTGGCCCACGGACTGAGGGGTCCCAGGTTTGATTCCGGCAAAGGGCACGTATCTTGGTTGCAGGCTTGATCCCTGGCCCTGGTCAGAATGGGTGGAGGGGGCAGGGAGTCGATGTGTCTATCTCACATTGATGTCTCTCTCTCCCTTCTACTCTCTCTGAAAAGCAATGGAAAAAAACATCCTCAGGTGAGGATTAAAAAAAGAAATAAAAAAAAGAAATGAAACCCAAGGTCCATTTCAGAGGCAGAGAATCTCATAGAAGACCTCACCAATAAGGAAGGCTAGGATTCCAGAGATAAGTGAATGCAAAATAAATCCCACCAGCCAGAAGGAGACAATAAGGAAAGTTGTCTCTCTGAAAAAAATCTCTCCCAAGAATTCAGAACCATCAGCTCATTTTCATATAGGTTTCCAATCCAAATTCATACACTACCTCCATGGTGAAAGAAATCTCAAGTGGAAAAATTACAGTGGTTACAAATGGAGGTCAAAGTTTTGTAGCTCCCTCAGGTAAGTAACAAAAGCAAATGAAAATTCTCTCTGAAAGATTTCTACTTTAATACAAGCATGCACACATCTGGAAACAAAACACCATGAATGAGAAACAGTAAAAACAGTAGGTGAAAGAAAGCTCAAAGAACAGATGATGAAATATAAAATAATTGTGCTCAATATGTTTAAAGAAAAAGCTTAAATATATGAATATGAAACAAACTGATTTTAAAAGAACCTAATAAGCTTTTAGAAATTAAAATAATTGAAATAAAAAGTCACTGAAGAATAAACAGCAGATTAGACCTAGCTGAAGAGAAAATTAGTCAACTGAAAGAAGATCCCATTAAGTATCCAGAATGCAGTCCAAAGAGATTAAGGGATAGAAAATATGAAAGAGCAAGGAAGAAACATGGAGAATATTTCTCCAGAAGAAAATACGATGGTCTTCTTTGTGGTATTTGAAGACACAACTGATAAAGTTCTAGAATTGTTGAAAGTCACCAGTCCTCAGATCCAAGAAGTTAAGTTAGGGATGGTAGAGACAGTTGGTGCTCACAAATATTCCATGCATTTTCCTATATTTTTCAGACTTTCTTGTAGTTTGGTTGGGGCCATATGGCTATTTCTGGTTATTGTTACTTTTAGGCCAGGGCCATTAAAAGCAGTAGGCTTTCTTGTAGCAGATATCACAACACACTCAGGAGGGAACTCTTCCCTCCTTCAGAACTGAGCCACTCATCCCTCCATGGCAATTGTTTTTGGCCAAAGGCTGCTGGCTTGACCATGTCATACTCTCTGCCCAAGGGCAGCACACACCCACTGATGTGTGATACAAAGTCCTGGCCTCCTTTTCCCGTTTGGGACAGGTCTGAAGGGCAAACTCCATTCCAGAGCATGTTGTGTGATCAGCTGAGGCTCTGATGCCACTTCTCCTTCTACCCAATCCCACTTCCCTCAATTCCTCACAGGTGGTGTTCCTGAGAACGCACCCTGATAAACTTCCTGCACACAAATCTTTGGTTTAGAGTCTGTTTCTGGGGAGCCCAACCTAAGACACTGTCATTTCTTCCCCTTCTGTGGCAAACCAGGAGGCCACATATTCCAGAGTGTGCAGCTACAAGATGGCAGATCTTCCATCTGCCTGGGTCCTCACTGTTCCCCACTGAGCGCTTAGTTATGTAAAATGAATGTGAAATAAACCTTTGCCATGTTAAGTCATTCAGCTATCCAGAGGAGTTTTTAAAATTTACTTTTTATTGTTGACAGTATTACAGCAGTCCCCCATTTCTCCCTCTCTGTCCCCCTCCACCCAGCTCCTGCCCCACCCCAGGCCTTCACCACACTATTGTCTGTGTCCAAGGGCTATGCACATATGCACATAAGTTCTTTGGTTAATCTCTTCCCGATGCCCCCCCACTCCCCTTCCCTCTGAGATCTGTCAGTCTGTCCCATGCATCCATGTCTCTGAACCTATTTTGTTGGTCAGGTTTTTTGTTCATTAGATTCCACATGAAATCATGTGATATTTGTCTTTCTCTGATTGGCTTATTTTGCTTAGCATAACAATCTCCAGGTCCATCCATACTGTCAAAAAGGGGAAGCTATCCTTTTTTATAGCTGCATAGTATTCCGTTGTGTAAATGTCCCTCAGCTTTTTTATCCACTCATCTACTGATGGGCACTTGGGCTGTTTCCAGATCTTAGCTATTGTAAATAAGGCTGCTACAAACATAGTGATGCATATATTCTTTCTGATTGATGATTTGGAATTCTTAGTATATATTCCCAGAAGTGGGATCACTGGGTCAAACGGCAGTTCCATTTTTAATTTTTTGAGGAACCTCCATACTGTTTTCCATAGTGGCTGCGCCAGTCTGCATTCCCACCAGCAGTGTACTAGGGCTCTGTTTTCCCCACATTCTCACCAGCATTTGCTGTTTATTGACTTATTGATGGCAGCCATTCTGGCAGGTTGAGGTGATATCTCATTGTAATTTTAACTTGCATTGTAGTTTCACTGTGATGTTGAGCATTTTTTCATATGTTTCTTAACCACCTGTATGTCCTCTTTGGAGGAGTGTCTATTCAGGTACTTTGCCCATTTTTTAATTTATCTGGAGGAATTTTTAAAGTCAGCATAGTCTAGTCCTTTCTGCCTAGTACAGTTACTCATGTTAAAATAGCTGGAGTAGCCACTAAACTAATACATATAGAGCATATTTCTAGGTAGAATTATAAAAGAAGTGGAGAAAATAGAATGTTAAAAGGAAAATAGAAAACAAGAATGTAAAACTCAATCCAAAGAGAGCAAAAAATGAAATAACTAAACAGAGAAAATAAGACAAATGGAAAGCACAGAAGATGATTGAAATAAATGCAAATATGTCAATACTTGTTATAAATATAAATAAACTAAACTGTCCAGTTAATAACAAATATTGTCAAACTAGATAAAATCAAACTGTGTCATTTACACGAAACACAATTAAATATAAGGACTATGAGGGATTGAGAGTCAAAGAAAGGAAAGAGAGAAGCCAGACAAATAACAAAAACAACAAAGCTGGAGTGGCTATATGACGACCAGATTCTAAGACAAAGCATTATGGGACAAAGAGAATCACTATGAAATAATAAGAAACTTACTTCACCAGAAAGATATAACAATTATAAACTTGGATATACTTAAAAAACACAGGCTCAAAATATATAAAGTAAAAATTTATCTAACCACAAGGAATAATTCACAAATCTACTACAATGGTGGAAAATTTTAACACATCTCAATTATGGTATATCAAGCTGAACAAAATTAGTAATAATATAAAAATATTTGACCTTATGGGACATACATGGAATACTGCCCCCAACAATTAGAGATTATACAGTATTTTCAGGTACACTTAGAAGACTTATGAAAATTGATTATGTGTTAGGCCATAAAGCCAGTCTGAAGAAATTTTAAGGATTGGAATAATACAGAGGGCATTCTCAGACGACAATCAGTTAAGTTAAATTGATAACATAAAAACTCCATTTTACATTTGGGAATTAAAAAAAGAAACACTTCTGCCCAGCCTGTGTGTCTCAGTGGTTGAATGTGATCCATGCGCCAGGAGGTCACCGGTTAGGGCACATGCCTGGGTTGAGGCTTGATCCCTAGTAGGGGGCATGCAGGAGGCAGCCCACCAATGTTTCTCTCTCATCATTGATGTTTCTCTCTTTCCCTATCCCTTCCTCTCCCAGAAATCAATAAAAACATATTTTAAAAATTTAAAAAATAAACACTTCTAAGCAATCCTAAGTCACATAAGAAATCAAAATGGAAATTAATTAGAATAGCAATGTGGGGTGTAGTTAAAACAATACTTAGAGGGCCCGGCCGGGCGTGGCTCAGCAATTGAGCATTGACCTAGGATCCAGGCGATCAGGGTTCGATTCCCGGTCAGGGCACATGCCCGGGTTGTGGGCTCGATCAATGACTCTCTCATCATTGATGTTTCTATCTCTCTCTCCCTCTCCTTTCCTCTCTCTGAAATCAATAAAGATATATTTTAAAAAAATACTTAAAGGGAAATAGATATACTTAATTGCTTACATTAGAAGGCAGTGATTACCCAGCCAGCATGGCTCAGTGGTTGAGCATCGGACCATGAACCAGGTGATCATGGTTCAATTCCCAGTCAGCACATGCCCGCTTTGCAGGATCGATCCCCAGTAGGGGACGTGCAGGATGCAGCTGATCAATGATTCTCTCTCATCATTGATGTTTCTCTCTCCCTCTCTCTTTCTCTCTCTGAAATCAATAAAAACATATATATTTTTTAAAAAGGCAGTGATTAACTTAAGAAGTTAGAGGAGGAACAGCAACAAAATAAACCCAAAGCAGAAAGAAAAGAAAATAACAACAGACACTGGAGATATAAAATACATAATAGAAGCTCCACTAAGCCCAAACTTGCCTCTTTTCAAATATTAAAAAATATAAACTGACAAGATTAATCAAGAAGAGAGAAAAACAAAAATCACATAATCATGTCAGTAGATACAGAAAAAGCATTTAACAGATCAAGTATCCTTTCATGATAAGAAAACACTCAAGAAAATAGGAATAGAACTTGTTCAACCCAATAAAGCCCATCTATGAAAACCCACGGCTAATATACTTCATTTTGTGTGTGTCTGAGTTTTGGTTTTTTCCCCTCTTAACCCTCGTTACCTTTTTCACCCAGCCGCCCAACCACCTGCTAACATACTTATTGATGGAAAATGAAAAGCTTTCCCCTTAAGATTAGGAACAAGAAAAGGATGTCTGCTCTCACGTCTATTCAATATCATAGTGGAGGCTCTAGCTAAGTCAACTTGACAAGGAAAAGAAATAAAAGGCATCTAGAATGGGAAGGAAGAAGCAAAACTATTTGTAGATGACATGATCTTACATTTAGGAAATCTTAAAGGATTCACTAAAAACTATTGGAACTAATAAATGAGTTTAGCAAGGTCAGCAAGATTGCAGGATATAAGATCAATATACAAAACTCAGTCTTGCTTCTGTATACAAGCAGTGAACAATCTAAAAATGAAGTTAAGGAAACAATTTTATTTACAACAGCATCAACAATTATAAAACACTTAGAAATAAATTTTAAAAATTATTTTAATGGTACAAGACTTGTACACTTAAAACTACAAACCATCACTGAAAGAAATTAAAGAAGACCTAAATAAATGCAAAGACAACCCATGTTCATGGATTTAAAGAGTTAATACTGTTAGGATGATAATGCTCCCCAAATTGATCAAGAGAGTCAATGCAATCCCTATCAAAATTCTAGCTGCCTTTTTCCTCTGTGTGTGCAGAAACTGACAAGCTGATCCTTAAATTCAAATGGAAATGCAAGGGAGCCTGAACAGCCAAAACAATCTTGAAAAAGAACAAAGTTGAAAGTCTCACATTTCCCAAAACTTATTACAAAGCTACATAATCAAGACAATGTGGTAACGGCATAAGAATGGACAAATAGATCAATGGAATAGAACTCAGAGTCCAGAAATAAGCCATTGCATTTACAGTCAATTGATTTTCAACAAAGGTACCAAGGCAATTTAATGAAGAACAGTCTTCCAACATATGGTGCCAGAACTACTTGATACTCATACAAAAAAGAAAAGAATTAAAGTTGGACTCTTTTCTCACACCACATGCAATAATTAACTTAAAAATGGATCATTAAAGAGATAAAACTCTTAGAAGAAAATATAGGAGTAAATCTTCATGACGTTGGATTAGCCAAAGGTTTCTCAGATATAACACCAAAAGCACAAGGAACAACGACAACAAAATAGATACTATCTAAATTTAAAATTTTTGTGCTTCAAAGGCTACCATCAATAAAATGAAGAGAAACATACAATGGGAGAAAATATTTGCAAGTCATATATCTCATAAGGGACTTGTATCCAGAACATATAAAGAATTTTTACAACTCAACAGTGATGAGAGAGTCATTGATTGGCTGCCTCCTGCATGCCCCCTTCTGGGGATCGAGCCTGCAACCTAGGCATGTGCCCTGTCGGGAATCGAACCGTGACCTCCTGGTTCATAAGTCTCCTGCCCACACACTCTGCAGATCCAAGTGGCCTGGAGGGCTTAGAGTTGATAATAATGATGACAGAATATTAGTTCACCATATGCCAGGCACTTCACGTGAGTTATCTCATTTAACCCTTACCAGGATCCCTGGAAGCGCCTACTATTATCATCCCATTTTACAGATGGGGAAACTGAGGTAGGCAGATGAAGTATCTTGCTCAAGGTCACTGGGCAGACTGTCTTGGGACCCACAGAGTCCACCAAAAGTAAGCTTAACATTTGTATGAAGTCTCCTATTTTAAATATTTATGCAAATTATATATTTTTCTCCTTAATATACTTGCACCTGTTTTAATACAAAAAAATGCCCCCCCCCACAAATTCTCCAGTAAAACTACCCTCCAGGTGGGGGAAGCCACTTGGTTTTCTCATCCGAGGCAGGAACCTTGGGCATGATGCTGGGAAGCCCAGTAGTGGATGTGGGAGCCCAAGGGAGGTTCTGATGTTGGTTCTCCGCCTCTGACTAGTGCGATTTTAATAAAAAGGACACCGTCATCTCCATCATTTACAAAAACTGAACAGAGAAGACACAGTCATCTTTTTAGCTTTCTGAGGTTTTCCGGTCCTCATCTTTGGAATCCAGCAGGTTACCCAAAGTATCCACTGAGACCACTCTCCACTTCTTTCCCATACTCACTCTGAACCCCACCTTGACCAAAACACCCAGGGAGATGTTCGACCAGGCACCCATGATCCCCATCCCAAGTCCCCACACCTTCCCTGAGGTTCCCCATCTCCAGGTCTTTGCTCACACCATTCCTCCCACCTGGAATGCTCTCTCCACCTCCAAAATCCATCTTAATGGCAGCCCCCTTCATTGGGCCGTCCCTCATCCCTTCCTCTAACCTGATGGAAGCCTCCTATGCCTCCTCTGAACCTATCTGTCCCTCTCTTGGGACACACTCTAGTCCACTTTCCAACAGAAGTGCTTATGCAATGGCAGGATTTATATGTGATTACTCTCTGAGCCCTGCACAGCCTAACGTCTTGCACATAGCAGGCAGTCAATAAAAATTTAACGAGTGAATAGAACAAAGAGTCACCTTGTATTCCCACTAATCACAGCCGCTAGGGCTCCGTGGGCAGAATCAACCACTGAAAGGCAGCTCCAGGAAGGTAAGTTTACAGCCCTGTGAGACTAGAGCCAGGAGCTCTGCTCAGCAGGGAGCCCAGCCTCATTTTGAATTTGTCTGCTACCCGCTGCATTCCTCATCTTTTCCCACCAAACAGCTCTGCATCATCTTCGATTTCCCTCGAGGTCGTCTTGCTGGAATCACCTAGCCTCGCCAGCTTTTAGGGAGAGCACCTGGCAGTGTATCTCCTCTTAAGCTTCCATTCATGCTACTGTGCTGCGGAGTGTTCTAAGTGCTTGGTGGTCAACCGAGTGCAAAGAGGCGCTCCCCTCCCTCTGTTCCACCCTCCAGATGAAAAGCCCCACCCTGAACTAACACTCCTCCAGTCAAAAAGCAAGAAAATTGGATACCCAAACCAGGATATCATGAAATGATGCTCTCTTTGCAAGGGAAGGAGGGCTTGCACCAGTTGGCCAGAGCACAGCTCACAAGAAGACCGGCCTCACCTAAGGCTTATTTAAAATGCAGACTGCCATGAGTCCCAGGTGTTCTGGGGTGACTGCCCTTGAGTTCCCAGGCCCAGGAGACCAGGGGCAGGGCTAAGGCCCACTCAACAACTTCTCACCACTTCGACCCCTGCCTGGCCTGGGCCTCCTACAAGTGATGGGGTCGACAGCAAAGCACATCTTGGGACGTCTTCACCTTTGGCCTGAATTCAAGCACCCATGGGAGGGTCCTAAAGAAAAACACCTCTACCCAGCTAGATGATGCTGGCTTCAACTCTTCAGCTGGAATCTTTAGTGTCAATGACTTTACTTCAGGATAAAATACAGATGTCACAGGGAAGGGCTATATCACAGTTTTGAGAGCATTTCCATGGCCAGGTTTGGTGTAAGTGAAGGAACAGGTACCTCTCGTCCCCTGGGGAGTCTGGGAGGAGTCTTTGAAGACAGTGGGCCTGTACAGAGCAGACTGGTTGAAGACAGAGCCGTCGCCTGTTGCAGAGGCCACATCCTGGTCACCACCTGGAACTCAACCATTGGAGGAGAGCACCTACCTGGGGCATCTGGTCTATGCTGAACAGCCTGGGGAGCTTCAAGCTCAGCATCTTGAAGCCGGGTTGGGAAGGCCAGTGAGTGGCAGCCGCTGTCACCAGGCCTCACTCAAAGATCGCACATGGCCTGGGAAGTCTCTGGCCAGCAGGTGTTGGGGCTGCTTCCCTGAAAAAGGAGCGTGAAGAAACCCAGTCAGTCTCATCAGAACTCCAGCTGCATCAAGACTTTCAGATTGTTTATGGGACATACTTTACTTGCAAAATAATCAGGCTTTCTCAGAACCAACAGCCAAACTCTCAGACTGCTGAGTCATTCCAAGAGCGCTGGAGAGAAGCGATTAAATCATACCATGGGCGATCATTAAATTGTAGAGCTGGAAAGGGCCGCAGAGGTCACCCAATTCCCTCACGTTGCCCATGAGGGTCAAAGGGGTGGAGTAACTTCTGCAATGTTGCACAGCTAGGGGAGGGCCGGGACTGCTCGCTTTCCACTGTACCACGTGCCACCCTCAGGCAGATGGTGTGATTCCAAGTCTGCAGCCACCCTTGGGCAAAAGAGGACCAAGAGCCAAGCTCCCAATCACCCAAAGAGAAGCAGCTCTTCCAGAAGGCTGACCAGGGTGCGTGTGCCCTGAGACACGAAAGAACCAGGCAAGGCAAATCCATCACACTTGTTGGAGACAGAACAACTCGGACTAACAAGGTTGTTTAAATGCAGGATTAAGACTGCTTAACAGCTGTGATTAATGTGAACTAAAGAAAACCAAGTCCTCAGGGTAGGCCTAAGAAACAGAAAAATACAAGCTGGGTTTAGTAAAGAAAGAGCAGAGCTCAGAATGTACCATACATAGTCAACGCCTCCTCTACCCGTTATTACTGGGCCAAAATCTGCCGCCTCCTTAGCGTCCCCCATAGGGGTTCTGTTGCTGTGTCTGAAGGCCCGAAGGCAGTGCCTGTGCCTCTCCTGTGGAACGAGCCACTTCTGTCTGCAGGGAAAGCTACCTGCCGAGGCCTAGTTCCCCACTGTTGGAGACGACCCTTAGGATGCTTGGAAACTCAGGTGTGCCTAGCTCATCCAGGGCCTTCATTAAATACTTATTTAATTCTGTTAAAGCAATGCTGTTCCTCCCCTGAACTTACAGTGTGTTTTGGCTTTTGTGGTTTGTTTATACTTTTGCTTCATATTACAGCTCTTTACGTTCTATGTGTCATCTGGAACTACATAGCAAGATTTATTGTATTTATGTTTCATTGTCATAAATTTGCTTTTTTAAAAACACTGATATAAGCACTACTCACAATAGTCAAAAGGTGGAAACAATACACATGTCCATCAGCAAAAGGATAAACATTTTGTTTATTTGTTATTTTGTTTAATTTTATATTTTACAGGCAGGAAAACTGAGGTATCCAAAAGTTAGGAGGCTTGCCCCCATTATACATGACTTGCACCTGAACTCCAGCCTGGGTGCAGCCAGGGTCAAATGCCCACCTCAGCAAAATTACAAACAACTTTCAAATAGCTCACTGTGAATTAAAACCGTGATTATCATGTCCATTAATGCAGTGTTTTCCAAACTGCGGGTCACAACCTGTCCGTGGATCATAAAATCGATTTAGTGGGTCATGACTAGCATTTAAAAATAGAATAGTATGGGAGATAATAGAACACAATATCAGTGTGTTGCCTAGAATAAAGATAAGTATTGCTCTGCTATATTATATATGTTAAATTATATATGTTTGTTATGTTATGCATGCCAATATTTGTGTACTGGGTTATAACAAAAGGTATTTCTTACGGAAGGTCACAGTCAAAAAAGTTTGAAAAATGTGCTAATGTTACAGAACACTTGTACTGATTACAAGGAGCTATGGCTTTTAAAAATTTCATCTACAGTCACACACACCATGTCTATGGAGTTTGGGAGACCAACGCTTCCAGATATCTAGACAGAAGAATGGCTGGCCAAGAAGCTCCTCCTAACAGCCCTTGGCATGTTGTAAAAAGCACCCTGACCACCTGAGCTTGGAAAATGTTCTAACAGTGGAAGCCCAGCTCCTCAGAAGCCTCCTGATGAGGTGTGACGGGGGGAGGCACATGGGACTTGGGACCTAGGGTAGCCAAGGTCAGGTCTCCCCTGTACAGTCTCCTAGATATGACCTTGGCTGGGCTGAGTAATTCTCCCTGACTCATCACTGTCATCTGTAAAATAAGGATATTAATATCTACCTGGTGAGAGCTGTAAGGAGTTAAAAAAAAAAATGGATGAAAACATACTTATTACTACAAATTCTAAATAAATAGCAGTTGTGTTACTACTGCTTCTAATAGTAGTGCTGCTACTACTACTATAAATAGCAACACACTCAGGAGAGTGGCCCATCAGCTGCAACAACTCCCAGGATGGGGGTTTGTAACCTGAGGCCAATAAAATTATAGATAAAATTGTGCATGTGCACGTGTGTGCTTGTGTG
Organism: Miniopterus schreibersii; assembly: GCF_964146895.1. Lineage (NCBI taxonomy): Eukaryota > Metazoa > Chordata > Mammalia > Chiroptera > Miniopteridae > Miniopterus > Miniopterus schreibersii. The sequence continues at coordinate 164,603,163 of NC_138101.1, read as the reverse complement.
GACATGAACATGCATGTTTGTGTCACTGGGGTCAGGGTCATGGCCTTCAGTGTTGTCCCAATGAGCTAGAAAGGTTCAGGACCATTAGCCCCCTTTTAGTCCAGGAGTCACTGGGCCCGCTCTGAGTGGCGGGAAACAGGTGGACTCTCTGGGTCGTGTCTACCAGTCGGTAAATGAGAACAGTGTTCCTTTGCAGAAACCCGTTCCTGCACCCATTGCCCCACCCTGGAAACTGGCCCCGGGTCTGGGGAAGGCATGCCCTCAGTAGGAGTGCTCTGGAGAGAGTCGAATGTGCAGGCCACACTGGCCTGGCCCTCTAAGAGGAATGTCCACACCCAGAGTAACCAGCCCAGCCCCACCCACGGGGACAGTGAGAGTAGCTCTCACTGCAGACCCAGCTGTCCCCAGTGCTGGCCTGGGAAGGCAGGCCAGGGGGACCCGGCAGGCACTGTCAGCCAGCTACTGAGTGGGGACACTGCCAGCACCACTACCACTGTGTGCCACCCAGAGTGAGCCAGGCTGGAGGAACAGCTGCTCCCAACCCCATCTCTGAAACTCCTGGGAATCTCCCCACTCTGGCCAGGCCTCAGGACTGTCCTCCACTCTTGAATATCTTCTCACTGTCCACTCTCTGGCTGCCTTCCAGGCTGAGCCCTCCCAGAAGGAGCCTTCCCCGTTCCACCTTCCTCCTCTCTCCTTTCCCTGAGCACCTCCAGACACAGTGAGAAGGTGGCTATCCCCGACTCTGGGTTAGGCAGATCTGGGTTCCAGTCCAGGCTTCTCCACGCACCAGCTGGAAGCCTTGAGCATGCTGCTGAACTTTCTCAGCCTTGGTCTCATCCCTAACTCATAAGCTGCATGGGTGAATTAAAATGATGTACACCGGCTTGCCTCACCTCAGTAAACAGCAGTTGTTATTACTTTGGTTACATATGCTCTGATTCTTTTAGGTGTGGTTGTTTTGGTGACCACAATTTAGATTTTTTGAAGAAGGGCCTAGATCTGCTTTTATATAATAGAAGACACAATAAAAACTTGCTGACTGTTCTACTCAGAGGCAGCCCATTGGTTCATTTGTCCATCCATCCATCCATCCATCCCTTCATCCATCCATCCATCCATCCATCCATCTTCATCCATCCATCCATCCATCCATCCATCCATCCATCCATCCATCCATCCACCACACCCACCCACCCAGTGAGTCTACGTGCCAGGCATTGCGTGGAGACCTGGGGATGCAGTGGTGTGACCACAAGCTGAGCCTTGGGGGAGCTCCTGCAGAACAAGGAGTTGAACAGACCAGTGACTCGGGGGTTAGATGCTATGCGGGTGATAAAAACAAATTTGTATGGAAACATGTGGGTAGGGATGGGGTCAGATCTGCAGGGAAGCAGGGGAGGGCTGCAGCTTTACAGAGAAGGTGACATTTGTTGTGAGCTTAGAGATCAGAAAGATCTGTCAGTTTGGAGAGGACACAGCTGGCAGAAGAACCAGCTTGCTCTAAGGCACACAATACTGTTATAGGACAGCAAGTCACCCCCTTGAACTCCTTTAGCAGAGTGAGAGGGATGTGTCTTTGGGCTAACTGGGGGCAGATTTGGGGAGAGTGTGCGTAGGAGGTGGCAGGAGGGAGCCCAGGGTTCCCATGAGGGGGGGGCAGTCCCACCAGGGAGAAGTTTTTTATTTATTTTCCTTCTCAAATGTTTTCCCATGCTTGCTCGCTCACCTACTTTCTTGCGGGAGGCTGACACGTGGGCAGGAGGGAAGGGAAAGCTGGTGCGTGGAGGCATTCCACGGGGGCGCTCCTTCTCTCTGCCCTGGAGACCTCCACTCGCCTCTGCTAAGGACTCACCCGAAGCTCCTGCCACCCACAGCTGTGCTTGTCCTCAGCTCTCCCCTCTCTAAAACTGTACTTGCTGGGACACCTGCCCACTCCCCCCTGCAGCTATTGAAACTGAGATTTGTCCCTTGCCACACGTTTACTCGGCAGGTAGTGAGTCCCCAAAGCACTCAGCCCAGTCCTAGGGACTGGGGAGATGCAGGTTCCCAGACTTCTTAGGCTTCTCTGAGCACCTCCAAGAGCTCACATCTGGTAGAGAAATGAGACAGACCAGGAACTGTCCATGTGCAGAGGCAGGAAACCAAGGAGCAAAGAGAGGTGAGAAGAGCAGAACACAGAGCATGGTAGAGACAAGGAAAAGCAGGGGCAGAGTGGGATGAAAGAGTGTAGGAAGCAGGGACTCTGGGCTTCTAAAGTGTTTTAAAAATAACAGGATTTACTGTCATGGGGGATACATGACATTATCATTGGTCAAAGCCCATCGGATGTACAATAGAGAGTGAACCCTAGTATAAAGTATGGTCATTAGTTAATAATAATATATTAATATTGGTTCATCATTTGTAACAAATGACCACATTAATGCAAGATATTACTAATAGAAGAGACTTAGGGGGGTGAGGGGCAGGTAAGAGCTCTCTGTACCTTCTGCACAATTTTTCTATGAACTTAAAACTGCTCTGAAAAACAAAGTCAATTAAGAAAAAAACAACAACTAGGCAAACATTTAAAAAAATCAAGGGACCTCACATAAAAACCTGACAAATCTGAAGACCTACAGCTCTGGGCCGAATTCACACATGGTGGCATGGTGCTCCTTCCCTTGGGCAAGTGCTCTCGGTTCTGGTTCTGGTTCTGGTTCTGGCGTGGGCAGCCCCCACGCTCCTGCCAGACTCAGCTGGGAGCTCCGCAGGTGGGGCCCTGGGGTAAGGGTCAGGTGTCCGATCACAGGGAGAGAGCTGGGGCCTTGGAGCGCCATCTCCCAGGGGCTGCTGACATCCATGAAGAAAGGGAGGAAGACCAGGGCAGTTTTCACACAGCTGAGTTTGATCTGCACAGATTTGCAGTTTAAAGATATGTGACCACGTCTTGGACGTGAAGTGGAGGCTATGGATCAATTTAGGAGGCAGAGAGATGTGAGTTTCAAAGCACTGAGGTCCCCCAAGGGAGAGGAACACAGACGGAGGACCCAAGAGAGGGCAAAAAGTCAGGGTCTGGAACTGATGGGGCACCGCTGACAAAGGTGGGGTGGGGCAGAGGGGTGATACAGAGGATTCACCCAGCACCTTGGTTTCCCTGGAAGATAAAGAATAGGAATTAAGAGAGAAAGGGGTGAGCCGGGTTTAAGGAGGATGAGGCTGGGGCAGGTGTGGGGCAATACTGGGGAACCAGGCAGGTGAGTGGCAGGGAAGACAGGAGTGGCTGCTGAGGGGCAGGGTGCTCATGCCATCTGCTTGGGCTGAAGCAGTCCCTGTGCTCTCCGCTGGCCCTGGGGCCGGGAGCAGAATGGCAGTGGACGCCAATAAGCTCTATCACTTAGTCATTCACAGCACACATCTACTGAACACCTGCCATGTGTCCAAGGCCATGGCAGGATACGGGGATGGAGAAACAGGTAAGACAGTTCCATCCCTTAAGAGCTCACGTTCTAAGGTAGGAGGTTGGCACTAATAATTGACACAAAGCACATCTGATGAGCTGTTAGAACCAGATGCTTCTGGGGGAACACAGAGGAGGGACATTACACTAGGGAGTTGGGAGAGACTTCTCAAAATGAAACTTGAGCTGAGTCTTGAAAAATAAACAGGAGCACAGCAGCCACAGAGGAGAGAGGGCATTTTAAGCTGAAGGTGCAGCAGGAGCCAAGGCATGGAGGTGGAAAGAGTACACAATTTGGGGAGCTGTCTGAAGTTCAGCACAGGGGTGGCCAGGGGTGTGGAGTGGCAGGTGGCCAGGGTGGTCCTGGAGAAGAGCCCAGATGAAGACTCATTCCCTCTGAATGCGGTGGGAATGAATGCCCTAGGGGACTGGGGAGTTAGGATTGGGGGTTCAGGGATGGTGATGGGAGAAAGGATAGTGAGCCTAGGTCAGATAAGGAGAATTCTGAGTGGATGTCAGTCCATTTCAAATCCTGGCTCCACATTTACTGTGTGCCTCTGGCAGATTATCTAATCTCTTAAACTTGAGTGTTCTTATCAGTTAAATGAGGATAATGAAAGTATCAATGGCTCTTGTGAGGATTAAAAACCATGGGATCTATCAGAAAACAAGCACTCAATAAATGGTGGCTATTATCACCATTGCACCCCAAACCATCTGAATTCTGCATTAATGCTCCCTCATGCTCCCTCTGCCCTTGGTTTGTAATTCTGCATGAAAACAGACTGTTTCCCTCTGGCTCTGACCCACCTCCCTGGCTGGAGCTGTGACTAATGGGTGCTCGTCTGGGCTTCGGGCAGGGGTTGCCATGGCGACCTTCCAGCTTGGCTTTTGGACTCAGTGAGTGACCTGAACCTTTTCTTTGTTCTAGCTATTCCCAGCTATTCTAGATATTTACCACTACGCGATTTGTGCACATTTGAAAAAGCCTGCATGATATTCTTTAGCACGTTGTAGAGAAAAATTGGAAACGATCCAAATTTCTGGCAAGACAGAGCTGGCTGGTTAAGTGATGGTACACCCATACAAAATTGTACTGTGAGGCTATTAAAAATGTTACAGATCTGTGGTTACTGACAGGAAATGTTGTCCTGACAGGTGTTAAATGAAACAAGCAGGTTATGGAACAGCGTAAACCTTGTAACACTATCTATATATAACTGTGTTACATTTAACAGCTTGTATTTATGGCCAGAAAAGTGCATGGAAGGATGTTCCCCAAAGTATGCACAGTGGTTCTAGACAGTAGTGGTCAGCTCTGGGGATCTGCTTTACTTTCTTCTTTCTAACTTTTCTATAACACTTGTTTGCCTAAATGAGCATGTGTGTTCTTCCTATTATTATTTTAGCAAAACAATACTATTAAAAGGAAATGAATGAATCAGTCCTCTAACCCTTGGCAGTCTTAAAGAAATTAGCTATGTGAGCTAAACCACAGCAAGTTTGTACCACAAACATTTGCAAATCCATTGTAAATAGTGGCATCTCTTCACACACCTACCTGAGAAATTTGTCCTTCTCTGTCCTGTCAGGGGCAACAATGGCCTGGTAGTCCTCCATTCAGGGTAACTGGGACCCAGGTCCTAAAGCCAAATAGCTCATTTTGGAAAAACAACCACCTTTCCCAAGCCAATGGCCTAAGTGGACGCCCTCTGTCCTGACGATGGCGAAGGCAGAGGTGGGCAGGAGTGCCCTGCACTGGGAGCCTGGAAGGACATCAGTCAGTAGACACATACTGAGCACTTTCTGAGTGTCAGACACCTGACAGCCTTGGAGATACATGGAAATGGGGGCAGACAGAGGGCTGTTTCCATGGGACTACTGGCCTGATAGATATGGGGCTCCAGGAAGGGCTTGGAAATCCAAACAGCTCCTCAGAGTTCCTGCAAGTCCCTGTTCTCCTGACTCATGGCCCACACTTTATGCTCCTACAACAAAAGCATTGGGTGCCAGAAGACCCTGTTCCTTAGCATATCCTCAAGCTTTCCACAGCTCAGGCCCAGCCTCGCCTCCCACCACCCTTGCCATATGCCGCATACACCACCACCGGTCTGTCCTTGCCTCCATGCTTTTGTACTTGCTGTTTACTCGGGTGAGACACCTCTTTCTCCACCATCTCTTCTTGACGAAATTCTACCCATTGAAGTCTAAATTCAAGTATCATTTGAAAGGGTCTATATCATCCCATCTGCAAACTTCACAGTGAAATACCAGTGCCCTGGCTCCCTGCAGGTCAAGCCTGGCAGAGTCTGTCTGGTTCACTGCTGTGTCTGAGGTGCTCAGCCCAGGACTGGGCACCATATTACTGCTGAATGAACACATGTTTGCTGAATAACTGGATGACTTCTGCCACCTTGCACACTCTGAACCCTAGAGGCAGGTTGTGGTTCATTTCTCTAGAACCTTCCATCCACTGGTTGCCATGCTCTATTCATGAATCCTGCACTTCAGTGCCAAAATGGTGTATTTTGCTTGGTTCAAACTTTTTTTCTAAATCTTAAAAAATATATATCTTTATTGATCTCAGAGAGGAAAGGAGAGCGAGAGAGATAGAAACATCAGTGATGAGAGAGAGTCATTGATTGGCTGCCTCCTGTACATACCCTACTGGGGCTCGAGCCCGAAACCCCGGCATGTGCTCTGACTGGGAATCAAACTGTGGTCTCCTGGATCCTAGGTTGACGCTCAACCGCTGAGCCATGCTCGGTTCAAAATTTTTAGTTCAGAAGTTTTAAGATCTGAAATCTCAAATCAACTATAGAAAATGTAGGAGAGCCCTGGCTGGTGTGGCTCAGTTGGCTGAGCGTTGTTCTGTGCACTGACAGGTCGCTGGCTGATTCCCAGTCAGGGCACATGCCTGGGTTGTGCCCTATGGGTTCAACTCCTGGTTGGGGTGCGTACAGGAGGCAACCAATAAATGTTTCTCTCCTTCTCTCTCCCTCTCCCTCTCCCTTCCTATCTCTCTAAAGTCAATAAAAATATTTAAAATAAATGAATAAATAAAAAATGTATGAGACAATTGAGGAAATCTGAACACATTACTTTATAAGAATGAGAAATGGTCAGTTCTTACAGTGCAATAATAGTATTATGGTTATGTTTTTTGTTTGTTCTTTAGAGAGTGGAAGGGGGGAGGGAGAGAGAGAGAAAAGAGACAGAGACACAGCAATTGGCTGCCTCCCATATGCACCCTGACTGGGGGTGGGGGGGTGGGGGGGGGATCAGATCTGCAACCCAGGTATGTGCCCTTGACCAGGAATGGAACCACACCTCTCCACTGTGCAGGCTGATGCTCTAACCACTGAGCAGCTCTGGCCAGGGCCGGTTGTTTTTTAAAGGGCCCTTTCATTTAGAGATGTGTACTGAAGTAATTACAAATGAAATGATATGAGGTTTGGGACCTGCTTCAATAGAATCTGCTTGGGAGCAGGGGTGGTGGGTAAGAGTAGATGTGAAAAAGACTGGCCATGAGTCGCCCGGCTGGCTGTGGCTCAGTGATTGAGCATCGACCTAGGACCCAGGAGATCGAGGTGTGATTCCCAGTCAGGGCACATACCTGGGTTGTGGGTTCAATCCCCAGTTGGGGGCGTGCAGGAGGCAGCCGATCAATGATGACTCTCATCATTGATGTTTCTATATCTCTCCCTCTCCCTTCCTCTCTCTGAAATCAATAAAGATTAAAAAAAATTGTAAACAAAAAAAAGATTGGCCATGAATCGATGATTGTTGAGGCCAGGCATGGAAGTTCATTATACTAATCTCTCAATTTCTGTACAGTATATGTTTTTAAAAGGAGACAATCACAATGTCAAAAGCACCCCTGAAATGTGAAATGTATTGCGTTCTTCTCAGACATTGCACGGCAGAAGACAAAGCAGAAGTTTGTTGGAGGAATAATTATCACTGGATTCACAGACTTTCTTAACATACGGAATATCAACGTGGCAGTTTTGAAATTGATACAAGAATCTCCATCTGAAGAAGAAAAAACTAAAGAACTTAAGGACAAACAGGAAATGCTTTAGAAACGAAAACTATGGCTCCTGATAAATAAAAGGCTACAGTGCAGGCGGGGGGGGGGGGGGGGGGGGGCGGCAAAAGGCCTTGTCAGCGGAAAATATTCAAAGATATCTGACAAATATATCTTCTCACTGTTCCACAGTTAGGGTAGAGTCAAGAAAAGCTTTTTCTAGGAAATTTTGTAACATAATGATATTGCCAATGTCCTTTGAATGTAAGATTTTGCTTTAAAAGGGATCAAATAATATTTCATCTTCAATTTTTTATAACTAAATTTGTGTTTTTGAAGTGTGTAGATTTTAATGTTTGGATTACTTCATTTCTGTTTATCTGCTAATACAGAGCAGAATTATAATGTCTATTTTTACAGATTTACATTTACTTGATATTCTAAACTGTTATACATTTTTGTATTTAAAAATTATTAAATATTTGGTTTTACTGACTTAAAATTTTAAATACCTTTTTATACAAGAGTAAAATACAAAGATTTACTGTAGTACTATGTGATATATAGAGAAAGAGGACCCAGGTTATTTTACTCCAGTATAACTATTTCTGCCCACTGCCAGAGCTGGACAGGTGGGTGCTAGGCATCTAGCCCGGGGTCCTTAACTCTGATGTACCTTAGAACCACCCAGGGAACTCTAAAACTTACTGTTTCCCCAGGCCCACTACAGCTCTGGTAAGTTAGGCTCATCACAGGTCAGGGAGGGAGGAGGAGCCCAGGGGACTGTAAATCACAGCCAGTGCTGAGCCCTCTGGGAGTCTAGGCCAAGGTGAGCGCAGACCCTACCCAGCGCTGGGCTGCCGCTGAGCCCTGTGGAATGAGGACCCGGGAGCCTATGCTATGGCTCGCTGGCCTCCAGGGTGGGTACAGTAGGCAGGTCCCTCCCCCCAGGCTGGGAAAAGGTGAAGTCCCTGCCAGGTTGATGGAAGGTGAATGCAGGCTCTGACTGTTGGGGCTCCCCTCCCCCAACAGGGAAATGTCAGGCTGCTGTGGTAGGCATGATCTTATCTCCACCCCCCTCCCAAGCTTCTAAACTGATCAGGAACTTAAAGTCTGAGATAAGGCTGTCCACCTGTAAGCACCCAGACCCCACAGGAGGAGGAAAACGGGGGAGACCCAGTGAAGATGGGGCACCAGACACCTTCCCATATCCTGAGGAAGCAGGTCTGGAGGAGGCCATGCGGTCCCTGAGGGCAGAACCAAGACCCAACCCCGGGAGCCTTGGGGAGGTAGGCTTCAGTTCAAACCACAGAAGCCCTGTCTCCCATTGAGGAAGGGCCACTCCATGGGCACTGAGCTACCCACCCGGGAGACGTCCAGGTGGAGTCTGGGGTGCTGAACCTTGGGAGGGGAGTGACGTTAGGGGTAGAGACAGAGGCCTGGAGAAGCTCTCTAGCAATAAGTCCCAAACCCAACTGTGCAAACTCAAAACCAACCAGGTGAGCCCAACTCAGGCTCTTTGAATCAGAATCCCCAGGGGGCAGCCTGGTTTTCAAGCTCTGCTGGTGATTCCCACACCCTGCTGGTTCTGGAATGGCTGCCCTGAGGGTCTATGATTGTTCACCTTCACATGGCCTGGACTTCACTCAGGAGACAGGCACTCAGGGCCAAAGGACACAGAAGTACAGAGCTAGGGACCTGAACCAGCAGGGAGGTGGAAAGCAGGTACAGGGTGGGGGACAGGGTGGGAGGCTAGTGATGGTACTGAAGGAGATGAGTTTTGGGTTCAGTTCCACGTCGCCTCAGTGCTCGATGCTCAGGTCCTTGCTGAGCTGTACAGGAAACCATGGCTGCCCTCAAGGAGAATCCCTTCTCTCTGAGGAGACAGACACACTTAGTAATAAAACTGCGAGGGAAGTAATAAAACTGAAAGGAAGGAGACAGACTTTGAGAGACCACCTGCCTTCTGGACAGCTCCACCTGGGGTTTCATAGGTGCCTCGAACCCGAAACACCCACAGCTGGATCCTTCTCTGACTCCCTCTGCTTCGAGACACCCTGACCCTCATTCCTTGTCTGCCTGGAAATACCCACTCACCCTTCAGTGGCCACCCAGGGCCCCCCTCATCAGACCCCAGTGCACCTCACCTCCCATCTGCCCCCAGGTCACTGGGAACTCCTATGGCATCCCTGCTCACCTCAGGCTGCACAGGTGCCCCTGGAGCACATCTATCCCCCTCCTGGGCTACAGGCTGGCACCTTGCTCACTACGGGGTCCCAGGGACCAGGCACAGCACCCGACATGCTGGAGGGTGCTCAAAACTCTGCCGAACAGCCTGAAGGAATTCAGAGAAGGGACCCAGAGAAAGGATGTTGGGGCAATCAGGGAAGGCTTCTGGAGGAGGCAGCGCTTGAGGTGGATCCCAAAAGGCAGGGATGACTTGCTTTGGTAGAGAAGAGGGAACAGTGCCCCCAGGGAGAGAAATTTTAGAGCAAAGGCCCAGAGCAGGGAAGCTGGCTGGCAGAGAGTGAGCAGGGAGGCCTTCTGGTGCTGAACTCAGAGAGATGAGATGGGAGGACAGCAAGCGGAGGGGCACAGGGAGCCCACCAGGACACGGTGCCCCCTGGTGTGTCTCTCCTCCAGGCCAGGGTGCTCAAAGCAACCTCCCTCCTCAGAGGATCCACATTCCTGAGCTTTCCTTGGCAATCATTAACCGTGAGCTTCACCCAGCAGGACGGGGGCACTGTTAACTGATCAGACTGCTGGGTGAGCCATTTCACATAATTATTACCCAAAAAACACACCCTGCAGGTAATGCAGAAATGGTCAGGGCAGCCAGGGTGGTTCAAACCAGCAGAAGGAAGTAGGTCATGTGGACCAGGCAGGGGACCAGCATGTGCCCAAACCTTCAAATTAGAGGACATTGGGGGTCAGAGAAGGAATGAGGGCCCAGGTGGGGAACAAATGTGAGTGGCAAATGGCCCCACAGCCAATAAGGAGCTCAGACAGGAGGGAGCCTCCCTACCATACATTATTCCCATGGGTGACATGTGAGTCTGAGCCCTGGAGTCGGGGCAACCAGGCTTTGAGTCTTGAAATCTCTCCAGGCCTCACTTTCCTCTGCTGTAAAATGGGGATGATGGTATTGATTTGAAATCTCATTTGTTGAGCACTTTGTCTATTCCAAGCCCTGAATGGGCATTTTACACTCCACTGAATTTTCACAAGATGCCTTTGGGTGAGAACGTTTATAATCTCCAGAGTGACTACCTCTTTGGTCTGTTTCAAGCATTAAGAAGTGTCCATGTGTGAGGGCTGGGGGCACAGTAGGTATTCAACAGAGCACCTGCCCTTATGATGTTGTTAAGACGAAAGACACCCCTCTTCCCAAACCTGCCACAGGCTACAAGGTAGACAGCAAACTGACTCTCCTTCCTTCTCACTAGATTGGTATTTTTCCTGCTGACCTAATGTCACAAGAAACACATTTCACATTTGAATGCAGCAGTGGATTAAGAGCCCCAGTGGCTGAAATGTGACACAAGGTCATTATTCTAGCATTATTAAGCACAGGCTTTTTTTAAAGGGCTGAGGCAAATGCATTATTCAAAACCCATGAAGAATGGGGATAATGGATCTTTTGGAATCAGCCCCCAAGAACATGCAGCCGGAGCTCAGGAAGGTGGAACGGGTAACCCCTGCCTACCTCCCGTGGGCCTCCACGTCCGCTGCCAGCTGCCTCTCAGGCTCAAGGCTGGCCTAGCGCCACTGCCCAGAGCTCCACCCAGAACCCAGGTAGGCTGGCCCTAGGGGCGGCAGCGTGGGTGGGGGTGGGGATTCTGGCCCAAGCTGTCCCAGTCATCCCGTCCTGCCCCCCCAAATCCCAACAGCCACTGGTTATTGTGAAAAATGATTCACTTTGCCCAGGAAGGGAAAACCAGGCCTCTATATGAAAAGTGAGAATGAAAGAAAAATTCATTTTCATGCTCAACACACCTCTCCCAAACAAGTGTCCCTGCAGTGTCCCACAGAGTGCTGGGAAACAGGACGCACCATGGAGGTGGAAATGGCTTGAAGATAGGTCTCTGTCTTTCTTGGCCCGGGAATGTCACACTGGGCTTGGTACCTGGATGAGGTGGAAAAGTGGTCACCTCAGCAGTATGAATCAAGGGCCACTCCACACCCTGAGGCTAGAAGTTTCACCATTACAGATTCATTTCTTTGGGCCTTCAAGGAAGGACCTCAGGAACACACTGGTACTTTGGGGAGAAGGGAGGTGTTACGGTGATTCGCTGAAAGTATTAGAGGAAATTTTTTTCCTCTCATTTTTCATACAGAGGCCCAGATCTTTCTACCTGAGCAAAGTGAATTCATTTCCACAATAATTGGTAGCAGCTGGCACTTTGGGAGGTAAATGAGAGTAGGAGGCGTGGAGAGGAGGGGCAGAGAACCCAGCTGTATTAGGGTACACAGTAAACAGTTTGTGGGAGGAGAACACTGGGCAGGGAATCCAAAGACCTGGTTCAAATCTGACTGAGCAGTCCCTGAGAGGCCCAAGGGAGTGAGCGCACAGGCTGCATGACCGTCCTGTGCCTCAGTTTCCCCATCCCAGTATGAGAAAATGGAGATGGCAATACCCGCCCAGCACCCACAGGCACTCGATAAACAATGCTGAAGGCACGGCTGGGCGCCGCCCGGTGTGCGAGACCCTTTGGCTCACCCAGAGCAGGAATCATTTACCGCCCCCCAGAGACCGGAGTCAGCCTGTCCTCACACCACCAGTAGGTCGCTGGAACTAAAACTGGGAGCCCAAACAAAGCCGCCTTTAATGAACAAGGCCCACTTTATCAGGAGAGATGCTTTCCCTTTGAAAGTCAAATCTGAGGCTTTCAGACAATGAGGGGTGTTTACAGCACACCCAGGCAGGCTGGGAGGAGGCCAGCTACAGGCTGCATCCCTTCCCCTCCCCGGCCTGCCGGAGCTTGACCACTGGAACTGACTTCCTCAGACTCCACTTCTGCTCTTTTCAGGCCTTAAGGAAATCTTGAGGATCACATGCAGACTTGATCATTAGGAGGAGCCTAAAAAACACCTAAAAGGCAAAACTGATGCTTCCAGAAGAGAAGATAGGTGTGAAACCCAGGCCCAGAGATGTTGGGTGGCTTGCTCAGGATCACACAGCGAGCTAGGCCTAGGGTAAGTCCTGAAGACCCCAGTCTTGAAAAGCAGCATTCCATTAGCTGGGCATCTGTGGGACTTGGAGGAACTGTGCCGACCAGAGGAGGAGGGGGGAGGGAGGAGGCATAGAGTCAGCCGCTTTCCCTTCCTCCTGTCTCCTCCCCCAAGCCTCACGATTAAGCCAAATATTTCATCCTTCACACAATTTCCTTTTTTATCACTTACATTAAAAAAAAACCATTGGTCCGGTTCTAGAGAGGATGTGTACCAAAAACATTCAAGAAATAAATTATTGAGGTCCCACATTTCAGAAATGGATGCCCTCCCCTCTTGGTGCCCTTTTCCCAGCAGCTGCTTCCCCCTCCACTTTCACAAGGAGGACTCCCTAAAAGAAGCATTACTGACCCTGATCTGGGGAAACACTTGTTTCCTGCCCCGCAGGCAACAGAGGGATCCTTCAGGAGGCAACAGCCCCCCACTGGGAGTTTTCAAAGCAGCACAGTCCCTCAGAGAAATCCAAGGTCACAAGTCCAACCTCTCCCATCTAGTTTGAGGGTCTCCACCCCCTGGGCACCCCTGCTAGCCAAGATCCCTCATATGTGAGAGCCCACAGGGACTCCACCCCTCCTCTCCCTTTCCATCTAGAGGCTCACATGTTGCCCCAGGGTGACCCTCACCAACCTCTTGTCATCCAGAGGCCTGAAGCCCAATCTCCTCCAGGGACGCCTGACCAGAAACAAGGGGCCTCCTCACTGGATCTCCTCTCCCCTCCCTTCCTCTTTGCCACCTTTTCTAGACCCACTGTCTGCCTGAGCTCTTCCTTTTGCAAGAAGTCTCTCTGCCAATCGTGCCCAGCTGGCTGCCCTTGCACCTAGGGCTGTACTGGAGGCTCACTACATGGCGTCTTTCCTGCCACAAACCTGTAAGACCCATGGTGGGGCCCAGGTCAGAGTTCATAGAAGCAGGTAAGCACCTGCTGAATGTAAGATTATTTCCCCCCAAATTCCACTCTCAAGGAGGTAAATGACTCTCTAGGCAACAACAGAAGAGAAATCGCAAGGTAGCATGAGTCATTGCCAACTGCGTACACAGGTTTGTGAACTTATGGTGGATTTATTGACTTGCAGCACATAGGATTGGAATCTAGGCCAACATTATTAGAATAGGCAGATTTCCCTTACCTACTGCCCCAAAGGCTCTGTTCTGATCATTGCCCCTCACCCACTCCCCTGTGCCTTCCCTTCTGTGGTCCTGTATTCCCACACAAGGCCTCGCCTCACCGCCAGCCGCCTCCTCCAGGAAGCAGGCGCCGAGAGCTTGCTTATTCAACCACTGACACTGAGATCGTTCTGGAGCCTTGCTGGGACCTAAGGTTTATTGACCCTCATACTCTGTGCCTGTCCAAGAGTCTCTAATGGCTCAGTTGTACCCGTAGGATTTTCATTTATGGAGCTGGCCATACTTCCCAAGAGAAGGAGATACATCATACTACGCAGGACCACAAGGGGGGCACTAGGTTTTGGTTAAGAGGCAGGAGCAGGGGCTAGGGGAAGGCCTAGGCCAGAGCCTTTCTTGGGTTTCTAGGGGAAAGGCAAGGCAGGCAGGTTGAACAGCTCAGGACTGGTTTGTTTAATTCCAGAGGGTTTGGGGGTGTAGGAGCTGTCCCTGGTTGTCTGGTACCTGCTCGGGGCAGGGGAGATAATGGCTTGGTGTGTGAGAGTGAGATAGGAGGTAGTTCAAAGTATGGACTCTGGATCGCAGGGAAGGTGTAAGTAATTTTGGCTGTTAGTTTGGCCCTGTGATTAATGGGTGCCAAGCAGACAGACAGACTCAAAGCAAACATACAGCACCCATCCCCTCACTTCCCCTTAACTAGCTCAGCTTCCAGGGTTCATTAATCCAATCACTCTCCTGCTAATACAGTAATTCTCCTGCCCCTTGAACTCTGATACCTCAACACAACCCCATCCCTGGACAAACTCAACTATCAGCCTTCACTCCCTCAACCCGTGGCCATCAAGGCCCTGACACCAGTACCCTCCTCCCTTGCTTCTGCCTGTTAAGCAGCAGAGGTGTCCCCGGCCTTCCCAATCCGGAATGAACCCCAGTGCTCCCTTAGGGACCTTTGTGCCAGGGGCACCCTCTCTAGTGAACCTCCCCCATCAGCATTCATAATTCCTTTTATTTTTTAATCCTCACCTGAGGATATATATTTTTATTGATTTTTAGAGAGAAAGGAAGGGAGAGAGAAAAAAAAAAAAATCGATGTAAGAGACAAACATCAATCAGTTGCTTCCTATACTTGCCCTGACGGGGGGATCAAACCTGCAACCTACGTATGTGCCCTGACTGGGAATCAAACCCACAACCTTTTGGTGTACAGGACGAAACTCCAACCAACTGAGCCACCCATCAGGGCAGCATTAATAATTCTTAAAAAAAAAAAAGTAGCAACAGCAAAAAACTCCTTGATAAACTGGGCAGGTGGGAAGGGGCACTTATAATTTATATTCTAAACAAAAGTCTAATTTCCCAAATACATAAACACTTCTCATTCAATAAGAAAAAGGCCAACAACCTGATAGAAAATGGTCAAAACATATGCATAGATAGTTCATAGAAAACAAAACAGGAATGGCTCTTATGTCTATGAAAACATGTTCATCCTGATTCATAGCAGGAAAAATGCAAATTAAAACTATATTGAGAAATTATTTTTGTCTTCCAGATTGGCAAATATCAGGAAGTTTCATAACACTGTATGTCGGGCGGTGTGGGAAAATGAGCATCCTCATACGTGGCTGGTAGGAGTACACATTCTTAGCAATTCTGTGGAGAGCAATTTGCTGATATCTTTCAAAATACAAACTCACATAATCCTGACCCATCAATTCCAGTTCTAGGACCTTATCCCACATGCACCTACCTACGCTGCAAAATAACTAAAGCACAGGTAATGCAGTGGGAGGTTGTTTGTGATGTCCGAACAACAGGAGATGAATTAGATTATGTGACATCCATATAGCAGTGGAATATTATATATCTATAAACAAGAATGAAGGCACTATGGACTGATCTGGAAGCATCTCAAGATAGCTATCTGGGAAAAGACCCAAATCAGGGGCAGAAGACTACATATAGTGTGCTATCACTAGTGGGGAAAGACTCTACATATGTGTTTACTGATTCATGCATGAGGTATCTCTGCAAGAATCTGTAAGAAACTGGTGAAGTTGCCTCCGAAGGTGGGGGAGATTGGGAGGCCAAGGGAAATGGGGTGAAGACTTTTCACAATGAAATTGTCCCAGGTTTTGAATTCTGAACTTTTTACATTTATTTCTCAGAGAGGAAAAAAAAAGGTGTGTCGGGAGAACATGCAAGATTAAAATAACAAAACAAAACCTTCCCTAACCCACTTCCCTTTCTGGCATCCAGCTTCCCTCCATCTGACCTCCCCCATGGCGTTTACTGGTCTCTAAGACTAGTGGCTGCTTCCCAGTCCTATCTTACTTGCTCTGGCAACAGAGACAGCACGGTGGGCCAGGCCCTCCTCCTCGGACACTCTTCCAGGGCACCACACAATCTGGGTTCCTCTGCTCCTCCTCTGGGAACTCCTCCGGTCTCTGCAGGCTTCTCCTCACTCTCCCAGTGTGGGCACTCCTAGAGCTCACTTCTAGGCCTCCTCTCTGATCTTCTCTTCTTGGTCCACACACACTCCCTGCCTCATCCACCCCAGGGTTTCACTCACCTTCTATGTGCGTGTAACTCCCAAATCCAAATCTCTAGCCAGACCTTGCTTCTCAGCTCAGGGCCGCACCTGGGTGTCTCCCGGAGATCTCCAACCCAACATAACCCAAATGTAACTCACCAGCTTCCAGCCAGCTTCATTCTCTACCCCTGAGAGGCCTCCTCGCCTGTGCTCCTTCTTGAGCATCCCTAGATCATCCCCTCTCCCCTCTCCACCACTGCTCACCTACTGGGTGCCTTTTCATTGGCTCCACCACCCTCCTTGCTGGTCTTCCTCATGCTTTTCTCTACCTCAGGGCCTTTGCACATATCTGTGTGCCCTGAACACTCTCCTCCACGCTCCATACCTTCTTTATCTTTTTTTTTGAGAGAGAGAAGAAGGGAGAGGAGAGAAAGAGAAACATTGATACAAGAGCAAAACATGGATTGAGCCCACAACCAGGGCATGTGCCCTGCCGGGACTCAAACCTGCAACCTTTTGGAGCACTAGACAATGCCCAACCAACTCAGCCATACTGGCCAGGGCCATACCTGCTTTATCTAAATGCTTATCTCTCTTCTAAAACTCAGATTAACATCATTTCCTCAAGAAACCTTTCCTGACCTTCTAGACCAATGGATCTCAATTGAGGGTGACTTTGCCCCCAGGGGACACTTGACAATGTCTAGTGACAATTTTTGTTTCATAGCTGGGATGTGTGTGGCTACTAGAATCTAGTGGGTAGAAGCCAGGGATGAACTAAATATCCTACAATGCACAGGACAGCTGCACAGGACAGCTGCACAGCAAAGAACTGCCTGGCCCAAAATGTTCACAGTGCAGAGGTGAGAAGTCCCACCCAGACTAAATCACGTCCCCATGACACACTTTCATAGCACGCTCTATTTCTCTTGCATATCACCTATTACAATCCTGATTAAATATTTAACTGTGCAAAGGTATTGGCCAAGTTCCATTTTCTAAGCTTTAAAGGGTGAATAAATGAATTAAAGTCGCTGGCTCATGTTTACCTATCTCTACCTCCAGTGACCAGCCTCAAGCACAGAACCTTGAACTTGGCAGTGAAAAGCTACATGAGATGCTCAGGGCAGGGACTGAGCAGATGCCACCCCAGGCCCTGGTCTCCAATTCCACTGGGTCCTCTATGCCGTCCAACAGCAGTTTTCCCTTGCCCTTGACCAGCTTCCCCCCTCTGCTGCAGCACCTAGCTCTGCACAGCTTTGGACACCCCTCAAACCCTCACCTCCACCCAGGTGTCTGCAGGGGCCCCTCCAAGCCAACTGGGCCCAAGCTTATTGCCTTGTCATCTTGTCAAACCGGCTGCTCCTCCTGTTAGCTCACCCACCATTCACCCAGCCTCCCAAACCAGACACCTGGGCACCCTTGTGTGGCATAATCACCTTTCAGACCTGCTCCCTCCACCCATCCCAATGACATGGCTTCAGTGTTACCCAGTTTTCTCCCTTCTTTTTTCTTTTGTTTGTTAATCCTCACCTGAGGATATTTTTTCATTGGTTTTTAGAGAGAGAGGAAGGGAGGGAGGGGGAGGGAGGGGAAGGGGGAAGGGGAGTGGGGGGGGGAGAGAGAAACATCAATGTGAGAGAGACACATTGACTGGTTGCCTCTTGCACGCACCCCAACAGGGGCCAGGGACTGAACCTGCAACGTACATGCCCTTGACCAGGAATGGAGCCTGCGCCCCTTCAGTGTGTGGGCAGACTCTAACCACTGAGCCACCCCAGCCAGGGCCTCCCACTTGGTTCCTGCCTTAAGCCTCTTTCCCTCCCAGTCTACCTGTGACATCACAGCCAGCTACCTCCTTCTAAGGTGACAAATGGGATGTATCACTTCCTGATTAAAAACCCCCTCAGTTCTTCTCACTGTCTACAGTGTGGAGGCCGAGCTCCCTAGCCTGGTCCAAGGCCCTTCATACTCTACCTCACCACGGCCTTGTTGCCCGTCACACCCCTGCTTCAGCCCCAAGCACAAACGCCACTGTGCCACTAGCTTCACGCCACCTTTTAGGTCCTTCTCTCCTTCTCTCCCCTTCCTTCCTCTCAACTCCCCTTCTCCTTTCTCTTCTCTTCCCCTTCCTCTGCTCAGATACCTGGAGATCTCCTGTTAATCCTTAAAATCTAGTTCAAATACTTCTTCCTCAAAAGTATGGCAGTTCCTCAAAAAATTAAACATAAATTACTGTAGGATCTAGTGTTTCTACTTCTGGGTATATGTTCAAAAGAACTGAAAGCAGGGACTCAAGTAGACAGCTGCACACCAGTGTTCATAGGAGCACTAGTCACAATAGCCAGAAGGTGGCAGCCACCCGTGTCCACCGACAGGTGAATGGATAAACAAAATGTGGTCCGTCCATAGAATGGAATATTATTCAGCCTTAAAAAGGAAGGACATTCTGATGCGCACTGCAACACAGATGAACCTTAAAGCATGATGACAGGCGAAAGAAGCCACACACAAAAGGCCACATGTTGTATGATTCAATTTACATGAGGTACCCAGAAGTCACATTCATGGAGACAGAAAGAATGGTGGTTGCCAGGTGCTGGGGGAGGAGAGGATGGGGCGTTAGTGTTTAGAGTTTTAGTTTTATAAAGTGAGGAGTTGCACAGTTGGGTGGTGGTGATGGTTGCACACGATGTGAATGTACTTAAAGATACTGAAGTGTATACTTTAAAAGGACAAAAGTAGTAAATCTTATGTTATGTATATTTTACCACAATTAAAAAAAAGAGACAAAAACAAAATCCAAACCCACTTCTTTGTCTTGAAAACCTCTATGTGCTACCACGGCCTCACCAAACCCGGTCCGTGCGTTCCCAATTCCCTACAACACACCCTGGGTGGGGCCGAGATCCTTCTGTGCGAGGGCCTGCACGCACCCAGAGCACACGGCAGTTAGGGACTGACACCTCGCCCGCCCAGACTAAGGCCTCTGCAGGCAGGGACCATGTCTGACTCACGGCTCCCTCCCCAGCATCTAGCCCACAGCCTGGAGCAGTCTACAGCCCTTCAATGAGGACTACAAGAATGAATGACCCAAATCAATCATTTTGGGTTAATACTACCCCAAATCTCACAGCCTGCTGACCCAACAATAGTGATTTACTTCCAAGATTCATCAACAATCCCCTCCCACCCCTGGAGAAGATAAATCTTTGCTCTTCCATTAAGCGACTTGGTCAGAAAGGGCTTTGGTGGAGAAAGATAATAAACAGCTAATTTGGGAGGAATAAAGAAAATAAAACCAGGCCTGGGTCGGGGCAAGCATGCATGGCCCTGGCGTCTAACATCACCATGCTCTGTCCTCTCCCTCCTCTGTGTAGAGGATGGGCTGATTCACTTCCTGTGTCCCCAAGAGGGGACCATGGAGAAGCCAAGTCCTTTGAGCACAGGGAGATGATTAGTCACTGGCTAGAAGGCTGCTGGCCTTAGTGTGTGGGCTGACCACAGGCCTGTCCCCCCTGCCCCCCACCTTCTTATGTAACCCAAGGTCTGGAAAGCAAAGAGAACTTGGCCTTGGCTCTCAGCAAGAGGCCCAGCAGGCTGGGGACTTCCCTTTTCTTCCATCCTACCCTATAAGCCCTTGGAGCCCTCACCACAGATTCATACACAGTCCACATTTACAGAACAGGGGCTGGAAAGAGAAAACTGTATCCTGGGTCCTGAGAATGATCCTTGGGAGGAAGGGTATTCAGAGATGTCTAATCCAGTGGTTCTCAAACAGAGACGATTTTGCCTGTATCAAAGACAGTGAGAGGTGGTGCTACTGACATCTGGTGGGTAAAGGCAGGGACGCTGCTAAACACCCTACAGTGCTCAGGACAGCCCTATAGCAAAGAAGTATCCAGTCCACGATGTCAACAGTCCCTGATCTAAGCCAAGCTGTCTCTTTTACAGATGAGAAAACTGAGGTTCAGGAAGGGACAGGGCCAATGTCAACTGAGTTAGTGTCAGAATTAGAATCCAGGGCTCCCTACTAGCCATACTGGCCACACCAGCCATACCCAGCGTTCAGCTCCCAAGAGCAGAGACCAGTGGCAAGCTGGTAGAGTGGCTGAATTTGGGACCATGGAACCTAGAAGCCCACGATGGCCAGGCTCTGTGCTTCTGGCAGGCTCCAAATGAACCCCACCAAGGTCAGCCTGGCCAGGGGGCTCCCAAACAACCAAAGAGAAAGAATGTCTTAAGGAGCTATGGTGTGTCCAGGCAAAATGCCTGTTTGAGGCTTAGGCAAAATCTGCCACTCAAGTCCCCACAGAACATGCTTGGGGTGAGTCAGCCTGGTGGCAAGGCCAGAAGTGAGCACAACTCTATAGGATAAGCCCTGCCTTAGAGGACAGGGCATGGATGGGAAGTACACCCTAGATTACTGCTTTGGGGGACACTGTCTTTTTTCCTAGATGCCAACAGTGACCGTCTCTCTCATACCTGTTGGCTCCTCATTGCCATCTGTGTAATTTCAACATAACATCTCGAGTCACCCTTGTTCTTTCCCCCAGGAGCCAACACCATGTCTCCAACCATGGGCCAGACGCTAGGGCACAGGTCCAGGCATCAGAGCTGACCCCAGAAATAATGGTGCAACCCCAGTATTTATGAAGGACTGACTCACATCATGTCACAACAGGAGTACTTTTCCAGCCACCAGGCTTGTAGTGATGGTGGTGATAAAGAGAAGGTCAGGGGACAGAAATGCACTAGCTATGTCTCCGGTCAAGGCCTCACCCTCCTCAGGGGAAGGGAGCCCACAGGGAGTGGTTGGGGGACAAAGGCTGGGAGGGAGACCCTAAAGTGGCGTCAGATGCAGGAGGAGTTACTATTATGAATTCATTTCTTCAGGCTAAGAATTATTATTGTTTCCTCCACCTGCCCTATCCCTTTCCTCTCCAGTTTTTCCAACAAGCTGGTAAAAGCCTACAAATCCTTCAAGGCCCAACTTCTGGAGTCTCTTCCCAAAATCAAGTCTCAGGTGCACTGCAACTCTTAATTTGACAAGCCACAATAGCAATGGAAAAGGATTTGGGGGTCAATAGCAGGGTTTGGGGAAAAGCCAAAGTACCCGTGGAGCTCATGTGTGGGCTTGCACGGCAGCTGCTTCCTTTGCAAGAGATGTGCCAACAACCCTGGCCTCCAGGCTCTCTGTCCCATCTGTGTGGCCTACCTGGTTGACTGAGGCAGCATGGTACAGAAGCTAAGGCTGCAGGGTCTAGAGCCAGACTGTCCGGGCTAATTCTGGTGCCCCCTGTCCCTATAAGTGTCACTCTGGGCAAAGTTAGGCTCAGTTCCCCCATCTATAAAATGGAGATGATATAGTTTCAACCTCGTGGGGTAATTTTAAGGATCAACTAATACATGTAAAGTGCTTAGAACAGGATCTGGCACCCAGCCAACAGTTATTGAATGTTTCTTACTATTATTAAAAATGCAGCCCTCCTCCCTCTGAGCAAAGAAGGGCAGGGTCTATACTTCCCAGGAGTGGAGGAGGAGAGATGCCTCCAGGGACCCCATCTCCCATCTATGCTCCTGGAATAGCGTCCCTGGGAAGTCTCTTTGGCACCAGCGTCTTCCCCTCCAATCACCTCCACATGGCCCAGAGTTTTGCCTTAGGACAGATCACATTCCTTTGCCAAAACAATGGCGGCTGGAAGAATGAGGGGGCAGAGAGGCCGAAGCTGCTTGGTGTGTGTGGATTTTTCTCCCATATTTTCTACCCCATAGAAAGTTCCAGCTTCTACCAGACATAGTTCTTAGATTTCCACCTCCACACCCCACACTTAAGCTTCTCCATCCTGCCTGTCTCTACACAGTGTCTCTGAAATTCAAGCTCCTGGGGCCTTCAAGGGAACTACCCTAATCAGGCTCCTAAGGGAGGCCTCAGAAGCCCAACCTTCCCAGGGCCTTGAGCAGAATAATGTTCTCAACTCTTCCCGGCCCACAGGTCTGCTGCACCACCTCAGACAGGTATGCTATCCCTGGCCCAGGTGATCTGACGCTCCACCCTCCTCTTCAGGGCTGCAGGGACTAGGCTTTGGTCTTTCTGGGTTCTCCAGTGCCTTAGAGGGCGCAATTGTCACCACTAACAGAGGAACGGGCCACCTTTGGAGGGCAGTATTGGGAGGTTTCTTTTCAGATGGGGGTCTGACCCAGAGCACTCCTCCGAGGCTCTCTCAAACAGCCCTTTGTGGGTGGCCCTCTGTTCAGCCTAGGAGCTGCCCCTCTGGGTGACTGGAGGCAGCTGGCTTGAAGCACCCTGGCAACCTGGTGCAGGGGACAGAGACCCAGCTTTGAATCAGCTGGAGTCCAATCAAGAAAAGTTCCAGTACTGCCTCCAACAGGTCACTCCTCATCTCTAGGCCTCAGTCTCCCATCTGTACAACTAGGAAGGGCAGGCTGGATGTACCATTTATTTAACTCAAATTAACTGAGTACCTGCTGTACACCAGGCACTGTTCTGATCCCCGGGGATAGCAGTAAATAAGACAGACAGAAAGCCCTACCCTCATAGAGCTGATATTCTAACAGGAACGACAGACAATAAACAACATAAAAAGTGAAATATATACCTAAGGATGTTAGGTGGTAATAAGTACTATGGAGAATAAAGCAGGGAAGAGGTGTAGGGATATAACCTCTAAGGCTGATTCCAGCTGAAAAATTCTGGGTCTAGAGCTCTTGTTAGGACTCAGGAACCAGCAGTAGTTGGCAGGGACAGCTGAGGGGTGGGGGGCATGTTGGTGCAGGGGCTTAAATCCCAGCTGTGCTCTCAGTGGCCTCCTCTAGGGAACAGAACTGACCAACTTTGGGTGTACTGATCTGTCCTTGGGCCAAAGCAGATATTGGGATCTGCTGAGGAGTCCAGGGGGTTATGGGTTCCTGGCAGGGCCCAGTCTTCAGGGCACCACCATGGAAAATCTTCTAAGGCCCTCCATCAACACCCCACTCGACCGTGGCCTTGGATAAACAAGACAATGACCATTTCCACCTCCAGGGGCTCTCACACCACTCCTGTCTCTCCTCCTGGACTCTCCCTATATGGTAGCCTATCCCCTATTCTTACATGGGGAAGGGGAAAAGGGATTAAAAACTCTCACTTTCCCACCAATTTTAGCAATTTCTCACCCCGTAGAGACTGGTTTTGATCAATAAATACTTCCTGTGAACCTACTGTGTGCTCAGGATGAGGTCAGCTCTCTGAGGATTCCAAGATGCATGGTGGCTTCCCAGAGGAATTTACAGCCACCTGGGCAGGTCGGGCTGACATGCAGACCCATGAGGAGATGACTACGGTTTGCTCTGAAGCTTACAGAGCCCTTTAGGTCACTCACTGTCCCCTAAAAGCATGCAGATTCTGTTGTCCTCATCTTACACGTGAGGAAATGAAGGCCCAGAAAAGCAAGTTCTCTTCCCTCAGTCCATGTTTGCCCCATGGAGTGGTAAGGAGAGGGAGGAGGCAATGAAGATTAACGTTTCCAAACAAGACTTCTGGAGGGATGGGTAAGACTTGGGTGCAGGTGGGACAAGGGTCCGCTGCCTCCAACCCAGGGCAGGCCAAGCCGGGCATGTAACCCACCTCCCTCTGCTTCTCCCTGGCCTGACAAGGAGTGGACTGAGGGTAAAGCGAAAGCCTGTCCATCTGGAAAACTACATGGGGTGGTGGATGTGTTCACTCATTTAAAAAATGCCAGGCTGCCTCAAGCGGGTAAGGATGCCAAAGGTCTTTGGTGATGGTGGTGGGTCCCTTTCTGGTCCAACTTTTCTGAGTGCCCTTTCATCAGCTCACCAAGGGCAGAGCACTGTCATCAGGGAAAGGATCTCTGCTGTTTCAGGTTAATTCACTCAGTTCTAGTTGAGCACCTTTGTTCTAGGTACTCTGGCTACAGTTCTTAGCTTAGCAAGAAGCTGGCTCTCTTGGAGGAGCTTCGTGACCAGATTTTACTTCTTCTTGGAGGTGCCCTTTCCTGGTCTACCCCTTTCAGGGGAGAAACCTCAAGGGAGAGGGAGAAGAAACTAACCACTGCTGAATCAGGGGCCCAGCAAAAAGGTTGAGAAGCAACCATCTGGCTCTAGAAGACTGTGGTTTGAGGTTCAGGTCCACCACTTATCATGAGCAAATTGCTTAACTTCTTTTAGCCACTTTTTGTTCTCATGTGCCAATGGAATAAGGCCTACTTAGGGCACTGGTTTCTTGTGGGGGTAAAATGAAATCAGAGATGTGTCCAAGTTAGCCCCTCTCTGACCCACTGCCCTCCCCCAGTGAGACGGGGCACCTCTCACCCCATCCTTACTGGGAGCTGAGCCCTCCTCAGTCTAGGCTGGAGGAAGCCCATTCTGCTCAAATTAGCACGGGTTACTGAGCCCCGGTCTACGCCCCTGCTGGGCTGCGGGCCACCCTTTCTCCTGGGCCCCGAAAGTACTGGGGGCGCCGAGGACGCCCAGCCGGGCTGCGGCCTGCCACAGGAAAGGACAGAAGCCAGGACTCCCCTCGGCGGGGCACCCGCTTCAGCAGCGCCCTGAGCCAGGGCAGCCACCTCGCACCCGCCGCCCGCGGAGCCCGCAGTCCGGGCGCGTACGGGCCGAGGAGGCGGGAAGCCCGACTGTAAACACCCCTTAGCCACCGCCAGCTCCGCAGTCCCATCCGAAGGCGTTTCCACGGGGCTGGGTGCGCGGGGAGGACGGCAGAGGCGCGGGGGAGTGAGCGACGGGACCAGTGAGAAGGCAAACCGCAAGAGATTTCACGGACACCCCGCGCACCCGCGGCGGCCGCCGCCCCGAGCCGGGCTCCCCGCAGCAGGGGGCGGGGGGCGGGCGGGGAGCCGGGCTGCATTTCCCCGCGCCCCGCGCACGGCCGTCCCGGCGAACTTTCCAAGACCCGCCCTCGGAGCGCCGGGAGGGCCCCGGGGAGGACGCGGGCAGCCGCGGAGGTGGGTGCGGGTGGACGGGAAGCGGGAGGGCGCGTGCGCGGGGCCCCGCGGCGGCACCCGCAAGGAGTCCCGCCCTCGGTTACCTGGGTTCCGAGGGTCACGGGCGTCCAGCTGAGCGGGCGCGTGGACCCGGGCGCTCCTCCTGGCGCAGCGGCCCCTAGACACGCGGGCGCTGCACCTGGCTCGGCCGGTCGGCGCGCCTTCCCCGCCCGTCCCGCCCGCGAGCTCCTGCCGCGCGGGGCGGGGCGGGGCGCGCCGGGCCGGGAGGCCGAGGGAGGAGCCGCGGGCCGGGGGCACCCTCCCCGCGCGGGGCTCGCGCTTAACCACACGCCAGCCTCCGACGCAGGACTCGGTGACCTCCAAAGGGTCGCCCCATCACTCCGCGGGCTGAGGCGCGACCAAAGCCCTGCGCCCGGGGGTGCGCATGGCCCCCCCCCCTTACCCCTCTGCGCCCTTCAAGCCCACCCCCACTCCCAGGGGCCGAGGGTTGGGAGCCTGAGGCCTCCTTGAGGGCCAGGCCCCTGAGCATGCCCTTCAGAAGAATGCATGGGGTGGGGCGCAGGGAAGGAAAAAACAAACAAACTGGGTATCCGCAGCCACACCCCACGTGCCCTCTTCTGGAGTGGGACAGGCTCCTGGCAGTTCCGCCCCCGTGTCAGGTACACCTGGTTCTCTCCGGAGCGGCCAAGACGGCGGTCGGAGGTGGGGTGGTGTTGCTTTGGCACCCACCCCTCACCCTTTCTCCCAGGTTTCCATTTCCCAGGTCTGGAAGGTGCTGGGCCTGGGCCTCTGCCACTCAGTGGACACAGAGATAAGAGTTGAAGGGACACAGAGGACAAAGAACGTTTGGTCCCTGGGACCCAGACTTTGTGGCTGCTCCCAGATGCCCAAGGAACAGGTTGCAGCTACTTGCTGCCCCTAACCTTCACCCTCCCAGGGGAAGTCTGGCAAATGCACCCCCTGGATAAAACTCCCCTTACTGCCTCAGGCTCTCTGAGCTCCTTCTGCTCCCTGCTTTGCCTTGTTTGCTAAGAGCACAGACAGTGGAAGGAGCACTGTACCTGGAGTCCAGAGGCCCCCGTTTAGCTCTGACCTTGGAAAAGTCTCTGTCCCTTTCTGGGCTTTAGTTTCCCAATTTGCAGTGAGTGCAGTTGGTTATCTCTAAGGCCCTTTTTTATGGATCCTGAATTGTGCTATTGGTCATCTTGCTTTATAAGGTTTTCTGTGGCTGCATATCTTGTAAAGGGGTGTGTGTGTGTGAACCCCAGTCTAGATTAGCTTGTCCTCTCAGACTTAATAAATTCTTGGAGGGAAAGTGACTGAGGGCATGCAAACAGGCAGGCGGTCATCCTGTGCAAAGCAGAGCTTGACAAGGCTGGCTGGCATTGGGGGAGTGGATCTTGGTCCCAGCTTATACTGAATTCAGAGTGGCCTCAGACAAGTTCCTCATTAATAATCCTCCCTTTGCCTTCTCAAGGGTATTGGGGGCTAAGATATTAGATACGAAGCCCTTTGAATGGGGAAGGCAAGAGGTTGTGTGCTTTCTGATGTCATCTTTTGATGCCTGTGACAGTGATGAACTTCAGAGGCAGAAGAGGACTTGAGATGTTCAAAGCCTAGTGTTGGCCTGGTTCCCGCCCTGCAGAAGCTGCAGCATGCACAGGGGAGGCACATACCTCCCCACTCCCACCCCCAGCAAAGTGAACTGACGCACAGCTCCTCACCAGACTCCGGCCCACTGCAGGCCCTTGGGAAACTAAAGAGAGAAGATCAGGAGGTTCCCAACCTAAAGGGAGGTGGTCAGTGGATTACCAATGAGCCTATCAGCATGTCCTGGCTGAACACCTGGTTGGCAGGTGCCACAGACACCCACCTCTGCTCTTAGGGAGTTTAACATCTAGCTGACTCATTAGACAGGAACACTTTGTAGAAAGGTGTGGAACGAGGAGAGGCTGATGTGGAGGGTAAGCACACAGGGAGGGCAGAGCAGGAGAATGGGAAGGGAGGGAGCCAGAGGGGGTGGGTTGGGGCCTTCTGTGCAGCTCAAGAAAATCTGAAGCACAGGAAGGACAGGGATAGGATATGTACCTGACTGGGAGAAGCCTTCTAGTTGGGAGAAGGAGCTGAGCCAAGGTGCAGAGGTGGGAATGAGCAGAAGGGAGGTTGCTTGAGGATTTTTGAGGCTATACCAGTTGGGGAAATATGGGCATGGGGTGTTCCCCCAGAGTCACAGGCCCCAAATTACCCAATGAGACAGCATATGACATGTCAGGAAGGCAGTGAGGTGACATGGAAAGAGCACCAGGAGTCTGGCAACTGGTATTCAAACGGCTTTGAGCAGTTGTTTCTCTTCTCTGACCCTGGGTTTCTTTATCTATAGAGTGCGTAACCTAAGGTCTTCTCTTTTAATGTTATCTTGAGACCACAGGATGCATTTGGAAGTGCTCTATAAACTGCAGAGTGCTGAGTGAATTTAACATTTGGGCTTTGTCGTTTCCTTCAGGGCCTCAGCAAACATTTGTGGAACTGACCCATGTTGGGTTAGGCCCTGCGTCCCTCTTCATGGCAGTGCGTGGATGGACCATGAAAGGGGGGGTCTGCAAATGGTCAGAGGAACCATGGAAGACAGGAAGAAAGGCGAGTGACAGTCATTAATGTCACATCTTCTTCAGACATCTTTACAGTGTTAACTCAAACACCCTTTTTGGGAGAATAGTCTCACCTCATCCATATGACTTGGAATCTGGCATCTCTGCCTCTGCCCCTCCTGGCACCTATGTGTTCAGGGTGCACAGTATCAGAATTTACTTTCCTAACCAGGCATCTCCTCCTTACAGGGCTCACCAGCTCCTCCTGGATGGGCCCAGACTATCTGTCCTCTTTGTTCAAAATGCCTTGTCTGACAGCAGGAACAGTACAAAAGGGACTGTCATCCCCACTTAATAGCAGGACTCAGTCCCCTCAGGCATTCTTGGCCCTCTAGTATCCAACCCTAACTTAACACATAAGCTCTCTCCCTCTTGTCTCCTCTGTGATGGCATCAGCAGGGTTTACTACTCCACTTTGTAGATGAGAAAACTGAGGCTGGGAGAGGTGCCAGGGCTGATCTAGAGTCATCACCTCACCTACCCTGTTGGAACTGCCCTGCTGGCAAGGCCCTTTCCTGGACATTGTCTCATCAGAGCCCAAGTATTAGCCTCATTGTACAGAGGAAGACATGGCTGCTCAGGGAGCATGCATGGTTGACTGGAACTTCTCCTAGAGCCTTCCTTTCAGCCGCTGTGCTCAGACAAGCGGTCACTGCTGTAGTTTCCTAGGGCCACCGTACAAATGAGCACAAATGCACTGGCTTAAACAAAACTTACTCTCTCACAGTCCTGGATGCTAAAGGCCCTGAATCCTCGCATCAGCAGGGCCACTCTCCCTTCGAAGTTTCCACATGAGAACGTGTCCTTGTTTCTCCCACCTTCTGGTGCCTCTGGGAGTTCCCTGGCTTTGGTGGCATGACTCTAATCTCTGCCTCTGTCTCCATGTGGCCTTCCCTGCATCTTTGTGTCCTTTCTTATTTGTATAAGGAAAGGGTTCAGGATAATCTCAATACCTTTAACTTAATTACATATGCAAAGATCCTTTTTCCAAATAAAGTTACAGGGGCTGGAGGTTAGAACGTGGACTTATCTTTTAGGGGGGCACTGTTTAACCCACTGCAGTGTCTTTCCTCCTAATGGCAGTACTTGTGGTCCCTTGAGGTCAGTCTCTTCCTTTTCTTCTTCCCTCAATTTCTCACCTCATCTCAGCTGCCTGGAGGGAGCCTCCTACAGCATCTTCTCCCATCTGGCCCTGCTGTGAAGGAGAAAGTAGACAAGAGCCATATGGGGGCCTTGGTGGGGTCACTGAGTTGGGGGACTCACCTTTCTTTGACTTTCTCTCCCACCGTCTCACAGTCCGACCACGGCTATTACAATGGCACGTTTCGCTCCCCTTCCGCTAACATCTTTCCGTCAAGGGTACCTACAAAGGCATCTTGCCCCTTTTGGAGAATGTGCTCATTCCACCCCAGGCCCCAGCCCCTCTTCTGATGCCCAGGTGTCAACAACCCTTTGCCAGGGAGCAACAAAGCTTTACATGCTGGGCAGAAAGCATAGCCTTCCAGGAGAAGCCCCCTGATGTGGGGGGCACAGCCACTCCCTAGGTGTGGATCCTGTCCTCAGAGCAGGATTGAGGGAGGTGGAATGTGAAAGGCTGGCTCTTGAAGGGTGTGTGTGGAGAAGGAAGA
This sequence comes from Miniopterus schreibersii, assembly GCF_964146895.1. Taxonomy (NCBI): domain Eukaryota; kingdom Metazoa; phylum Chordata; class Mammalia; order Chiroptera; family Miniopteridae; genus Miniopterus; species Miniopterus schreibersii. The sequence goes on along the minus strand of NC_138101.1, from coordinate 164,573,550 downwards.
TGCTAGGAGAAGAGGAGGGTGACCTACCTTGTCTGGGACTCACACTGGCCAGGGCCAGGCCAAATGGTCACCCTTAGGCTCAGGCTCCTGCCTCCCCAGAGAGAGACCATGAGGGCCTGACATCTTAGGTCCCTGAAGGAAGCCCCAGGCCTGCCCTGTGCCAGTATCTGTCAAGAACCAGAGAATCCAAAGGGCCTTCAGGGTCATTTGACTTAAGTAGTAAAGATGCTCAGCAAGAAGCAGAGATGCAATGAGAAGGACCAGCAGACCTGTGGTGCCTCTGTCTCAGACTCCAGCTTTCCAGGCTCAAGGCAATATTTTTACAGCAGCTGAGGGCCCGTGGTCCTCTATACAAGAGGCTTGGACAGCCCCCTGCTTGCAAGGGGAGGGCTAGGGGACTGGTCTTAAAGCTACGTTAGCAGAGAAGCACAGTTTTTTTTTGGGTGGAGGGTTTATGTGGGTGGCTAGGGAAAGGACATGCATAGAGATTATGAAGGGGGTTTAGCTCCCCTCCCCTGCAACATCATTGCTATCCCACAATCACCTCCATTTTCTCCTACTAGCCTCAGAGGGCTGCTGTCCCTGCATCCTAAAACGCTCTAACAAGAAAATATACCCCATCCAGTGGGTCTCGGTCCTGGCCGATGTTGGCATCAGCTACCAGTTCAATCCAAATCTCTGGAGGTGGGAACAGGTCTCTTTAAAGTTCCCCAGGCAATTCTGTGCAGCCTGCGGGGAGACCCCAGGGTAGTCCAACTCCCTCAGCTGCCTGAGTCTTGGGGCGCCTAGAGAGCCTTGGTCACCTCTGTGTCCTCATCATCCTGCCCCGGGGTGCCCTGGGGGGGGACTCCGCACACAGCAAATAGACTGTATACACAGAATGTGTGCGGAGCCCCGGAGCCAGCCTTGACCGCGGGGCAGAGCGATGGGGGAGGATTTCCCCAGCAGCAACTGCAGTTGCACTTCCTGCCTGAATTCTGGGCCATGCAGTGCACGTGGCTCACCACTTCCCTGGGGTTCTTCCTCTCCCACTGTGGTCACTGCCCTGGCTGGAGGAGTGGGAAGGAGGGAGCTCCTCTGGGCAGCCTCTGGCATCTGCTCTCAGCCTGGCGTTGCTGCCTCCCCTCCAGGGCTAATGGCCTGTAAGGATTGCTCCTGCAAAGCCTCAACTGCCTTAGTGAGCCCAGGGACTCCTCTCTTCCCCTCTTTGACCCCCCATCTCTCCCAGTCCCCAGGTGCCAGCTGTCCGCGAGCTCTAGGCTAAGCCTGGACTCAGCTCTCTTTCAAGAGCCACACAAACATTCACCACCTTTACCCCAGCAACCCCACACCTAGGAATGTATCCTAAGGGAATAATCCTCAATGAAAAAGCCCTTTGAACGAAGTTCCGGCATTGTACCTAACAGGAGGGAACCTGAGCAACTGAAAGGTCCGGCTCTGGAGCGCTGGCGTGGGGCAGCCCACCCATTTTAAAAGCTAATTGTGAAGACTTGCAACATGGGAAAGCGCCGGTGATGTGGTATTGAGCGCAAAATTGCGGTGGGCAGGAGTCCGGCTGTGAGAAAGTTGTATATGTGCATGTACCAGGGCTGAAGGGGAACTGGGAGAAAAAAGAAAACCAAAGTTCCCATTTACTAGGTCTGGGATTGTGAGTGATTCTTTTTCTGATTTCTGGTGTTGTGGTAATAAGTATGCAATAAATACATGTCTGTGTGAGTATATAGTAGTAATTATTATTAGTCTTGCATTCAGGCGAGGCTCTTTGAATGCACCTATTTAAGCTCAGGTGTAAACAAGCTCAGGCCCTCCTTCGAGATGCCTCTGAGCAGTATTTGCATTTGAAAGAAGCTAGTGTTTCAGACAAACTGGCATTCAGGCCAGGGCAGCAGAGCTATTGTACAGGGCCGGGTGGGCGAGGCCCTCTTCTCCATGCTCCGGCCCCCTCAGCCCTCTGAGCGCAGTGTGCCCACGTTGTGGGGGCAGCAGAGGGACGGCTCCCAGGTAACAACACCCTGTGAGCCTCACTGGCCCTGGCTATTATTTTATTCATTAATAAGAATATCTGTGGGGTCAGATGGGGACGCTGACTAGGTAGGAAAGGTGCTGAGGGTCCACAGCTAGTCCAGGCAGCTGAGATCTGAACCCAGGTGGGACTCAGCCAAGAGCAAGGGCCTGCTCCCCTCTGTCTTTGGGGCTCCCCCCTGAGGTGGAGGGTGACCCATCCTATCCAGAGCCTCCTTAGCCGCAACCTGGATGGCCAAGGACACTTCTAGAAATAGGGCTGGGACAGAGTGTTGATTCCAGGGAGAGGAGGGCTGGCGCTGGGCCTGAGGCTTTCTTAAAGTATGGGTGTGGACGTTTTGAAGTTGTGTTCTCAGGAAAGGCAGGAGGAAGCCTTGCTGTGCTCTTTGTCCACACCCAGCTCCGGAGCTGTTAAAGGTGGGAGGCAAAAGTGCTGCCTGCTGCTCTCAGGGGGCCTGGCCTGGACGGTAGCTCCGGACTCTGATGAAGCCTAGGACATGCTGAATCTGCTTGCGGCGTAGAATCCAGATCCAGCCGGTAAGGAAGTCTTCATTTTGACGAGAGGATTTAAAGTGATAATCATAACCAGTGTTTACCAAGTTCTTACTACAGGCAGGACACGATATCTCACTGCTCACCAAACCCCACGCCTATCATTATCCCCATTTCATAGACTGGAAAGTTGAGGCAGTGACTTACTTGTACAAGGTCACACAGCTGCTCAGGACTGTTCCAAAGTTTGTGCTCTCAACCGCTGTGCTATACTGCCTTTCTTAATGATCAGAGGTACATTTCAAAGTCCGAAAGTTAACTATATATACATTTTTTCCTGGAACATGTCTTCACCATAACATTATATTCTATAGCTAAGGTTCAAAATGTGACTCCTGTTCACATTAGCCAGCCAATCTGAAGCTTTCACAGGATCAAGCCTTTGAGAAATCATCCACTTACGGGAAATATGGAGAATTTATAGTCAATTTCATACATTAGAATACAGGGAGGTAGAGATCTATTAGCTATTCTAGGAGAAGTAAGGTCCTAAAAGGTCAAATGGCTTGTCTGTGGTCACTCCGTGAATTAAAGGCTGAAGTGGCATTAGATTTCCATCTGCCTTGCTGGGCTTTCTTCTTCCTCAAAAGTTCTTGTGCAATTGTTTTCGGGGTGGTTTCTGAAACGTGTATACTAGAAAGTTCCTTCGGGTTCAATCTGAGTCACATCAGCCTACATGGTTTATTTAGTTTGCTTTTGAAAGATCCAAGTGCAATATCTTTCTTCCAACACATAGGTCTGAGCGAGTCCCGTGGACTGTCCTGGCCTCCAGCGAAAGCCGTCGTGGCTGGGAATCTGCTAAAAGCAGTGGTCATGGTCTTCCTCACCATCGAGTCCCTTTCTGACCCATAGCTGGGTTTGAGAATACTTCTGAAATCCCTGCTAAATATTTTAGATGGTGAGGGAGCTGCTGAAGAGAAGGAGAAGATAGTTGAAATCTGTGTAAATATTTCATTCAGCCCCAAGCTGCTGTCCTTAATTACAGAACATTAATGCCTTTGTCATGATATTCCTGAGTCTAAAAGAGCCCCTTTTCAGGCTCACATCAAACCCCAGGTTAGACCTCAGGCAGAGCCTCTTTCTATTACTTGAACACTCTGTTCCCTCCACCCTCCCAGGCCACACCCATGTTACCCTTCACATGACCTTATCACCAAGGGCCAAGGAGAGGTGGGATGGACTGCATCATCCCTGCTTATGGAGAAGGAAACCGAAGCTTATAGGGTCAGGGAAGCTGGTAAATGCTGAGCCCAGGCTTTTTTACCCAGATTCTAAGCATTTCCTGCCCCAACTTGGGGTCCCCAGGGAGGCCCCCAGGACCATGGGCGCCTATGACTCCCCTTTCTCCGAGCTCATTTCCCTGTAATGAATGACTAAAGGGAGTCAGCAAATCACACAAAGGGCCATGTAAGATCTAAAGCCTAATTCATGCCCAGGACTGTGAGGGTTGGGGGCCAGGGGGCTTGGGAGTGTAGGGGCCACGGCTAATCCCAAGCTACCCAGAGTCAGAGTCAGCGTCAGCACCCGCCTACTGGCTCCGGCTTCCCAGTTCACGCCTTCACCAGCAGTAGCATCCCCGCCCCCATCCACCACCACAGGGCCCACCCTGCCAATGAAGTCACTGAAGAGGAAGAGGCGCAGATGGTTAAATGCCTATTCAAGCCAACTGGCAAACGGCTGAGTCAGGACTTGAACCCAAAGTGCATGCATGTTCTCTTGGTGACCCCAGACACTAAGTTTGCCCAGCTGGTACCCCACTATTCCCCTCATAGCCGACCTTTGGATCACCAGTCAGCCTGCCCCAGTGCTTGATGAGTGCCACATGCTGGGCTTGGTCCTGGCTGGTAGGTCCTGAATTTGGGGCCTCACCTTCCCCGTGCACATAGCACCTGGCCACTTAAACAGAAAAACCACTCTGCTAAGGAGCGTTGTGGGGTCTCATTACCTCCGGACCAGGTCGGAAGTGCACTAGTGGGCCTGGGCTCACAGGGTGGGGAAAGGCAGGCTTCATCTGGCCCCTGATTTTTCCTCCTTCGCTCACTCATTCATTCTTTCTAGAGATCTTACTGAGCGCCCACTCTGACAGATGCTGTATAAGCTCGAAAATGTCCCATCCTGATCTCAGATCCTGTGAATATGTTACCTCACATGGTGAACAGGATTTCGCAGGTGTGATTAAGTTAAGGATCTGGAAATGCGACAATTATCCTGGATTATCAGAGTGAGCCCTTTGTATCAGAGTGAGCTCATACCCATGTTACCCTTCACATCCCTGGCATGACCTCATCACCAAGGGCACACACTGATGAGTGAGCAACTGTTTTCGGGGTGGTTTCTGACGTGTATAGGGTTCTGGTAAGAGAAAGGCAGGAAGGAGAGTTAGGGGTCAGACAAAGAAGTGTGATGATGGGAGCAGAGGCCAGAGTGATGCAGCCATGAGGAAGGGTTGTGAGCAGCCTCTAGAAGCCAGAAAAAGGAAGGAAGTGGGTTTCCCCCTAGAGCCTCCAGGAGGAACACATCAGTACCAACACCTTGATTTTGGCCCAGTGTCACTGGTTTTGGACTTCTGATCTCCAGAACAAAAACCGAATAAATCTGTGTTATTTTAAGCCACGTTGATTGTAGTAATCTGTCAGGGTTGCAATAGGAAACTAATAGTTACCAAGATAAATGAGATGTAGTCTCTACCTTGAGGAGCCCTGTATGGGGCCATGTAGGATCCCCTGAAGGGCTTGTTAAACACCGACCCAGAGCCTCACCCACAGACTTTCACCTTCAGTAGGTCTGGGCTGAGAATTTGCATTCTTACAGGCTCCCCGGAGAAGCTGAGGCCCCTGGCTGGGGACCACGCTTTGAGAATGGCTGGTGTGGAGCAGTGGTTCTCAAGTTTTAATGTGCATTCAATGTCCCAGGGATCTTGTTAGCATACAGGTCCTGCAGTTAACTTGTTCATTTATCTGTTGCCGTGTTTATTGCCTGACCCTCTGCTAGAACGTCAGGGCTGTGAAAGCGGCACCTTTGCTGTTGCTGCTAGAGCAGCGCCTGGCAATAGGTTCGCAATGAGCATCTGCGGAATGGGTGGGTGAGTGAGCAAGGGCCCGGAGCGTGTGGGTGGGAACTGTTTAGGCCGGACATGGAGATGTGGGTGTCCCGGTCCCCTTGCCGATGACACAGAGTGAGTGAAATCCCACGGGGACAGAATGGAGATCGGGAAGGAAAGGGGGGTGGGGAAGGGCAGCAGGAGTATCTACAGAAGAGGAGCAGCTGGAGGAGGGGGAGAGTGAGGACAATGCAGGGGAAGGGGTGTTCCCAGGAGGAAGGGAAGTCAGCAGCTCCAGGAGCAGAGCCCCAAGAGGGGCCTCTGGACAAGGCTGAGGAAGGAAGACCTTAAGCCCGGAGGCATCTCCTGTGTGAAGAACTGAAAGATCAGGGAGGGTTTAGGGGGAGGGCTTAGGGGCTCAGACCTACATCCATTTTTTTTCTCTCTTGTCTTAATTAGACAGTTTATAAAAGCAATATGCATATGTTGGGAAACATTTTGGAGAATTCTGAGAAATATAAGGAAGAAAACTGAAATCTCCTGTAACTGCCATCCCCGGAAATAAGCCTTATTTATGTTTTTATGTATTTCAGTCTTTAATATAACCATTTAACACACACAATTTTCCTTCTTTAAGTTGAGGTAATTCTGTTTATACCTTTAAATCTTAATTCTTTTACTTAGTATATTGTCCCATATACTAAGAGCAATTATATTTTGGAGAGCAAAATATAATCTTTGAAAGGTGGAGAATATACTTTGGTAGAAATGCACCATAATTTAACTATACTCTTACAGCAGTCTCCTCTTATCCATAGCTTTAAATTACACACTGTTTTAAGTAACACGATGAAATCCTGCCCCTTCCTGCTACACTGTACGTGCTCCCCGCCCGCCAGCCACTTAGTAGCCTACTCGGCTATCAGAGAGAAACAGAGAGAGGAGGGAGGAGGGGGAGACACCACATTCACATAACTTTGAAAAAATATATATGTCTTTACTGATTTCAGAGAGAGGAAGGGAGAAGGAGAGAGAGATAGAAACATCAATGATGAGAGAGTCACTGATCGGCCGCCTCCTGCACGCCCTGCGCTGGGGATCGAGCCAGTAGCCCCGGGCCTGCGCCCTGAAGGGGAATGGAACAGCCATCTCCTGGATCCTAGGTCGGTGCTCAACTGCCGAGCCATGCTGGCTGGGCTCACATAACTTTTATTACAGTATATTGTTATAAATGTTTATTTTATTATTAGTTATGGTTGTTAATCTCTTATTGTGACTACTTTATAAATAAAACTTTATCATAGGTCTGTATGTTTAGGAGAAAACATAGTGCAGTCTCTATACAGTCCAGTTATAGCTGCAGTTTCAGGCATCTGGGGGTACTGGGGCCTATCCCCCGCGTGTAAGGGGCGACTACTGTACTGCTGAGTATCTGAGCTCCTTCATTGTGGTTCTGATTCACATTTCCCTCAGATGAAGGATGTGCCATCCTTACTTCTTCTTTGGTGGAATATTGTTTGAAATCCTTTGCCTATTTTTAATTTGGTTATTTCTTATTGCTGACTCCTTTATATATTCTGAATGTAAGACTTTTGTCAGAGATATGATTTATAAACATTTTCCCAGTATGTTTTCCTTTTCGGTGTCTTTTGCAGAGTAAAAGTGTTTAACTTTGATGAAGTCCAACTTAATGTCAATTTTTTCTTTTATGGATTATGCTTTTGGTATCTAAAAACTCTTTGCAGAACCCAAAGTCACAAATATTTTTCTCCTGTATCTTCTAGAAGTTTTTACAGGTTTGCATTTTACATTTAAGACTGTGATCCATGTGGGGGTTGTTTTGTCTAAGATGTGGGGTAGGTGAGAGGTCTTTTTTTGCATCTCTGTGCGTGTGTGTGAAATAGAGGTCCAGTGGTTTCAGTCATTCATGCACTTGTGCAAAGCATGTGCATATGGACCCTGGGGTTGGATGCTCACATGAGCACCCGCACCCCACTTACACACAGAATGGACACAGGAGTTCACCTTTACCCCACACTTCTTTGCCACCAGGGGGAGACAGTGCTTGGTGAGAAGTGCTTCGGGCTTGGGATCAGATCTCTACTTGTTTCTGGCCTGTCCCTGATTCTCTTGACAAGTTGTGCCATCTCCCTAGGCCTCGGTTTCACCATCTGAACACGGGCAATAGCAATTTTGATCTCACTGGGTTGTTGTGAGGGGTATGGATGTGCAATCTGGTGGCAGGATTCTAAACACACACACTTAATCTGAGGAGCTTTCCTAAGGCAAGGAGATGGGCCTGACTGAGGTTGTAGGTGGTGGGACGGGGGTTGGCTTGAATGCGAGGGGAACTCCTGATGCATTTCCACAGAGCTGTATCTCTGGAAACTGTAGAAAGCAGCTACAAAGACTGCTTGGTCTTGCCCTATTCTCTGTTTCTTTGCAGTGAAAGGGCTTCCCTTGCAGTCTGAGGGATTAAAGTTAGACATTAGGAAGAGCTTTCCTTCTGCCAGAGGAAGCAGTGAAAAGGGTTAACTGAGCAAACGGCGGGGAGAGTAGCATGGGTCTTTCCTGGTTGCACTCGTCCAAACTTCCTTGCTTCCCTGAGGTCCGCCGTGGGCCTGAACCTGCTAAGCCTCTTCTTGCTCAGTCCCTGCTCCGATGTGAGCTGGCTTGCTCGGGAAGGGCCCCTGCTGCCCTGCAGGTGGCGCCCTCACGCCGGCTCAAGAGGCACTCAGCTTTGGCCCTGCTCTGCAGCGCCTGGGACCCTTGGCCAGATGGCTGGTCCCAAACCTGTGCCACACAGAGCCCCAAGCTAGGGGCTGCAGGACCCCAGGCCTCAGGCCTGAAGGGGCCGAAAATAGCTGCTGTGGCATTAGTGTAAAGGCAGAGAAAACCCTGGGTCTGAGGGGCACCCACCTGCCCCAAACTGTTCCAGGGCCCTGTCCTGTGGGCCTGTCCTAGGGTGGTACTCAGTGTGTGGTGAGCCAGCTCCTGACGCCGCCCCTCGCTGCCTGAGGACACCAGACAAGTTTCTCTGTTTTCCCACCCTAAAAATGTGAATAATCTTTCCCACTTCATAGGGCTGTGAGGACACAATAAATGCTAGCACTTATAATAAATGTTAGCAATTCTTGTTATTCAGCACACAGGATGTGTCAGTCAGGAAAGATTGTATTCCAACTAGATGGACATTGAATGCTACAATCACAAGTGGTTTTAATTTTATAAACTAGTTAAGATATAACGATAATTAAAAAAAATTAAATAGAAAATTCCAGGTTTAAGTAATTTTGATTTTAAGTCTTGATATTCGTGACTTATATTTTGTATTTGGCCTTTACAATTTAATAGATACTTTTTAATATTTTAGAAATAATAAAATTACTTTTAACATACCTTTTTAAAAAAGTTCATTTTTACAATTGATTTAATTTACATTGCTATGATGAAAATATATTCCGATTTTATACTCTTGATGTGATTAATTTTATTTTTAATCCCATGGATCATTGAGAATGAACACAACTAGAGATCATGAAAGAAAGAGCAATTATTAACGTGGAGCTCAGACAAAAGAGGTGAAAAGAAACAGAAAATCTTCAAAGTGACAGCCTGCTTAAAATTTTGAGAACTGCCAACAACAAAAGTGAGCAGATTTTACCTGTACCTCTAAAAACACTCATACAATTACTAGAAATGGAAAAAGGAGCTAACTAAACAGTCAACTGGGGACAATTTTCAATAAAAATACGTAAACGCCAATAGGGAAGATAGATGGGATGTTCTTAAATAAAATTATGTGCCCAGTATCTAACCAAATAGAATGTTGTATTCGGAGTAGGGAGAGGCACTAATGACATTATATATACAAAAAACAAAATAATGAAGCCTAGGTTTAGTAGAAATGACTTTAAATTTTATGCTAACATAGGCAAACATGCAAGCTGAAAATTTAAAAAGTGAAACAAATAATTATCTAGGATGTAAAATTCAAAATGAGATGATTAATTTGGAGGGTGAAAAGTAAGAGAAGAAATTGAACATAAAATTAAAAAATATATATTACTCTGATCACTTAGATTGTATTAGAGACAAAAGCTACATTGAATGACTAATATTTATTGTAGGAGTTTTGAACCACAGAAAAAGAAATGTCAAAATTAAGTAGTATTTTCATTGGTTTTATGCCTTTTATGAAAAGTATAGGTTTTGATTAAAGTGACAAACTGAATAACAGCTTTCAGTTATAGGCATTACATTTAAAAAATTGTCCAGGGTAAACCTCTGATGATGCCACTAATATGATCATAAAGGAAAAAGTGTATGCGCCAGAATTTTAATCAAAAATGAAGAAGCATTCTCTGTGCTGCGTACAGCTCATGGTTTCAATCTCTACTAGGAGATGTGGCTTCAACTGCGCCAATGAAATGCATTCTTTGGATGGTTCAGCAATTAGATATATTTTCTGGACCTGTCCCAAGATAGAACATCTTGATGAAACACGTATCAAATCTGACCTTACAACCACTCACAGACACTTGATGGGAAGGCCAGCAAATACTCTTAAAGGAATCAGAAGTAATTTGGACAAGATACAATATGACTAGAAGAGTTCAGTGAAACAGCAGGCCCTCAAAGAGCAAGTCATGGTGCTTGACAGAAAATGAAATTATTTTTAAAATGTGTGCTACTCATAATTATTTGGTGTAAACTGTTGCTTGTCAATAATATTAGCAAAATATTATTTTTAAAAAAAATCTAAACTGGCTGTCTTTTTTTAAAGAACTGAAAATACCTTTTAATTTTTAGAGAAATTTTTAGATAAATAGAACAGATCTTCATATGAAATATGCAATAAAAGTGATATGCAGATAAACTATAAGGAAACTAGGAAACATAAATAAAATGCTCATATGACTATAAAGAAGATTCATTTTCAAATAGTCCAGTTTATGGAGACTATTTTCTGGCCATTATAGATGAAGGCAGAATCTCAATGGAAGAGAGATTTGCACAAATGAGCAAAATACTGGTATTTTTGGTTTTCTTTATAGTATCTCAGTGTTGAAAAATGTGAAAGAACTTAAGAAATGCCACATGGATTTTTCATGCTAATTAAGGAATGTAAATCAACATACTGCTTTCCTCATCAAGAAAGTCTTGTTTTGAAAAAGTACAACTGAATGGAAGAGTGTGCCTAGGGACACGTTCCTCCCGACCTCCTACCTCATCACAGACCAGCAACAATATTTCCTGGGGGGCATTCTGAGGAGCACCAGGCTAGGTACTGCTTCAAGGGCGGTTGAAATCTGCAGGTGATAGAAATTTGTATGAGAAAATTAGAATATTATGTAATGTTTCCTGTAATAATAAGTTATATAAAAGCCCATTGCAGTGTTTGAACATGATATGTAAATTTTATGGTTCACTTTGGAATCTAAGTACTGCTTTAGGGAATATATTAATAATTCCAGTTCCTATTGTTTCAGAAAACTGAAGTTTCTCTACATAGAATTTAAAGCAAATCTAAGAACTCAAGAAAGATGGTTTAATTTGGCATTTCTGCCCATAGAACAAAATTTTTGTAAAAATCCTTACTATAACAGCATAATTTGTAATTTTGTTGGAATAAAGAAAGACAAATTTTATGAAATAAATAATGTATAACTTATGTTTTTATTTTATTATTCTTTCTAGTTCATCAACAGAAGGCTCAGGCAGACCTAGTAATCATTAAATGCTGTCATCTTTGATGTTTTACTAACTTTCAGCCATATAAAAACCAGTTTTCAGTCATATGAAAAACATGATTTTCAATTTTTGTCATTATTAAGGTATTATCGGTCAAGGTTAGAGGGAAAAAACACTTTCTTTTTCCTGATTAATAACTTTTAAATATTTAGACACACAGTAGGGGCCTCCCTTTGGACTCTTCAGGCCCCAGGCCCCGGGAGCCTGCCTGGTCTTAGGACCGCTGCCGACTCTGACACGCGACGCGGTGCCTCCCTCGCCTTCTTTCCACAGGCCCTGAGGCCTGATGGGGAGTCCTGGGTTTGAAACAAGAGGACCGGCTTATGTGCCTTATTTTCCTTTATCATCCATAAATCAAAGGTGATGGTGTGAAATAGCACCGTGGAAGTGCTCTGTGCCGTAGAGACAGGGCTGTCCAGGTGGAAACTGTTCTGCCCATAGCCCAAGACCCTGGTTTCGTGCCTTACCTTCCTCTGAGGAACGGTGGCTTGCCCCAGCTGTGGGCTCAGTGGCACGTCTAGGCCATCATATATGTATTTTTAAAATTGATTTTAGAGAGGAAGACAGAGAGAGAGAGAAACATCCATGTGAGAGAGAAACATCTACCGGCTGCCTCCCACAGATGCCCCGAGCAGGGATCAAACCTGCCACCTTTTGGCGCACGGAATGATGCTCGAACCAACTGAGCCACACAGGCCAGGGCTAGGCCATCATATTTTATGCCACATGCTTCCTCCAACCCACAGTTGATCCCAAGGGTTGTCAAGTGACATATGACATAAGCGTAGACAAAGATAAACTGGGACAGGGACGATCATTTTCACCCTCCCACTAATTCCCTCTCCCTCCCAGGACATCCTGACCTCCCTGTACCCTCAACAACTGAGGAACGCTGCTCAGCTTCTCTCTTCTCTACGCTGTGTCCTCACCTCCATCACCCTCTCCCTCCATCTCATAAATATGATCACAATTTTCTTGTGGTTTAGGCTAAGAAATAGTTATCAATTCTAAAGTCTTTTATCCAATGCATAGAAAAACAGATATGGTTCATCCAGATTGTCATCACCTAGAACTTATGAGAGAACCAAATGTTCTTGACAACATTGAGAATGAAATGTCACCCCAGGAAATGGACTTGGTAGCGGTAAAGGTTACAAGGGATAAGCTGCCACGACAGAAGCTATCACCAGTGAAATCTGATATTGACAAAAATTTGATCTATGAACCAAATTTCTGGTATAAAAATCTAAGTGGAAAAAGAATTGGTCCCAATGAAAATAGTTTCAGTCAACTTGAAATGAAAAAGCGAAAAAATTGGAAATAGCTTAACTGAGCTTTATAGAAAATTGATCAAGGAATTAAATTGACTTAATGGAGTCCATTCCGGAAAAACCTTTTCCCAAGGAAAATTCATCAAAGTCAATGAACTTCCTAGTTACATGTTTGTATTCAAAAAGTCTCCAGTGGATTTCCTGTGGGATTTTCATTAAGAACCAAGGGACAGTGATCCACGGTGGGAGTCGCACCTGAGAGGTCACGGTGTAGAGGGGCTGGGAGGGCGTGATGGGCAGTCTTTGGGGGTGGCCTCCTTCTTTTTATAAAATATAGTGTTAAATCTAATGTGACTGCCTTGGTGGAAAGATGAATATAATCCAGGATAGATTCATTATATTTATTATTATTATATTCTTTTGTTCTTCTGATTTTTAAAAAATACATCTTTATTGATTTCAGAGAGAGGAAGGGAGAGGGAGAGAGAGAGAGATAGAAACATCAATGATGAGAGAGTCACTGACCGGCTGCCTCCTGCACGCCCCTGACTGGGGACCGAGCCCGCAACCTGGGCCTGTGCCCTGACCGGGAATTGAACCTCGATCTCCTGGATCCTAGGTCGACGCTCAACTGCTGAGCCATGCCCAGCTGGGCTGTTCTGATTTTAAAAGAAATTAAAACATTTTTGTGGCCCTGGCCTGTCTGCTCAGTGGTTGGAGCGTCGGCCTGCAGACGGAAGGGTCCCAGGTTTGATTTCAGCCAAGGGCAAGTACCTTGGTTGCAGGCTCAACCTCAAGCCCTGATGGTGCGTGCGGGAGGCAACCAATGGACTCATCTCTCTCACACTGATATTTCTCTCTCTCTCTCTCTCCCTCCCTCTTCCACTCTTTCTGAAAAGCAACGGAAAAAATATCCTCAGGTGAGAATTAAAAATTTTTTTTTATAAAACTAAAAATATTTTTGTGGCTCTAGGCACTTTGTCTAACAGATAAGTTGACCCTGGTAGGAGCCCAGGTCAAGGCTAAGCAGGACCAACTAGATGAAGCTGGGGGTGGAGTGGGGCAGGCTGGAAGGAACAGACACGGCTTTATCTGGGTCTTCATGATGGAAGGTGCCAGAATGATGGCTCCCAGCCCAGTCTCCCTTCTGCTCTGCTTTTCCCAAGGCCTGGGTTTCCATTCACATCTCTCTTCACAGTGAATGTTCCACCTCTGAAGGAGCCCTGGGTGTATTGTTGTTGCAACCTTAAGAACCCAACGGAACAAACAATCCTAATGCTCCCTCCTTAAACTCAGGAAGCCCCTCTCAGCAGACTCCCTCTCTGCTTGTCAGCCTTGGTTGAGCTGTTTGTATGGAGAGCCAAGGTGCATGGGGGGTCGCCTTCCTGACTCAGCTGTGTGCTGTTTGGGCTGATACGGGATTCCACCTCATCAACAGGCCTGAGCGAGTTCCTACCGTCTGCCAGACCCTGTGTCAGAGGCCCTGGGGGCACGGCATTAAGCGAGACATGGCCCTGCCTGCAAGGAGCTCTTTCAGGGCCACTCAGGACAGGGTTTCTCAGCCTCAGCACTTGGGCCAGACATTCCTTGCTGTGGGGCTGTGCTGTGCACTGTAGGATGTTTAGCAATCTCCCTGGTCTCTCTCCACTAGATGCCAGTAGCACCCGTCCCCGAAATTGTGACCATCAATGTCTCCAGACATTACTAAGTGTCCCCTAAGGGGGCAAAATCTCCCCTAGTTAGGAACCGCTGGCTTAGGGAAAGGGTGTTGACACCTGAGTCAGCAGGGCTCAGGAAGCACGCTGTGGCTCTCTCTGGCTGTCAGGATGCTTCATGGCTGAGGTGTTGTAACACTTGGGCCTTGGAACTGAGCAGAGCCCTGGAAGAACTGGCAACAGGACAGGGGAAAAGAGCTGAGAGAACTCTCACCAGGTAAGACTGAAGAGAAGTAGGCTTCTGCTCTGGATGGAGTGATTGAGGTTAGAGAATGGGTAGATTTCATTATCAGTTGGAGGATGAGGTTAGGTATAATACCTAAAAAAATCCTAAGACAGTACATAGGTTACCCATAAGTTAAATCTAGTCTAAGGATGCATTTTATTTGGTCCACCTAGTAATTATTTTTTGAAATTAAATTCAAAATTTTAAATGCTTAATTTTAGCCACAGTCTCCACCATTCCTTATCACCCACTGACCCAGTTATTCATTTATAATATTTTAACTGCCAGGTTTCTGAAGGCTTGTGAGTTTATATATTTAAATATAAAAAAATACAATCATTTTTCACTTGGGTCTCATGGGTCCTCTCCAGATCTTTGGATAAAATTCAGGGCACTGGGAGACTCCACAATTGTGGGCAGAAATGTATCTAAGGCCATGAGGCCTGTATTCAGGCCATGAGGCCTGAAATGTATCTAAGATTCTCTGAGCATTCTTCTGGTGAGAGTCCCCGGCTATCATTGACCCCTCCAAGGAGTCTCCCCCACTCTCCTGAAAGAAGCCTAGCTAGGTAGGGAGTGGGTCTCTGCTGGTCCCCAGAAAAATTCTGTGAAATCAGCAAAGGAGAGACCCAGGGCTGAGTTCTGCTCACCTTTTCCTCTCAGTCTATTTTAATTGTTGGTAATTAGAAATATTAATTCACTGTGAGATCTGCTTAGAGCACAGGCAGGCACCGTGGCTGTCACCAGAGGGCTGGCGCATTGATTTAAGGCAGCCGGGCAAAGTGAGTGACTTTGTGAACCAGAGAGAAAGCCTTCAGTTAATGATTTCCTCCACCCATTAAAAGGCTGCTTTGAAGGACGAGAGCCTGAGAGGGAGACAAGCATTGCAGCGTGGAGGCCACAGCCAGCCAGGGACCAGGGGGGTGTGGGCCACACCAGGTCTCTCTCACCGACCCCAGAGCCCCCTGGCTGCGCTGCCTCCTTGGTGTAAAAGGACCTGGCCGCTCCATTTACACCAGGTGTAGATGTTGGAAACGGTTTACTTGGCATTTGACTGGAATCCTAGCTTGCTGGGGTTGAGGTAAGGGTGGAGGAAAACCTTGGAGTGGGGCCTGTGAGGTGGACTTGGGGGAGGGGCAGGAGCCCTGTCCTCGGACCCAATTCCCTTTTCTTCATCCGAGAATTGGAGTTGTTCTTTGAGACCCAAGGACAGCCAGCACTTTTTTCTGGGTGGTTTTGACATGGGTACAGACTCTCCTTTCCGCTGAAAGGACAGCAGCTGGGGGGATTTTCCTGACTTCGCCTGGTTTTCTGTAAATCCAGCCTCCTTGAAACTTGTGATCAGGGGATCTGTGGGCGGAGGTCAGGATTTCTCGAGGGGGTTGGCAGGGTGCCCACTGTGTGTGGGAGCGCGTGCATGCACCTGTGTTCACACACTGGACTGGGGCTCACCGTGTCCCTGACCCACCGGAGAACTCCGTGCTGAGAACTCTGGGGAACTGGCGTGTGTGTGTGTGTGTGTGTGTGTGTGTGTGTGTGTGTGTATAGAAAATGAGAAGCCTTAAGGAGGTCCCTGTCTGAGTGGGGTTCAGCCTCCACTCTGGGTAATGCCCTCGTCTGATGGGGGAGCCACAGTCTCCATTCAGAGCACTTAAAGAGGAGGAGAGCAGGGCCCAGAGCAACTTAGGAACTAAGAGATGGGCGTATAAATATAACCAATGAGGCCGAGTGCCCTGCTAAAGGCTGAGCTGAAGACAGGGAGGCAATCACACATTTCCCTTCTCTTTCCTCCCCATGTGATTCAAGCCTTACCCTTGTCCGTTTCTTGAGCTTTGCTCTCTGTTTCCCACAGGAAGGCACACCAGACATGAGCTGTTTCTCCACCTCGGCTGCGCATTATAACCAGCTGCACAGTCCAGTCCCCACCAGGACAGATGAGGTCAGAATCACTGCGGGCAGGGCCCAGGCGTCAGGGTTTGTGTAACTCCCCAGGTGATGCCAACGTGCGGGCGAGTCTGTGAACCAGTGCACCGGGCAGTGATCCTTAAACTGCAACGTGCACACCAGGTACCTGGGGCATTGGTAGAGCGCTGACCCTGGTTCAGTGGGTTTAGGACGGAGCCTGGGATTTTCATTCCCAGGAAGCCCCTGGAAATGATGCTGACTCTAGAGGGTACGAAGAACTGTCAGAATGCTGTGAGGACAGAGCTAGCTCCCAGGCCCCTCTTTCTTTGGAAACTTCCATTAATTAATTAATAAAACACCCACCACCATTTACTGAGCTCACTCTGTGGATGGGGCACTGTGCTAGGTGCTAGGAATAAGACAGGGGCCAGAGTCAAGGAGGTGTATTCTGGGGGGGAGGCAGGGCTGTGCACATGGAACAAGTCCATTCCTGTTGGGCAGAAAGGCTATGCAAACAGAAAGCGAGGTACTGTGATAACGGGCACCCCAGAGGCTGACTTGGCTGGGTGGTCTGAGGGGCCTCACCAAGGAGCTGACATTGGAGCTGATGACCGAATGAAGAAGGGAAGGAGGCCTCCTGAAAAGCAAGTTACTTCAACAGTGTTTCCTTCTCTCACTACCTCCAGAGTCGGGCTTTGAGAAGCGAGCTGTGAGATTTAGTTTGGGGAGCACCCACAGTGGTGCTTGTCCCCTCTCCCTCGTCCTAAACAAAGCAGCCCCAATCCAGAATCGTAGTTTGCTCTACTCAGACACGAAGAATTCTGAGGATTTATTCAAGCTCATAAGAAGCTGCCCGGCTAATACTTGTGGTGGATATCTGCAGATGAAGCTGGTGACTCTCTAGGTTACCTGCAGGAGCTGAGAAGATACCCTCTCGCCCTGATTACCTGCCATGCCATTGGTGGAATTTGAGAATTAGCTTGGGGCCTCCCACTCTATATTCAATCGAATCACAGATTTAATTTCACTGGTGTTAAAAAAGAAAGACAGAGTAGCAGGCAATTAAGTGAAAATCATACACTTTTGCCGAGAACTCCCCCTCCCCCCGCCCCCAGCTCGCCTCATGGATTTACCACCTTCTCTTGGCCCCAGGAATTAACTCTTTACTAGGTTTTCTAAACTAGTAAAGGGGGCAGCCATTCGTAACTCACTGATTTCACTCACTGATTTCACGAGGTGCTGATGAGAAGAGCACAAAATCCCAGGAAGGCACTGTCTCTTCCAGGTGAGTTTGGATGCAGTGAGCTTGGGGTTGCCTAGAAATACCCGATCTAAGCTGTGTTTACCATTAGTTGATGGGCTGCTCTGTTTCAGATCCTTCGCAGGGCCTCTCTCTTCCCCTTTTGCTGTTCTCTTCGCTGCTGCTCCTCGATGGATTGCTTTGCAGTCCTGTCATTTCACAAAATCCTTCTACTCCTGGAACAGGATGAGCAGAATTAGTGTTGCTGCTGCTTACCCCCAGGAAGTGCAGCGCACACGTTACCGATCGCGCTTACCAGATGGTCGCCGTGTCTCCTTCCATGAGAAGGGGAGCGGCAAACATTCCGCCCACCACCGAGGCAACATCTAAATTCACATCCATTTTCAATCTGACATCCTTAGGGAGTTGGCATAATGAAAATCAATATTTTATCCCTATATTATTAGCTGTTTGTAAGTTACAATCATGCAGTCTTGAAATTTAAGCAATTATCATTGAACAAATCTCACAACTTGCTATTTTGATATCATCTGTCGCTCTGTTTTTTCAATACCTCAGAGTTCTATATTCAGAATGGGCTCATGGATATGACACATGGTAGGAAGAATAAAAATCTAGGGGCTGATGTTGGCGCCTCTATATATTTATTACCACTGCTTAAGTTTAGAGGTCACCTTTTGTTAGTTTATAAAGAAGAGTTGTAAGATCAATTAGTTCTAATTGGACTGTATGAGAAGGCAATGGACGCCCATGGGGTGGAGGATGTTCCTGATGCTACGATGCCAGAGCCAGGGAGCGCTGCCTAGGTTTCTGCCCTCTGAATGGTCCCTGAGGATCTGAGTGTTGGCCTTAACTGGTTATCAACAAATTGAATGGCAACCCCGGCTAGTTCAGTTTCTGTGCACTTGAGAGTGAAGAGTGGATGTTATGGGCTGAATTGTGTGTCCCCCAACCCCTCCAAATCCATGTTGAAGCCCTAAGAGACAGGACCTTAAAGAGGTAATTAAGGTAAAACGAGGTGACACAAATAGGCCCTAATTCAGTAGGACTGATCCCCTTATCAGGAGAGATTAGACAAAGACAACATACAGAGGGCACAGGAAGGCGGCGACCATCTGCAGCCCAAGGAAAGAGGCCTCGGAAGAAACCAAACCTGCTGACACCTTGATTTTGGACTTGCAGCTTCTGGAATTGTGAGAAAATAAATTTCCATGGTTTAAGCCACCCAATCTGTGGTATTTTGTTATGGCAACCCTAGCAAATACAGTGGTCCAGACTGCAGGAAAATATAGAATTTGCATTATATTTTTCTCTATACTGGAGACACTGTTATTAATTAGGGTTCATTAGTTATAAACAACAGAAACTAAATCCAGCCCACTTAGCATACAGAGGAATTTATCCCAAGGATGCGGTGGTATTGCATGGGGCCGGCGTGGAATGCTGCTGGCCTCAGAAATGCGCTGGATCCAGGGCCTGGAGCCCTGTCAAGAGTCTCTTCTTTTTCCCTGTGTTTCTTCAGTTATCTACCCCAGTTTTGGATTCCTGGGGAAGAGACTTATTGGCCCACCTCGAGTGAGGGACTCGCCCCAGAAGAGGCAGTGTCAGAGCACACAGTGGCCACCAGGGCCCTGTGGATACGAAGGAGGTATCCCTGGGAAAGGAGGGCTCCACAGACTGGAGCGAGTCCTCTGGGGCATGGAGGGTCTGTCTCCCTCAAGGGCAATGGGGACAAGCGTGTGCTGCTCGGTGTGCCACAGCAGAATGGCTAATGTATTAACAGTTTGGCTCAAGTTGCACAATCAAAGCAAGAGCCGTCGGAGACCTCGTCCGGACCAAGAACTGCTCGCCCCTGTGGGGCTGCTTCCCAGCTGAGGAAGACAGAGAGGGAAGTGGCCCCAACTGTGGATCAGCAGCCTGTCAGAGTATGTGCACCCACCCGCTGGAAAAAGCTGACCAACTGGAATTCCATTAATTAAATGCAGTGTTTATCACCCAAATATAATGTGCAATGCAACACAACATGATGCCGGGCTGGTCTATGATTTTGCATGCATTTGGGAGCCTAGATCATTCATCCGAGAAGGGGGGAGGGACTAAATAATGCTTTTGTTCAGAAGAGGCAACTACAGAAAATACAGGAAGGACCAACTTCCAATAAATTGAAATCAGATCGAAACAGCCACCAGCCTGAATTAGCTCGGGAAGGCACCCTCGCAGCCCGCACGGCGCCCTGGTTTTGCTCAAGTTACCTGAGCCTCTCCCTCCACCTGGTGCCCAGGCCTGAGCCCCTGCCCAGGCTCTAGCTCCTCCACGCCTTCTCTGACTGGCCACACAAGCCAGCATTTTATTTTTCTGAAACTGTTTTGTGAACACTATGTATCCCCTATAGGCTAACCCTCCTGGTTACGGCGCATGTGACATACTCCTCCCCACACTGTCTTAAAGGGCCTGATACACCTTTTAATGAACATTTGTTGCCTGACTAGTTGTCACAGGCCGAACAGAAAATGATGGTCAGAAATCTGCTTGCTCGGATCAGATAATTTTGGAATAATTAGAGAAAAAAGAGAAATATCCAGGTATATTCCTTTTAAGATAAAAACTTTATTTTACAATTTTATAAAGCAGCTTTACATTAAGCACAAACAATCCATTTACTTTGTATAGAAACAAAATACCTTTCCATCTGCAAAAAATCAAGTTTTGCTGTATATAAAACTAACATGTGCACATTGTGCTTAAACTGCAAAGTCTGTACAGCTTTACAAAGGACCACCCTTCAGAAGGGCATCCGGTAAACACTTTATTGCATATTTAACACATGGTATATAACCCACATGTACAACAGAGGAAAAACAAGAAAACCAGTTCCGAGGAGGAGGCAAAGAGCAGCTTCCGGCGAGGTCCGCACGCCGGCGCGGAAAGGGCTGCCGCACCTCGCGGGTTGTGCTTGGGCGCCACTTCTGTACTTGCTCACACACACGGGGTGGTTTTTGGATGAAGCCTTTATGTACAGTAACTGCTAAAGGGTCAAACGTGACCTTTATCGGACACTTTTGGCTGGCTTAAAAACTAAAGCGGCAACAGATTTACCTTAACGTCAAAGCTAACCCAAGATACGTGTAAACTAACACCCACAATCTTGAAACAAAGACACATTTAAAGAAACAAAAGAAAACTTTAAAACACCTTCCCCATTCTCTCTAAGCTCAGAGTAAGTAAACATTTTACATGATTGAAAACCCTAGAAAACTCCATAGGTGTTTAGGAACAAAAACGCAATGGATGGGCTTGGGCAGTGTTCCTCCACAATTGCCCCCAGGTCGCCGCCTCAGAGCCACCTGAATGCTTGTTGGAAGATGCAGGTTCCCGCGGCTCACAGGAGATTTACTGAGTACCTGGAACCTGCACGTCAGTAAGCTCCCAGGTGGTTCTGAGACATCCTGAAGTTTGAGAACCACTAGTTTGTACTGACGGTGTTGCTACAGGTTCAACTCACTCTCTTAGAAAATTCTGGGATCACAAGAAAAATTAGGTTGCTGTTGCAATGTGGAAGGCAGTGTGAAACCAACAGCAGTGAAATAGCAATGCCATTTCTAGATCAAAATACCTGTCCTTTTTCAGTCGAAAAGGACAGGCACATTGTTAAGGCACTGGTATTTGTCACAGAAGCAGTACCATAGTGTTTTCATTGATTCCCTTCATCTGAAGTACCAGTATGCAAACACAAGGCAGAAGTCTGAACTGTTCTAAAATAATAACAAATAGGATGAAGTAGAAAGGGTTCCCCGATTGGAGAAAGTTTATTTTTGAGCACTGAAATTAAAAATGAAGACACCCAGATGTTTTTTGTTGAGAAATCTAATGTATAAGAACTTAAAAAGGTCAAAAGCTATGGGGGAACCTAAAAACCCACAACGGTTTTGTTACGGGCAAAATAGTTTGTGATGTGCATTTACTATAGGTCACAGACAAACTGCACGCTTGTGTGTGACCCCTGAAAGCATGGGGTCTCATATCCCAATCTGTCTAAGCTATAGTACTGATTTAGTGTCTGTCACACATACAATAAAACAAGAGACAGCAAAATCAACCTCCTTGGTTCTGACTTAATGCTTGAAGCCCTACAGCAAACACCGTGCAGGGTTTGTGGGCTAAGAAACCTGCAGGCATAGGAACGATGCGGCATAGTGAGATATAAAAGCCAAATAAAGTCTGATTACACATGTACAACAAACACAGTAGCATCACTTCTAACCAACAGCTGAAATAATTTAAAATTAAAACTGCAAAGGAAAAACAATGATGTGCAGTCAATGGTTTGAAAAGTTGATGACCAAGAATGATCTAAGTCGGAAAAAACCTGCTGTGATTCTTGTATGTAATATCTGCCTAGTATTTTTCTTTAAGGGGGAAAAAAATGCTAAAAGTGCAGTGGTGGTGGACTTATCAAAATTATTAGCCTCCTTTCCAAATTTAGTTTACGTATAGTAAAAATTTCCAAATAATGTCCCCAAAATGTCCCCCCAAATAGAAAAAACTCTTGACCGTAGTCTGAAATAAAACAGAAAGTTCTAGATAGTGACAAAAGAAACCATCACGATAGGGATAAGGGAGGGATAGACTGATTATCAAATCTTTACTGATTGTAGATCAAGTTTTATAAAACAGATAACATCATTTTTGTAATTTGTGCAGTCAACACGTTTCATTTTAGTTGTGCTTACATCACATAACTGTGAAGCCTGAACACTGACTGTGTTTTTAATTTACACATCAAGAAAACCATAAATTCAAAATATTCTCCATATATAACAAATTGAACAAAAGCAACAAATATGCTCATTTGCCCCCAAGAAGTTAATCTATAGAAAAAAAACACCACATCATTTAAAAAAGTTGCACACAGTCCACTATTCAGGCTACAAGTAAATATTTACTGTATTACAGCACATTATTTTTTTAAAGTCTGCTTTCAACATAAACATAAATAATCACATTTTAAAAGCACCCCATACTAAGTTTTCAGGTAAGTGACAGACAGTTGGCCAGTAACAGCTACTTACCATTCATTTTCCCAAACCGAGAGGGGCTGGGCTACCTGTGGAACTGTACAGGGTGAAAGCAAGGCAAGGTTAAACACCTTTGTTCAGCCCACCGACTAAACACTTTCCTGCTCTAAATGCCACCTACAACTCTACACACCCAACCCATGGAATGCCGTGATCTCAGAAGACTGGTTTTAGGATCATGTACCACTCTGATGTCATCCACAAAAACCTAGCCTCCGACCTTTAACACGTGCCTGTGCGCTGCTGACACAGGGCCGCAGTTCTGTGCACAGCAGAGGCTGAAATCCGATTTTGGTTGTGAGCTCTAGTTGTGCTTTGCCCTGCTGCCTTTAAGGTAGCTTTTCCACCTCTTGACGAATTCTTTGAAGATGGGGGACTCATCGATGGTGCTGAGGAGCTGCAGCTGATTGATGTGGGTGGTGTGATAGTCCCAGCGGGCCAGGTTGGGGGCGATGCCCAGCATGAAGTGCCGGAGGTCATAGATGGTTCCTGAGCCAGTGTCGTACAGGGGGAGCATGGCTTTAAGGGATTCCATGCCATGCTCATACAGGGACCTCGCTTCTTTCCCGAGTTTGTCTCCTGCAGTTTCTTTTAAGTCATACAGCCCAATTAAAGAATACATAAAGCCATTCAAAACAAAGGAGCTAGGTGTGGTTGGATACTCTTCATACCAGTCATGTTTATTCATGAACACGGCTTTAACTCCGTGCTGCTCTGACGGGAACTTGTAAGGAGCTGTTGCCCTTAAAGCTGAATTGAGGAATACATGGTCCTTTGTCAGCAGGTAGGCCCTGACTAGTGTCGAAATGGCTTGCCCTTGGGCCATGGCCGAGTACCACCCCGGCTCCAGAGACCGGAAGCCCTCCCCGAGCTTCCGGGTCACCATGATGGGCCAGCCGCCCTTCTCGTCCTGGTTCCGCACCAGCCAGTCGCTGGCAGCGAAGAACGCGGCCATGTGCGCTGTGGTGGAAATGGTAATGTTATCCAGGAATCCTTTCCCTTTTGCAATCAGCCTAACCACCTTCTTGGGCATTATTTTGGTTGGCTTGACGGCTTTCGTGTTAGAAAGGCCCACTCCTTTCCTGAGGTCAGTGACCAGGTCCCTGGTAACTGTGCTCCATGAAGTTCTGGGCCCAATGCCGTAGTATATGTCTCTTTCTTTAAAAGCAATTAGCTGGGTATTTGAGACATAATGCACAGTGAAGAGCTGATTCTTTTCTGTAGTTTCAAGAACCACGGACACACTTCCATTTGTCAAGAACTTGAGGTCAAATGAAATAATAAAATCTTTTGTGTTCCCCAGCTGCAAAGATACACCTTCACTGGTCTCTGTAGGGGACAAAATATACCAACAAAGACTGATTAGAATAAAACCTCTTTGTATTTAAAAGTTGACTGCAGTTCATCCTTGACAACCACTGACCATACAAAATTAATACTTCAATATTTTGTGTGAGATCATTATTATTATTATTTTTACTAAATTAACCACAAATGATAGAATTGATGAGTCCATGCTACTTGTGAGCATCAGGCTAAATCTCTTATCTTTTGGTCTGTGTGGTTAACATTAGAGGGTTAAGAGCAATGGCTAAGGTATTGTTGATCAAATGCCTTTTCTAGCTGATCAATAATCAGTGACTATTCCAGTATAGCCATTCTGAACAAAGAAAAAGTAGCCAAAAGCTAGCTGAACCTGGGTTGTCTAGTCTGGCTCCACAATACATGCTCTCATTCACTATTTGATATTAAAAATGATAGGTTTGCTTTCACATATTTGCTGGAATTGTGAATAAAATTTCTGGTAATTAAGGAATAGGCTGGTATAGTCAACAAAAAGTGAGGGATACTGAGGGAGGTAATGGGAGAGCACAGGCTTTGTAGTTAAAAAACCAACCGACCAAACAAAGAAACCCCAGCCTTGTATAAACTTATTCTACCACTTACTAGCTTTGAGATGTCCAATAAATGCATCTCTGTCTCAGTTTCTTCACATGTTAAACAGAGATAATATCACTCTGCAAGGTAATTGTGAGGATTTAAAAAAGATAGTGGTTTGGACCATAGTAGAAAATGACAGTGATAGTGATGATGATGATGATGATGATTACTCTGAAGCCACCGGCTTCAGAAGCTGATAAAATAGTAAAAGCTATTTATTTACTTATCTATTTTAAATCCTCACCCGAGGATATTTTCCCATTGCTTTTAGATACAGTGGAAGGGAGGGAGGGAGGGGGGGAGGGGAGGGAGAGAGAGGCACACATCGATTGGTTGCCTCTCCCACACACCCCAACTGGGGCTGGGAAACGAACCTGCAACCCAGGTATCTGCCCTTGACCAGGCATTGAACCCTCAACCCTTCAGTGCTCAGGCTGACACTCTAACCATGGAGCAACACTGGCCAGGGCAGTAAAAGCTATTTAATCTGGCAAATTATCAAACAGGAAATTTCTTGCATATCTATAGTGCAATGATGGCTGACTCCCAGAAAGATGACTTTCTGTATACTGCTGAGCTAGATCTACCAGGCAAAGAAACTGAGCACATTAAGTCAGGCAGCAACAGCAGCAAGAACAAGAAAAACAACAAAATGTAGTACAAATTTTATAATATTAAAGGTAAATGTAAATATCTTGATCTTTATAGAACTTAAATATTCAAAACACATTCACATGTGCTATCTCATTTGATCCTTACAATAATCTACTGAGGCCAGCAGAACAGGAATTACCACTTCCATTTTAGAGATGAAGATATGGAGGCCTTGCAAAGTTAAAAGGTTTGCCTAAAGCCAAACGCTAATTAGTGGTGGAGTAGGCACTGGAAACCAGGATTTCTGAACCCAAGTTCAAAGACTGTGAGAAAGAAATGAGACCGGAAGTGGAAGTCTCATGAGAATAATCAGTAGAAGAGTTATTTCTCTTAAATACAGCCACAGGACCAGATCTGCTTTGAGGAGTCCTTGAGGAAATCTTTAGTGTGTCACCAGGAGCAAAGATTACTAACGTGGACTGATGACAGTGTATAGTGCATATAGCGTGATTAGTTTGGAGAGTATTACATGCTGAGTTGATTGTTAACTATTCCAATGCTGGACTTCACTAGTGTGGATATAATTGACCCAAGGCTCTTAATTACTTCATTTGATGGAAAATTATGGAAACTGTATTAGGAATGAGAACATCTTGATATACTTATACATCAAATGATGCTCTGATGTCTTACAAAAGTCATTTCAGAAGTATACTTCTAATACAGTAAAAATCCATTTAATCTGGAAAAATATCAACATGTAATCTCTCTCTTAACTAGCACTTTTCTGCATCAACAGTGCAATGGAATCTGACACTCAGTACATCCCTGAAACACTACAGGGTTCTGCTGACTTATGAATTACTCAAGTGCTACTTACTTTTTCATTCTTAGGGCAACGCCTCATTAATCAGACGAGAGTATTAACTATGAGTTCCATTTACACCAAGATGGGTAGCAATGACCCATCTCCAGGAGCCAAACGGAAGGAAGCTCAGGAAGTACCCACTGTTCTCCCAGAATTATGTTCTGGTTTTCACTTTATATTTACAAATCCAACCAAATGATATGGTTCAATCAATCACCTTACATCTCAATATAATAGATTAGTTCAAAGAACTCAGTAATGAATGATGTCATGGGATGAAACCTTTTAAAAAACCACTATTAATTTTCCCAAAACCTAACACCATTACATAGGAGAGGTGACAGAGAAGTCACAATCCCTAATTTAAAGCAATCCACTGACAATCACAATCTCCACAACAATTTTATGAGATAGTTCTTTCAATTCCACTTTATAGATGTACGGAGAGGTTAACTAACCTGTCACCATCACGCAGAAGGATCTGAGTGGAAGAAGTGGAAGTGACTATGGCATGGAAACCAGAGTGCTTTAAATCTACTAACAGAAAATTCTGAGTTTCCTAACTGTTTGAAATCCACAACCCCTCCTCTCTCTGAGCAGTTGTTCCCAGGAGTCTCTACTAGTGTCTAGTTTTAGTACATGTGTACATGTACTCTGGGCAACAAAGAATGATAAACATTTAAGAGTAGTCTTTAAATCAATGCTTTCATATACAACACCAACTGTTATGACTCATTCACTTAATCAACAGGTTTACACCGTGGAATGAGAAGAGGCCCTATGCCGAACCTCCAGGACCCCAGAGCGGAGGGTGAGGCGGGGGAAGAGAGCTCACAAGAAGCCTGAGGAAGAACCGCGACAGGGACAGGGCTGGGAGGCTGTGGAAATGAAGTGAAGACAGGGTTTGGGGAAAGAAAAAGCTAATTTGATTTAATAGAGTAGGACAGGTATAAAGTTTCAGTTCCTTCCATTTTAAAATCAGGAAGAAGAACAAAACATTCAACAAATAAAACAATAAAAAATATGCTGCAGACCCATATTCTGATTCTTTCCACTAGATGATTTTGTCCCCTTCAGGGGAAAAAAATTCAAGGCCAAAAAATAAAAGGCCAACAGTGTTCAGGCCTTGGTCCTCGAGAGCCTCATTTCACTCAGGCCTGTGCTTTTACATACAAGCCCCGATTTCTTCTCAATAGTGATTCTCTGAATTTACCTCCCATGAGGCCTGTATCTCCTCAAAAGCCTCGTCTCCCACACCACCACCTTAATAAGTACACTCACCGTGGGGAGTGCTTTCTCCTGCTCTGAACACCACCTCCCATTAGCTCCAGCTCTCTCTCCCTCCAACACTTGTATCGCAGGCACCACCAGGCACACCCAGGATATCAAAACAAGCATCATCCCCAGCGGGCACACGCCCACCAACAAGAGTTCCAACTGTGAACAGCTTCTGTCTGACTTGCAGGGTACCTGTCACAGACAGTTCTCTTCTCCACATGCTTAAAACCACCTTAGGAGGTAGTTTATCTCCAGCTACCAGCCAGAGGAAGAAGGGCTGGAGTGAGGGTCCCTCATTTCAAATGAGGGAACCTATCTCTTTTGTATTACCCAGGGCATCCAAAAGTGTGCCATGAAATTTATTGCTCTAAATAGGACAGAGTTCAAAAGACTGTTCTAAAAACTCCCCAGCATTTGAGGAGATCAAGATGAGGGCTACTGTTTCCCACCCTAATTCAGACAACACTTTGTAATTAGTGCAAAAATAAGTGCCTTTGGTGCACCCCAAACCAAATATCCTTTTGCTCAGTCCGATCATTTCCTGCTGCAATAAATAACCTCTTAGGTATCACAAGCTAAATCTTCTCAAACATTTCCACATACTTTCTCACCCAGCCAAGCCTGCTGTTTTACAATAAGCAAAGATGTTCTATGTGCTGGAATATCACAGAATGCCAGAGGAGAAAAGAAGACCTACTCACAGGGTAAAAACGAAAGGTCACCCATTATTCGTACTGCATTAAGAACTCATAAATCCATGACTTAAGGCCATCCAGAATGAGTAGATTTGTACTGTGGCTTTCAAGGTCTGCGAAGTACACAGTCATCAGGAAAGGACAAGCAGAGAATACAGAAGAGGTCTTATAACCTTTTCTCTTTCTATTTACTGACGGCAAGGTTGGCAGGAGGGAGGAATGAGCTCTAGCCTTGACAACATTTCCCCACAGAGAATTTAAGCCTGAGGTGCTAACTAAAATTATTTCATTGTCTTTTTAAGTAATGGACTCATTAATTCTCATAGATATTGATTAGTGGAGGAAAATGCATTACATCCTAATTAATGAGACTGTCTTAGTAAAAGGGGAAATGTTGCATAAAGTTAATTTGATTTTATAAATGATTTTATTAATGAAATGGTTTTCTATGAAGTTTGAGACAATCTAGTACATTAACAAAATTCAATATGGGAAGCAGGCCTACTTGGTAATGCTGCCTTATCTTAAAAAAAATTAAAAGCTACTGGTAAAAATAGGCTCCTTCTATAAAGGAAAATTTCTACTTTAATGCAAAATAGTTTAAAAATTCTAGAATAAATACTGTACTGAAATAAACAAAGGAATTTCATTCTTGTGGGATACTGATCCCTGGAAGGAGATGCACACCAGGCAGTAACCTGGATCTTAATATTCAATCTAGGGCTTGGCTCTTCTCCCAGTAAATATACCTTTTATGACCTTGAATTTTTAGCTGTCCTTTTTTCAGGGATTTCACTTGAGTGACACCATTTGTTTCTTTACATACGTAATATAAAGAGTCTGCTAATATTGTTTTTCAAACAAACAAACAAAAAAAGAATTTTAAGAGACTATCAGATGCCATAAATCAACATGAAATTAGCAGACACACAATATATCACTTACCTGGAGCAACAAACTGCTTAACATTGGTGAATCTAGACTTATCGGCCACACTAGCCATGAAGCAGCCCTTTGGTACGGTCCAGTCACTGGGCTTGCTGGTTCTGTCCCTATCTTCTGCTGTTTCATATACCTCTATGTGAGGAGGTTTCTCAGTTAGATTCTTGCTGTAATGACTTAACCCATACTGTGCAATTTGGATTGGGTAGAAATAGCCTTGAGGTCCCCATTGTGTAGATAAAGGTACACCTATAAAATAGAGAAACAAAATAAATTATGTCCAGACATTTATAAATTTGTTCTGAACACCATTTCACTGATTTACTTCTGGGGATACAAAGTTATCAGCAAAATCTGAGCTTCCTTATTATACTGTTTTCATACTTACTTGAAAATAGTACCAAATTAACCAGATATGAAAAACAAAATTAAGTGTTCATTCATTCTCATTCATTATTTGTTGATAGACAGCAATGCAATGCTGAAGATTATCTTTTAGACTGACTTTTTACATGTGTTACTTTTGCTCATAGCTACAGATGTCATGTTTCACAATCCTGTTTCAAACATTCAAGTTTTACGTAACTTAAATACATGTAGATAATGTTACCACAATCAATCTACAGTATCAACGCTGACATTTTCTTAAAACATTTATATTTAACAATCAAGTTAATTACATACTCACTCTCCCTCCAATACTGAGATATGGCCTCATAAGTATATAACCTGATGGTTAAAGCATTTGCTTAAGAACCCAGTTATGATTACACAACTTAAAGTATACACAAGCTTGTGTATCTTTTTCACATCCTTCATGTCAAAATGTAATTCTTGAGAACAAGGAGTATTTTTTTTTTAACAAATTACTGTTGTATGTTTAAACATGGATTCTTGAAAAAATTCATTAATGGATTAACCTCTTGTAAAGTTCTAAGGAAAACCTTTAAAAGTTTTTTTTTTTTTTTTTCATTGCTTTTCAGAAAGAGTGGAAGGGAGAGACTCTGAGAGAGAGAGAAACATCGATGTGGGAGAGACACATCATTTGGTTGCCTCCTGCATGAGCCTCAACCAGGTCTGGGGATCAAGCCTGCAACCGAGGTCTGTGCCCTTGGCCAAAATCGAAGCCAGGACCCTTAAATCCGCAGGCCGATGCTCTAACCATTGAGCCAAACTGGCTGGGGCCCTTTAAATGTTTTGATGTCAGTATTTATTTTAGAAATTCCCTACATGGGAAATACAATCATACCGCATTGCACTGACTATTGTATTGTTGAGTCATGGTGTATGTGTTGAGAGATAAACTCCTATATACATGTAGTTCTAGCCCCAGGAGAAACTGGGAACCTATAAAACTGTATCTGGTATGATGTAGTTTCAACACAGTTTAAGAAATTAGGGGCCACATAGATGAAGAAACCGAGGCTACAAATAAGCTTTTTAACTTCTGAATTCCTTCTCCAAGGGGGGATTTCTTTTCCCCAAAATTCAAACAGAACTGTTTTCAATCTCATTAAAGATGGGTGATAACTACAATAATGTACAACTGGCATAAGAACTGATAGACTGATCAATGGAATAGTAGGCCAGAAACATACTCTAGTATTCAAAGTATTTCAGTATAATGATAAAGCTCTCATCATGAATCAGTGGGGGAAAGAGATTATTCAGTACATGTTAGGAAAAAAAGTCTAAAGATAGACCCTAACCTTTTACCATTTACCAAAACATTAACCAAATTAAATGGGCTAAAAAAGTTAAATGTAAAAAAACGAAATCATAAAATTATTAAGAGAAAAAACAGAGGAATAGCTGATTATGGTGTGGCAAATGGCTAACGATAAAAGAGGTAAAAAACCAAAACCAAAAACAAAACCTAAGTTTAGTAAATAGAACTGAAAACTTCTGAAATTAACAAATCATAAGTAAATGAAAAGTGAAATTCAATCTGGCTTTCTGATCAATCCTAGGTTTGAAATACAAATTTTAAATTGTACACTAATATACTCATAAGGAACCCCCACTATTCCAAGTCTGAAAGACAATATGTAATACACTATAGGAGTTCAGAATAAGTTCAGAGGAAATGGTACCTATGGACTGTCTAGTTCTGAGGACTTTAGTACTCCATCCAGAGAGGATACCTGGCTAATCTAGTAACAAGACTATATTGGGACACTGATGGGTCCATTGGTCTCTGTTCCTTTCCCCTCTCTTCTCATAGGACAATAACTGTATATTTTAACACAAAATTTCTGGAGATCCTGTGCCTTGGCCTTACTGGTGAGAATTTCAGATTCCGAGACAGGTTGGTGGAATAACCCTATCTGACCAGGTAAAATCTTATTGTAGCCCTTAAATTGCACCATCTAGAAAGTTGCCCTAGGTTCAGAATAAATTGTTACTCCTTGCTAAGTCAGAGTGATGAAAGGTCTCTTATACTAAGTTATGGATGTACTTGCTATATAATTAACACCTATAGTGTTTTATTCCTCAACACAACCAGGATAGAAAAATGCAGTGGAGCAGAGAGATACCAACCTTCAACTCCACTTATGCACTTGACTCTGTCTCGGACTTCCACATTGTAGCCTTCAAAGGACATAAACACACCATCAGGGTGATAAGGAGCTCGCTGTGCATAGACTTTGGAATAGCTATGAGAGAATTCAAACCGATCGTAGCCATCATATTGAACCACCTTTCCATAAACGTCAAAATATTTCTCTACCCAAGTGAATGGGAGGAAGATCTCATTTCCCTCTCGTCTCCCTTTAATTGTGTGGTCGTCATTTATGAGACAGTCAATTTCTTCATATTTGAGCCCTAACACCTTGCTTCCCCCATTGCTGTTGAAGCCCCCAGCAACAGGGGGTGCTTTCTGCTGTTCCTGGGGAAACGCCTCCTCAGACTGTTTGGCCAGATGGTTCACATAGTTGTTACTCTCAGACGCTGCTGCTCTTTTTTCTAATCCATCCACTCTGAAGCCACTACTCAAGTGCCGTGGAAACTGGATCGCTTTGTCGCTGGAACACTTATTCCACAAAAGTACTGTGACCAAAGTGAAGAGTGCGCAGATCACAATCAAAGTCTTATAGTTGACCCGAGCTGCCAAGCAACGCATATTCAGATCATACCTATGGAGTCAAGAAGAAAGATTCATGCAAAGATGTACCGCTGACATTTCACAAGGTAAGTTTTTATTTTTTTATGTTGAATAACCACATTAGGGAAATTTTATTAACTGCACGTAATCTAATTGGATTTAAAATGACTAACTCAAACTTTTCAGCAGAGACAAAGAAAAGGCAAGAGGTGCTTTCCCCTCTTAAAATTCTCACTTGGCACAATCCCCGAAAGCAGAGGTTTCCAAACTTTTCCTGTTTGTAGCTCCATTTGTATCTTAGTAATTTTTTCACGAAGCCCATAAGCCCAAAGAAATACACAATAGTTCTATTTATTAAGTAGTTGGGCCCAAACAACTTAATATATATTCTTGTCTTAACAACTTAGTAACTGTTTAAAAAAATGTAACGGGTCTTATTAAGGTAAACACTGAAACCAGAAATTCTGTTGCAGCTACAACAAACATTCATGTTGCCAAATCCAACAGTGAATTTTTAGCGCTCATCCTACTTGGCCTCTTAGCAGTATAAAATAATTAACTTCTTGTTGAAACGCCTTCTTCCCATGGCTCCTAGGGCACCATTCGGTCCTGGTTTTCCTTATACCCACCGGCGGCTCCTCCTCAGTTATCTTGGGTCATTCCTTCTCATCTCCCTGAACCTCAAATGTTGGGAGTGCCATGGGGTCCCAGTCCTCAGACCTCCTCTTTATCTCTAGTCACTTCTAGGTAATCTCACCCAGTCTCACAGCTTTAAATACAACTTACATACTCCCAAAGTTCTATCTCCAGGCCAGTCCTTTCAATAGAACTGCAGATGCACATATCTAAGTGCCAATCCAAGTAACTGACATCTTTACCTGGAGGTGAAATGGACTTCTGAAATAAAACACCCAAAACTTAACTCCTAATCTTTTCCCTCTACCCAAAGCTTAACTCCTAATCTTTTCCCTCTACCCAAAGCTTAACTCCTAATCTTTTCCCTCTACCGGTTTCTCATTTCTTACTGCTCAGACCAGAAATCTTGACTCCTTTGTTGCTCACCTCATATCCAATTGGTCAGGAAATCCTATTGGCTCTACGTTCAAATTATGCCCAGAATCTGACATCTTTTCGGATACACTATTACCACCTCATCAGAGCCACTGTCACCTTTCACTTGGGATACAGCGACGATGTCCAAACTGGTCTCCGTGCTTCTGTCTTTGCCCTACTATTCTATAGCCAGGTCTATTTTCAACACAGCATTCAGAAAGATGCTTTTAAGTCTAAGCCAGATCATGTCATTCCAGGCATGACGGGAGAAGAATCTGACGCTGGTGCCCCTGCTGGCCATGTGGTGTACCAGCCGGTTGTGATTACATGTGAGCACTCCCAGGTTGCCTATTGCTGGGGTCATTGAGAAACATGAAAAACGATTGGTTATTTATGTGCAATATATGGAATATTTCAGCCTGCTGAGAGTAAAAGGAGCAGTCTCGTTGCTGTTTGCTACAGTAGCTCTGTAATTTACTTTGTGGTGTAAATCCACAACTATTTCTTTTATTGTTTGCAATCTTCCTTCCCCTTTTCCTCTCAATAAACCTTTCTGGCACCAATGAGATTTAAAAAAAAATCAAAGCCCGAAAAGAAAATGTTTAATGAAAAATTACACAATGAATTTCTGCCTTACAAGAAGGTTGATGGTGACTGTGTAATCCATTTCTTTCTTTTCATTCCAAAAGGTTGAGTCTTTGCCTGTCTGAAAACTTTATTCTGCTCTCACTTTTGGTTAATAGTTTTGCAGGACATAGAATCCCTGGTTGCACAGTATTTTCTTTCAAAATGTTGTAGGCAGTGTTTTCCTGTCTTAAAGCATTAAAGGTTACCGATGAGAGATTTGATTTCAGGCTGATGCTTATCACTTTGAACATGACTCTTCTCTGGATCTTTTATCCCAGGAATTCTGCAGGTTTGTGAGACTGTGTTACAGTATATCTGAGTCACTATTTCAGTATTTGGTGTGTCCTTTCAATCTGAAAATGTGTGTCCTCTTATTCTTGTTTAATGGATATATCATCTTCTTGTAGCTCTGAGGATATGAGAGTTCCTATTTTGTGAAGTTCTCTCTGGTTAGCTCTATTTTCTCCAGCGGCATTTTTTCTGACGATTTGAATTTCTCTTTCATGCCATTAGTTTTCCTCACATGCCTGGTGATCTCTGGTTACTTATTCATATGCAGTCCTGAACGACTGACTCATTAGCCAACATGGGTTTTCTCTGTTAGTGTCAAGATGGTCTGTTTTTTTTTTTCTTTTTTCCCCTAGATGGCTCTCCTCAGGGGGCCTGTGCGGGCTAGGTACACAGTGTTCCCTTAGGGTGTGTAGGTGGGGAGCCAGCAGGCCCTCTAAATGCCAGAATGAAGATGGCTTTTTCTTTTATTCTGGGGACATATTTTGTACTCAAGAAGCCTTAGCTTTCCCCAGTTTCTCTAAAGAAAATCTGTGTGGTGTTTTGCCTGGGTTCCTGCCAGCTATCTCAGGTCCAAGTGCAGGGCTGAGAAAGTATGGAGAGGTGAGAAGGGGGGTAACTTGCGCCTTCTAGTACTCAAAAAGAGATCCAGGAGCTTGTTCAATGATCACTCTTAGGTAGTCTTCCTATTTATTGTTATTGGCTTCTTCCTTTCTTATTTCTATACCTTTTATTTCAGCAGGGCATCGGGAGGAAAAGGGGGCAAAGATGCGGGTTTAATCTTGGAAATCACACAGATTTTAAGAGCTAGAATCCAATAACAATTTATCATCTGCATTATTAATATAAGAAAATGTGTTGAATGCCAAAAACACACACACCAAAGTGTGGTAAAGCAAAGCTTCAGCAGTCACATATTTAAAAATTGAGGATTTCCTTATATTGCAGTACTAAATGGTGTTTACTTTATAAAAAATCCTTTATTAAAAACACTTACCAGCCAAAACATGAATCATGTGTCAGCTATACCTAACATTTAGACTAAATGAAACAGAAATATAAAGCTTTTTGTCCCATCTTTGAGAAGTGTCCATTCTCCACAACTCAAATGAGAGTAACCCTGCTTATGAGAACTAGGCTACCATCATGATGAGGCAGGCACATGGGGGGAAAGTAAAGTAAAATCAAAATAAAAAGCTTTCAATAACTTTTACGCTGAGATTTCAGCTGATACCATTCCTTACTCAAATCAGGGCTTCTTAGAAATGGATGACTCCAGGTCTGGGGTCTTGTTCAAGTACCAATGGAAAACTTTCAAGTATCAATGGAATTGTAATTCAGGGGATCAAAAAAGTAGAAGACGACAAATAAGATTGGAAATATATTCATAATTACTAAAGCTGAAAGGCACCTTGGAGGTTCACTATGTTTTTCTTTATATACTTTTGTTTATGTTTAAATGTTTCTAGAACTTAAAAAATAGTATCACAGCAAAAAGACACAGGACAGGAATCAGCCTGAAAGGTGCCCTCCCCCACTAGTCAAAGTTGTGAGAATTAGGACACATTATCTAAAACACACTGAACCAATAAAAATCCATGAGTCTACAATGATATTAAAAAAGGAGAAAGCCAGGGAAAAAACGTATGCCATATTCTGAGCTGGTTAAAGAATTTACCTATCTGACCTTCACAGGAGAACAAATCAATAGCCTCAGATGTTAAAAGATTCTATTTTACAGAAAAATTATGGCTAATAATGTAGAAAAAAAATTTTTAATCAGAAAATTAGCATTATGGGACCCTTCATGAAATTACTAATTTAGGCCAGTATTATAGTAAGGTATATGTTTGACAGGGACCTAGAGATTCATACTGTGCAAAGTAACACCAAATATATTATTTTCTAGTCACAAGGAGAAAAAGATGAAACTCCACAGAGAAGGATCGAAGGGTCATTACCCTAATTCAGTGGTCAAATTCAGTCTCATGAACGGTGACTCATCCAGACACTGCCTCTCTCTTTTTGTTTGTTAATTCTCACCCAAGGATATTTTTTCCATTGATTTTTTTGGGGGAGAGTGGAAGGGGTGGGGGGAGAGAGAAACATCGATGTGAGAGACACATCAACTGGGTGCCTCCCGCACGTGCCCCAATCAGGGCAGGGATCGAACCCGAATCCCGGGTACACGCTCTTACCATTGAGCCATTCCAGCCAAGACTCTTTCTTTTTTAAACTGGATTTATTGAGGTGACACTGGTTAATAAAATTATACATGTTTCAGGTATACAGTTCTACAATACATCATCTGTATATTGTATTGTGTGTTCACCACCCCAAGTTGAGTCTCCTTCCATCACCATTTATCCCCCTATAACCACTTCCACCTCCCTCCACACCCCCTTTCCCTCCGGCAATCACCACACTGTGGTCTGTGCCCATGAGTCTTTCTTTTTTTCTTTGCTTAATACCCTCCCCCATCTCACCCCCCCACTCGTCCCCCGACAGCTGATGAGTTAAAATAAAAAAATAGAACCTATCACATAGCCCAACCAAAAATGTTTAAGTTAAATCTCTCAGGTCTTAAGATTTAACTTCTAGTTAACAGGAAATACAAGGTATAAAGGAACAAGCTAAGTGTGGGAGCAACCAGATGCATTTAGAAGGTAAGACATCCGGCAGGAGAGCCCGCCCCGTCTCAATAAATTAGTGGTATAAAAGAAAACGGGGACTGGATTCAATTTTTTAAAAAAATGAGACGTAAGGGATATAACAACCAGATGTGAAAATGTGCCCCATACTGGGGAATTTGACTATGGCTTTGATAAGAAGGAAAGATGGAAAGACATATGGAGACTGCTGATTAAAAAAAGGTGGTTACAAAACAGCAATATAGTACGATCTCACTTTAGTAAATAATGCATATATAGGTCTTTATTTTCTAATTTTCATGATTATATTTGCTGTTTATTTTACTATAAAAACTGAAAATTAAAAAGGTCAAAGTCAATTTTGTTAAAATATTGAAAGAAAGAAATGTAAATTTTAAGTTAAAAATGTCTATAAGTATTCAGTTTTCAAAATAGGCACTGACATTTTGGGGGGAGGGAGAGAGATCAGGGAGACAGAAGGAGAACCGAGAGAGAGAAAACCTCGAGAACTGGCACGCGGTATTAACCACAGAAACAGGTTCACCTAAAGGTAAATGTGAGCATTTTATTATAATGTTGCTCAAGTGTAGAAAACTGACCGGAGAAACTTTCAAACTTCAAAAAGTAGACTGCATTGACATTTTGCTAAGTATAAATGATAGT
The DNA here is from genome assembly GCF_964146895.1 of Miniopterus schreibersii. NCBI lineage: Eukaryota > Metazoa > Chordata > Mammalia > Chiroptera > Miniopteridae > Miniopterus > Miniopterus schreibersii. The sequence continues at coordinate 164,536,023 of NC_138101.1, read as the reverse complement.
AACTTTAAGAGCTAAAATGAGGGTTTTCTGCTGAGTGGTGATAAGCTTCCTACTTACTTTAAAGCCTCTGCCACATCCATGAACTAGATTAACCTTTCGAGTTACAAAAAAAAGTTTAAAAAGCCCATAAATCCAAAAACCCTGAAACCTCATCTAGTGCTGACCCTAAAGATTTATTTTATTAGAAACATAATGCAATAAAAATTGATTTTAGTAACTCTGGAGATCTAAAACAGAAAATAACATTCAGTAAGATTGTAAAGAAACTGGAAAAACTTTGCAGAAATAGATAAAAAATTAGGGAAAGCGAAACATAACTTCATTTTTCTTTGGAAGAGCAAACTGTTCTCTTCTGGAATGATCTGCAATTTAAAGAACTCTTCCGAGATAGCTTACCTTTCAAATGCATGTTCTTAACTGAGCATTCCAAATAATCACTGAAGTAACTCAGTAAACATTGCAACTGTGATTATCCATGTGAATTTGTGAAATATGAAGGTCGTATTCAGTTCAGAACCACCTTTAACTAAACTTGTAAAATATTTAATTGAAAGAAGTTACTGGCTTTTCTTCCCTCTGAATAACGTGGATGAAGGCCTGCTTGCTCCTTTGTGAATCTAACAATTTACATTGTTATAATCCTTTGGTACCAAGTGAGTAAAAGGACTAGTAGCTGCTCAACAGATAATCAAACTATCTATATATATAGAAAATAATGTTATGAGACTAAAACGGTAAAAAAATTACACAAATCTGAATGAAACCCAAAGGAGGAAGCTGTAACTGTCCCTCAACTTTCTGAGGTGTTGAGGAAAGCTTCGAGCTGGAATGAGTAGGAGACTGACAGCCAAGTACTTGCACTTGCTACTCCCTCTGTCTGGAACTGTTGCCCCCAAATATCCATTAGTTTGCTTCCTTATTTCTTCAGGGCCCTGCTTAAGGGTCAATATATCAAAGAGACCACTTCTGACACCCTATCTAAAACAGCAGTTCTCACCCAATCTAAAACAGTCAGTCTCCAGGTTCTTACTCAGCTTTATTTTTCTTCCTAGCTTTTATCATTATTGATATTATGCATACATATTTATATTATTAGCCATCTCCAATCCACTAGAATCTAAATTCCACAAGGACTGCGATTTTGTTTCTCCTGGATCCCCAGTGGCTAGAAATGTGCCTGGTTCACAGTAGGCATTCAATATAGACTTGGTGAATGAATGAACAATGTTAAGTATGCAAGTTTTAAAAATAACACACATTTAAAATAGACAACTTTGCTTTCTTTCCCACATTTGGGTATTCTGAAACCATAATCCAAACAAAAATGAACATAATGGATACAATAGAATATGGACTGTGATGTTGTATATTGGCCAACTCTTTAAAACAGATTTACAATTTAATTACTGCTCTTAGTAATGTTCCATCTGTTTACTGCCTGATAGACCAAGATTGAAATTACACAAATGGTTAAACATTCTGTGACAGCTCTAACTCAAAGGAAAACTGCCTAGTATTTCTGGTGGTCAAGGCTCTTCCAACAATGTAAACAAGTAGTATTCTCTGGCAATTACTCACAATAAAGGAAAAACTGAGAAGGTAATTTTGCTAGTCCATTTTTAAAAATAACAAAAGTTGCCCTAGCTGGTTTGGCTCGGTGGTTAAAGCGTTGGCCCTCGACTGAAAGGTCCTAGGTTTGATTCTAGTCAAGGGCACGTACCATAGTTGGGGGCTCAATCCCTGGCCCAGGTCTGGGCACAATCGACGTGTCTCTCTCACATCGATGTTTCTCTCTCTCTCCCTTCCACTCTCTCTGAAAAAGCAATGGAAAAAATATCCTCAGGTGAAGATTAAAAAAAAAAGAGATAAAAAAACAAAAGTTAAAATCATCTTTGATACAAGCAGCTTACAACGCATTAAATAAGATTATATTTCTAGGTACACATCCCCAAAAAATTGAGGAGGGAGTATATGGGATGCTACATTATTTACATTTCATAGATGAAGAGACTAAGGTATAAGGGCCCACAAGAGCTTCACTAAAGAAGAGGACAGGAACAAAGCCAAGAAAAATGAGAATTTAAACCTGATTAAAAATTGTATTTCTCCTCTTTTACAGATGATAAAACTGATGCTACGTGCTGCTAAGTAATTACCCGAGGTCACAAGATTACTTGATAGTCCACTTGAGATTTGAACTCAGGTTTGTCTGTCTGACTCCAAACCCTGTGTTCTAACTGGCATGTTACAGGGTACTTGAGCAGATACATACTGTATTTCTGAGCCTGAATATTGCCCTCCCTCTAGAGATATTCTAATTTATAACAGGTTACCAGTTGTGAATTGAACTCAAACATTTACAGGTCTTGTTCTAGACAAAGTTGAATTCTGACCTTGAATCAACAGTTTGCAAAGGTAAAATATGATTTTAGGAAAATTTATCTAGTATCCTAAAAATGTATTAGTATTTTTGAATTTTCTTCAAATTAAAAAGTGTAATTATATGCCATATTAATATAAAAGTAGAAATGAGTCATAATTATGAATACTTAAGTATGTACAGTCTAATAAAGCTACCTGGTCTCCAGGTGGATTAGAATAATTAAGCCCCTGAAAATAGGATCCCCACTGGCCCCACAAATCCAGCAACAACTTACAAATGCATTACAAAGCTTCATTTCTGCTAATAATTATTATGATGTTCTGGGATAAATCGCTGAAGCAGAACCTTTCTCCAGAGATAGAAATACAGTATATTAACAGTTTCATCAGTCCATGTTAATTTGAGGCTTTGAAAATAATGTGCTGGTGTTCTAAAAATCCCAAGGTGGCAGTAACTAGCCTTAGTGTAAAAAGTTAGGGTGTAAAAAAGTATAACTCTAAAGATAAAAATATTTTTATTTCACAATTGTCTTTTAATTAACCATGGCCAAAAAACAAAACAAAACCAAAAAACCACAACCCAGAATATAAATGTTTTAACCTTTTTTCCTATTGAGTTTAATTTCTGGCAAGAATATATAATCTTAGATATAGATTGCCTGTAATTATTCAGAATAAACATTATTTGTGACATCAAAGTTCAAATTTATGTGCTCACTTACTCAAAACAAATCTGCTTTGAAGTAACTTAACCCAATACTTTAGCTTTCTCTGCAACTCTCATATCCATTGCCAAGAAAGGATAAAACAAACAAAACAAAACAAAACAAAAATGAAAAACTGAAGAAATAAAGGAGACCCATCTAATAAAGAACACTAACTGTACAAACAAACACTCAAGATACACTTGCGGTGCTATGTATGGTGTATTTGCAAGGAGAGCTGACCCCCTGTTGTCTTCTATTACTCCAGAGTGTGAAAGCTCACTTTCTCCCTGCACCCCCAATTAAAAAGAAAACTGTGGTAAAATACATATAACATAAAATATATCATCTTAACCAATTTAGGTGTACAGTTAAGTGGTGTTAAATGCATTCATAATGTTGTGCTACCATCACTACCATTTATCTCCACAACGCTCTTTATCTCGTACAACCGAAACTCATTAAACATTAAATAGTAGCTCCCTGTTCCTCTCACCCTGCCAGCCCACGGTGACCACCAATCTACCTTCTGTGTTTATGATTTTGACTACAGTGAGTGTCTGACAGACGTAAAATCATACAGGATTTGTCTTTGTGATTGGCCTATTTCACTTAGTATAATCACCTCAAGTTTCATCCATGTTGTAGCACGTGCCAGAATTTTCTTCCATTTTAAGGCTGATTCATAGTCAATTGTATGTATATACCACATTTTGCTTATTTATCAACAGATGGAGATTTCCCCACTTTGCTTTCTCCCGCCCCCTGAATCTACCACAAATGGATTTCATGTAACCCTCCTCATGTCTCCTCCTTTTATTCTAATGTATAAAATAAGCTGCAAAACTGCCAATCTCCATAGCATTTTCTCAAGCTGTTGAGATTTTGCTTCCTAGCAATTGTTATCAGTTTGGCTCAAAAAAACTCATAAAAATTCTCTACAGGTCTGGATGTTTCTTACGTTGACAGTATCAAGAGTATGCTTTAGCCCATTATTGAGTGCCACATTCCTCTTTTTTGGGTTACAGAGTCTTATCTCAGATTCCATTCCAGGTATTTCTTATAAACCAGTAGCTGGATCTACAGCTTGATAAAAGTAGGGTTTAATTCTTTAGCCAAGAATACTTTAAGGCAGAGGTGTGCCCTTTCACCAGGAAGTATATAATGTCTGATAAAGCCTCTTTTTGTTATGCTCGGATTAATCTGTATGTTCAGGTGTTGTTAGCTCGATTCAGCCATTATAAAGTTCTCCATTAGCTGTCCATCTCATAGTCCCAGCCATCACCGATAATTGTTTCAGGAGTAACGAAATGGTGCTATTCTAATTCTATCAGCCCTTCTTTAATGTGTTAGCTGAAATACCTTCTGCAAAGAAAATCTTGCCCTTGCTACCTATTTGGTTATCCTGAGGTATATAGTTTGTACAGGAAAGGCAGAATTAATGCTTGAATCTTGCCTTTTATTTACCAATTTTAAAAATAATTAATTGGATCCCTAATAAGCAATGCCTTTTTTTCCTTTTTACTAATATATGAACTCACAAAATTTTTTTTTTAATATATCTTTATTGATTTCAGAGAGAGGAAAGGAGAGGGAGAGAGGGAGACAGAAACATCAATGATGAGAGAGTCATTGATCGAGCCCTCAACCGGGCATGTGCCCTGACCAGGAATCGAACCCTGACTGCCTGGATCCCAGGTCGACGCTCAGCCGCTGAGCCACGCCCGGCCGGCTGAACTCACAAATTTTTAACATATCCATTGAAGTTATTACTTTTTGTTGCTCAAACTATCCCATCTTTCATCAGTGCGAATTCTCCAAGTTGGCTCCTAAGTCCTTTTGACACAACTCAAGTAGTTTCTGAGAGCTTTCCTGCTTTCTTGTCTGACAAGATATCCCAGGTTCATAGTGCACACTTCCTGCCAAAGCCCCGAAACAGCCGTTCTTGAAAGAGTTCTAGCTGCTTTTAGTGGGGATATCCAGATTATTTCTAATAGAAATTTCTTGACATTTCTGTATTTCAGGTATATAAATACCCCTTTCCCATGTCTCAGTGCTGGTGTAATATTTTTAGGTATATTAGTCATTGCAGTAGTGACTGGAGGTGGGGTAACAGGGAGTCCAATGCCTGTACCCAGACTGCTACCTGAATCTGTTAGGATTAGGTTCTTCTGCTGCTAGCAGACACCAGAAAAAGAATCCTTATATGTTCTAGCCATTGTTACTTTTCATAACAGTAAAATAAATTGTTGACCCTGAGAATATACTTGCTGAAAAGAACTCCTAGTGGTTAACTGAGCCCATATTCATAACCAGAGTCTAGCCGCCGCTGTCTGCAGAGGTCCCTCACACATGCCGCACTGCAGGGAAAGCCACCTGCTGGGCTGCCAGGCCTCTTACCCCGCGGGCACCTGCGGTCTGAGCCCACCCTTATGAGCGCGCTCCTGGGACACATTGCAGTCAACCGAACTGAGACTTCCCAGCCAATCCAAGTTGCACAGCTATATTCTCATTTGCATCTTCACCAACCAATCAGAGCAGCTCCATCCTGACAAATTAGGACAGTGTTTTTTCGACCAATCAAACTGAGAGGGCTTGGAGCCCTCATTTGTGTAAGAACGGACCAATCAGAGACCGGGGGTGGAAGAACGGACCAATCAGAGACCGGGGGTGGGCACGGTTATCTCTACAAGCAAGCTGCTTCTGCCTCGGGAGCATGCTCTAGGTTTCCCCGGGGGAAGACGGCGCGTCAGAGCTGGAGCTGTCACGCAGGAGTGGAGCGGAGCTGTACCATGAGAGCCGCAACTCTGGGCCTCCTCACTCGAGCCGTTTCACAGCCAGGATGTTCCAACTGTGCGGTATCACTACTGAGCGGTCTCACAGCCATGCTGTCCCACGACTGAACGATTGGCACTGAATAAAGTCTCTCCCCCTTCACAGCACTTCAATTTGGGGACTCCTATTGCTATTGAATTGGTAACAATGCTTTCAGTAGACAAAACTCAGAAGTAGGGAGTCCGGAGCTAATAAACATCTACATCATTAAGGATCTAGGCACTTTCTATCTTTTTACATCACACTATGGCCAAAGAAGTTACTGAAGCCTCAGTCATCAGGTTTGTATTGTGGCCCAAAAAGAGGAGGAAAGACAGAAGGGCATAAGAGCAATCATCTCTCAGTAGAATGTCTTACCCATTGTAGGTACTCCTCAAATATTAAATTGAAATGTCCCTTATTCAGGCATACTGAAGGTATGTATCTAATGACAGTGTTTATTTTCAAACTAATCTGTTGCCTTGTTACCTAATATGGCAACTTAGTCGTCGCATAGTCCAGAGCTTTGCTGAAAAACATCCCCAGCATTCCATGGGTAGGTCTTCCCTGCTACCCCTCATCTATCCTCAAACCTGCATGAGACATATTTAGGTTTTTTAAAAGCCATATTTGAATGATAAAGTGGTGTTTTTCTTGTTTTTGTTTTTTTGAGGAGATAAGAGGAAAGATTACAGGGAAAGGAAACACTTAATAGGTAGTTTTACCATATGCCAAGTGCTATACATACTTTAGTTATTGAAATCAAACCCTAAGAAGGAGCTCTTACCACCAGCATAGTTGAGAAAACTGAGTAGTTTTAACTCTGCTGAAAAAAAAAATTATTGGCAGGTACATAGTAGGATTTAAACCTAGATTTATCTGGCTTCAAAGTGTAGGTTCTTTATATCAGACCACAATAGCATACTATCTGGCTCCAAGTCACCATTTACTTTCTTACCAACTAGCTCAGAGCACAAGGATTTGCCCTTGGTTTGTGCAGACATCTTAAACTACTAGTATTATGCAGCAACTTCGGAAACTAAAATATGTTTCTGAAAAGATCTCCTAAATATATTCAGATTCTCTCTCACAATAAAAGCAATAATATAAAGAACTAGGACAGGAATGTTTTTTAGAGAGCAAAAAGCAGCTTTGTATCCAGAAAAGCTAAACAATTATAGTGTAGCTAAAATGTTCTTTGAAGTATTGTATAGTACTTGACTAAAAAAAGTATCTGCTTCTTCTAAGCAATGTGTCAAACTAAACTTATGCTATGTAAATAAATCAGTTCAGAAAGGAGTCCCAGGCTTTTCCAGCTGTGTAAGATTTCTCCTCTCACTAGGAGAGTCAGGAGAAAGAAAAGCTAATGTGTTTACTCTGCATGGCTCATGGACAGGGGGATTTACAATACAAATTGGTAGAACTATCCTAAGAAGTTCTATGAAATAGCTGCTGATAATGTTTTATCAAGTTTGGTGCAATTCTGCAAAATAGGAATGACAGAAGGGGAAAGGTTCATCAAGCTGGCTGCTTATAGTAATTTTAAACAATCTTAAGGCATATATAGTCCTGGCCATGCAGAAACTGTATGTGGAAGAAATCAGTGCCCAAGCTGATTTCTAAATGTGAGAAGTTACTGGGATAATTTTTAACACAACTAACAGAATGTATTTCTGAGCTACCTCACAAAGCAATGCAGAAAGCATCACACTGGAAAAAAATAATTGAGAGAATGTGCTAACAGGCATTATGTGAGAACAATCTGTCAGGTTGTTATACTGTGAATTCTACTTGCTTGTTGAGTTACTGTTTTTCTAATGTTTATGACAAAAAGAAACATCTAATATACCAGCCTTCTGACACTATATAATCTTTGCAATTAAAAAAAGATAAGGCTAGCACCCAAATTTTAGTTTTTTCCTAGTAACAGTTAACAGATAGCAGGGCCAAAGACAGAAAGAGGGACCTCTGTAAAAAGGGAAGTAGAGAAAGAGACTCTCACATATAATTCTTGTCTACAAAGTGGGTATTGTCTCCATTTTCCAGACAGGGAACCCATATGGAGTCAGCTGTGGACTCAACCACCTACTTACTAGCTTTGCTACCACTGCCAGTTACTACACTTCTGTGAATCAGTTTCTTCACCAGTAAAACAGAACTTAGGTACCTCACAGGGTGGTCTTGAGAACTAAGTGAAATAATGTATATATTTAAAAAATGTGGGCCCTGGTCAGGTGGCTCAGTTGGTTGGAGCATCGTCCTGTACACCAAAAATGTTGTGAGTTCAATTCCTGGTCACAGCACATGCCTAGGTTTCAGGTTCGATCCTGGGTCAAGGTGTGAATGGGAGGCCAGGGATCAATGTTTCTCTCCTTCTCTCTCTCTCTCCCCCTTCCTCTCTCTCTAAAATAAAAAAACAACCACCACCATATCCTAGGGTGAGGATTTAAAAAAAAGTTTTATTTTTCTTCTTGCTGAGGATTAGTAATTTGCTCAAAGTCAAAATTTGTCCAAAGTCTAATAAGAGATAGAGCTGGAGACTGAAACCAGATTAAAGGACTAGAACTCAAATTCTGAACTTAGTCCAGTGTCTGAAGCACATTTTCATTGTACTTCATTTCATATCACTTATCTTTCTACTTCTACAGCATGCTAAATTTAAAAAGTATGTCCTAAATGTCATACAGTACCTCCAAATTTTTAAAACGGTCAACGTGTTTTTCACCCCCAATTTCTAATAGAGGGCTCAGAGTCCCCAGTGAGGAATTTCCTTTTAGATTGTCTAAGACTAAGTGATCTCTGATCTAGTCACTCAGAGAATGCCATGCTAACCCAGAAATTCTAAAGCTAAATAGGTTATAAACATAAACGTCTACAGCAGTTTATTCATAATAATCCCAAACTGGAAAAACCCCAAATGTCCATCGACTGGTGATGGGAAAAATAAACTGTGGTTCATTCATACAATGAAATACAATTCAGCAATAAACTGATACCTGATCGCTGCAACAACATGGATGAATCCTCAAAGGATTTTGCGAAGTGAATGAAGCCAGACTCAAAAGGCTACTTAACTTATGATTCCATTTATGTGACATTCTGGAAAAAGCAAAACTATAGGGATAAAAGTAAGCCCAGTAGTGGCAGGAAGGAATTGACTCTAATGGGGCATGAGGGATGTTGGGGGCGGTGGTAATGGAAATGTTCCAGACTTTGATTGTTGTGGTGCAGGTTACATGAATGTATATGTCTGTCAAAACTCACCTAACTATACACTTTAAAAGAAGTGCATTTTATTGTATGTAAATTATACCTCAATAAATCTGTTAAAACAACTTGTAAATTAGTCAAGAATAAACGCATTTCACCCGGCTGGTGTTGCTCAGTGGTTGAGCGTCAACCCGTGCACCAGGAGGTCTTCAGTTCGATTCTCAGTCAGGGCACATGCCCAGGCTGTGGGCTCCATCCCCAGTGGGGGGTGTACAGGAGGCAGCCGATCAGTTTCTCTGACATCGATGTTTCTCTCTGTCTCCCTCTCCTTTCCTCTCTCTGTAAAAATCAATAAAAACATATTAAAAAAAAGAAATAAGTGCATTTCTATAGGGTTTATTTTGAGTAATAAAGGCTCTGAAAATATAAAAGAAACTAATAATAACGAGAGGTCTGAAAGCAAAGAGAGCCTAAGCAACAATTGTTAATGACTCTCTGATGAATTTTAGCACCTCTCCAGAGTACTTCACCTGGTATTCATTCAGTGACTCCAAAATTTCCCCAGTAACAAACCTCTGCAAATGATCAAATTCCCAGTTATTTGGACAATAAGAAATTCAATTAGGAAATACTAAGTGGGGTTGAAATGGTGCTTCCCTGGGGATATATGACAAGTTAGGTAACCTTTCCAAATCTTGAGTTCTCATCTGTAAAGCTGAGATAAGACCTTCTAGTTTATAAAGAAGTTGTAAGATTAAATGAACAAATGAACACTTAATTTGGTTCCTACCACATAGTAGGCAAACAAAGGAAAATATCTATGGATGAAGTGATTTTTTTTTTTTTTTATGTTTTAATTTATCTTTATTGTTGAAAGCATTCCAAATGTCCCCCTATTTCCCCCACTGATCCCGTCCACCCTGCACACCACCCCTCCAGGCCTTCACCACACTACCGCCTGTGTCCACGGGTTATGCATATAAGCACGTAAGTTCTTAGGTTACTCTCTCCCCACCCACTCCCCTACCCCTGCCTTCCCTCTGAGATTCGACGGTCTGCTCCATGATTCTATGTCTCTGGAGAAGTGATGTTTTTTTTTAAGTTAATAAAGAAGTATTCATCTATCTACATCAGTTAATTTAACCAACACATTTTTTGCTACGCATCTATTCTATGGTATGTTAACATTTTCCAAACAGGCAATCTGAAAAAAGAGAGAAGTAAACCCTCCCCCTGCAAAAGAACACCTTTCTCTGAGATTCTGTAATTTTTAGTATGTCATAAAAGTTGATAAGAAAGCAATCAAGAAACAAATACAATCTGCCTTTCTATAGAAATGGAACATAAATTTTATCAGCAATAAATGTGATTAAATAAGATTTAAGCTAAGATTTCCCAGATGTACAATTTTCTAAGCAAATAGGAAGGTTACCAAATTGAATTAACTTCAGCACTGTAGGAACTTTCATTTAACTCCTACTTAAGGCCTCACTGCATGCTGAGCAAAGGGTATAAATACTTTCTGTGGGTTTTTAAATTTGAGATAAATGTAAATTACAACACAAATTCCATTTACTTCAATAAATAAGGTGGCTGAAGTAGAGATGAAATTTATCCCAAACAGTATTTCTTAATGTAGAGAAATACATTTCTATACTTTTTCTAAAGGCTGAAACTAATTTTTCCCTGACATTTACATAAACAGTCTCAGATCTTGGTACTGGGATTATTTATAAAGGTGAGATGTGAATTACAAATATTTGGCGAAGAGAAAATTATATCTTCTGTTTTTATTCCCAAATCGAAATTCTTTTCTCCATAAATGTGTATCATGTATATTCCATATATCTATATCTATATATACACAGATATATATTTTCTTTCTGCAACAAGCCCCACCATACAGCCCACACACTGCTTCATGTTTTTTAAAAAGTACTCCTTCAAAATAGAATTTAAAAGTATTACCCCACATTTTATAAGCTTTAGGCTTTAAACTGTGGCAAATATTGATTAAAGAATAAAAAATTAAGATGATACACAAATATTTCCTTCTCTGTTAAGCCAACTACAAAGCAGATAGGACCTCCAAAGAATCCAACAGGAATCTGTTACTGAGCTTCTCTTATGCCCTTTGTTGTCAGGACTGAATCTCCATCTCTAGGAAGCAGAGTGAATTTAAAAAGAAGCTTAACATACATCGAATCTGAAGACATGACACCACTGTTCTCTACCCCTTACTATTGCCTGGGGTAGGAGAGGGGAAGGGTGTTCAAGTGTGTTATTGGTGTCTATTTCTTGACTAAAAATCAAATTCTTCTAGCAATTTCTTGGTGAAATTTTACATAGCCTGAATGTAGAAATGAAACAAGGAAATTCTATATTTATCAGCTAAAAACAAGCATAAAGTCAGTAACATTTTTATTTCTTCCTTATTTTCCATTTAGTCACAAGAAGTGACTAAGCAAGTCATTGGGAAGTTGGTGGTATCAAGACTTTTGGGGGTCACCGGGAATCTTTTTACATGTTTTTCATATACTTTAGACTGGACATTCTTGAGGGTCATAGAGCACCCTAAAGTTAAATATGCCCAACCTGAACATACTTTAAGAGCACTTTAGGATGACTCATCAAATTCTAAGCCTTTCCAGGAAAATGAGAAATTACCCTACAATGCCCAATACGGATATCCTACCATCCTTAGTAATGCCGTTATTTCTTTACATTACTAGATTAGTTCTCACTTGTTTATTCTCTGTCTCACTCCTCTTATCTGCTGCTCCTCCCCCAAAAGCACATCTTCCCCTCAAACAGAAACACTCCCAATTAGTTTTAGGATTTTACCTAAACCTTGCAACTCTCCAAGGGTGAATTTCTTATACACCCCTGTTGTTGCATTTATATCAGAAAATAAATTCCTTGAGAAGAGAAACCAGGTTGTGTGAATGGATTATCTCCCCCCTCTCAAAGAGCCTAGGGCAATGCAGTTTTGTTTTCCTTCCATGCAATGGTCTAATTATTCCAGGAATACATTTGAATAAATTCCCATGAATATAATGCTCCCCTCAAATTGTACTTTGCTATCCTAAACACTGAGTTACAGCCCCCCTGTAGGGAGAAGGAGCCAGTGAAACCCATTTTGGACTTCTGACTTCCAGAACTGTAAGATAATAAATTTGTGGTGTTTTAAGCTACTAAGTTTGTGGTAATTTGTCACAACAGCAAGAGGGAACTAATACACCTAGCAATTAGTAAGCCCCAATATTTACTATTTTTACTGACCCCTGACTGTAGAGCTCTCATCTGTTTACTTTTAATCTATATCTTTATATTCAAAGTGTTTCTTGTAGACAGCGTATAATTCTTCATTTTTAAAAAACGTCTAATCATACAATCGCTTTTAACGAGGCTGTTTAAATCATTTACATTTAATGTGATTACTGATATGGTCAGATTTAAATCTCTATCGTGCTATTTGTCTATTTATGTCTTCTTTTTCTATCATCTTTTGGTATTTTTTATGATTCCATTTTATCTCCACCACTGACTTGTTACACCTTTTAATTTTTTTACTTCTACTTATGTTATAGACACCACAATATATTTTTATTCTTGTTGTAAGCAGTTCTCTTCAAGGGAAAAAAATCTTAAATGAAGGGAAACTGGCATTTCTATCTACCCACATATTTATTGTTTCCAGTGCTCTTCATCTTTTTGTAGATGCAAATTTCTATCTGATACCATTTTCATTCTGCCTGAGAGCTACTTTGAACATTTCTTGTAGTGCAGGTTTGTTGGTGACAAATTCTCTCAGCTTTTTATCCAAAAAAGTCTTTATTTTGCCTTCATTTTGGAAAGATCTTTTTTTTTTGCCAGGTACGGAGTTCTAGGCCAAGTGTTTTTGCCTCCTTCCAGTCCTTTAAGAATGTCACTTCACTGTCTTCTGACATGCATAGTTTCTGACAAAAGGTCTACATTAATTTTTATGTATCTGTTCATCTGCTATTAAAGGTGATACTCTTTTCCTCTGGCTGATTTTAAGATAATTTTTAAGATTTTGTCATTTTGTTTCAACAATTTGATTATTGTGCCTGGCTCCTCTGCTTGGAGATTTGTGAACTTCTATAATCTGTGGGTTTACAGTTTTCATTAAACTATTTCTTAAAATATTTTTTCCTGTCTCCCATCTCCTGAAACTTATTATGCTTGCGTTAAACTGTGTGATACTGCCCCAGGGCTAACTGATGTGTTTTTCCCCAAGTATTTTTTTCTCTTGGTGCATCATTTTAGATAGGTGAGATAGCTGTCTTCAGGCTTTAACTCATCTTTCTCTCCTTCAATGTCTCATCTGTTCATCTCATTTGCTGTATTTTCTATTTCAGATAATGTTTTCATTTCTAGAAGTTCTATTTGGGTCTCTCTTTTTAAAAATAACTCCCCTTTCTCTCCTTGGCATGCTCATGTTTTCCTCTACCCCCCTGAACACATGGAGTATATTTATAATTGCTGCCTTAATGTCCTTGTCTGCTAATTCGATCATTTCTTTCTCTCCTCCTATTGGTTGATTTTTGTTCTGATGATGGGTCATATTTCCCTGCTTCTTTGCACATCTGGTAATTTTTTATAGGATGCAAAACATTTAAGAATTTTTTGGGCACTGGGTATTTTTTCTGATTTGTTATGGATATGTATTTATCTTTCATGTTTAATCTTCACTATACAAATATATTGCATATTTTTTAAAAAACCAGAAAATGCTATTTATAGGATATATGAGTTGATAAATGAATTTATACAATTTATTTGTTTACCCTCAACAATTTTTTTTTAATCCTCACCTGAGGATATTTTTTCCTTTATTTTCAGAGGGAGTGGGAGGGGGATGGGGGAGGAAGAGAGAGAGGGAGAGAGAAATATCAATATTCATGAAAGAGACACATCTATTGCTTGCCTCCTGCATGTGCACTGCCCGGGGCCAGGGATCAAGCCTACAACCAAGGTGCCTGCCCTTGGCTGGAATCAAACCCAGTGCCTGTCTATTAGGAGGTTTTTCCTCTCTGGCTGGTGAGGCCGCCTTACTCTCTGTGATCTCTGAGGACTTTTCTTCCTACTCCTTCTAGTAGTTCTTTCCCTAGGGTCAAACAGTTATTTCATATGTATGTATAGATCCACACTGAGGCAAGGACTTGAAAGGAACCTCTACAGGTCTCTGGAGCTCTCCTTTTGTGGGACCTCTCCTGTCCTGTATTTTGCCCTCAAAATTTTAGCTTCCCATTCATCTATGAGCCCCAGCCTCACCCTGTGAGACTCCTGGGCTGTTTACGTTCCCCCACCCGGCACGGTAGCCTGGAAACACTGTGGGCTCACCTTGTTTGTTTCTCTTCTCTCAGATATGACCCTAGACTGACTTTTATCCAATGTCTGAAAAACTACAACTAGGGAAAGAGAAGTAAAGTTGAGAAGTCAATTCTTACCATTAATAAGCTCCACTTAATTATTACATCATTGTTTTGTTGCAACTTAAAAAGCCTTACTGTATTTGTAGCTGACTTCATAGGGGCATGGGTTAATTACTAAATTAGTTCATAAAATGTTATTTTTTCATTTTGAGCACATTCTAAATCAAGCATGACTGAGGATACTCCCGTGTGGAAATGTAAAATTTTCTTTGTATCTTCTTGTCCTATCAACTGAACATGTAAATTTTTGACTAAATCACCAAATATCCTTTTAATTTTTTTAAATTAAAAAACTTAAATAAATGTTTTATCACAGTATAATATACATAGTGTAAACACTGATTAATTTTCACAAAGTGAATACACCCATGTAACCGGTACCCAGATCAATACTATAAGAACACAAGTTTAGTTTAACATTCAGAATTCAAGTTAACAGAAAAAGAGAGAAAAATCAATAGGTTTTATCAAATAGGAGCTTTTGATAAAATTTACCTCTGCTGATTTTATTAAATGCTTATAACAAACTCAGAACAGAACTTCCTTAACCAGCAACACAAGATCTGTTCATGCTATTTCCCTGTCCAAACCCTTCCCTCAAAGGACCAGCTCTCCCGACTTCAAACACAATAAATCAGTTTTGCCTGTTTTTAAACGTCACATAACTGGAATCATACAATGGGTACTCTTTTGTGACTGGATTTTTCCACTGCAAATTATGTTCCTGAGATTCATCGACATGGTTGTGCACTGCAACAGTTCACTCATTCTCACCGCTTAGGCATTACATTGCATATAAACGCACCACTATTTAGTTACCCAATTTGCTGTGGCTGAACATTTTGGACTGTTTTGTTCTTGGCACGTGAATACTGCTCTGTGAACACTTACACATGTGTTTTGGTGAATGAATTTTCGCATTTCTGTTGGATACACGGGGTGGACAAAAGCAGGTTTACTGTGTCATTGTGACATCCTTTTGAGTCAATAAAGTTATTGTAATCATCATAACCTGCATGTCTTTTTCCATACAAACAACTGTAAACCTATTTTTGCTCACCCCTGTAGACCGAAGACTGGAATTGTAAAGTCTCATCATCAGTTTAAACTGTTCTTTGCAAATGGCTAACGAGACTAAGGATAAATGTAATATAGGTTTGCTTTTTAAGTATCTTCTGGGAAGCGACCGTTTAAGTGTACTGCCCATTTTTCTATTGGGTTGCCTGTCTTTCTTATTGCTAAGTAGGAATTTTTTATATATTCCGGCTGGGGTCTTTTGTCAGGTATGTATGTGTAATACAAACTGCGAGTTATCTTTTTCCCACTCTGTGGCTTGCTTTTTAATTAATTTTTTTTTTTTTTTTATCCTCACCTGAGGACACGCTTAGAGAGAGGAAGGGGGGCAGGAAGGGAGGGAGAAACATCCCTGTGTGTCTCCATACAGAGAGCTGCCGTCTGTATGGTCCCCAACTGGGGACCAAACTCACAAGCCAGGTAGGCACCAACTGGGCATCGAACTGGCAACCTTTTGGGGCACGGGCAGTGCTCAACCGAGCCACTCCGGCGAGGCCCTTTTCATTCTTAATGGTGTCTTTTAACGAAGAGCATTTCTTAATTTTTATGTACTCCACTGTACCATTTTTTTCTTTTAATGTTAACACTTTATGTATTTTAAGAATCTTTGCCTACCCCAGGGTCATGAAGATACTGTTTACTTCCAGCTTTATTGTGTCACTTTTCATATCTATAATTCATCTATAATTAATTCCTTTATATGGTTTGAGGTTGAGATCAAGATTCAGCTTTTCTTTTCACATGGATATCTAACTGACCTAGCACAATTTATTGAAAAGAACATCCTTTGCTCTCTGCACTACAATGTTACCTGATATAAATCAAGTGACTATGTGTGCATCTGTTGGCTCTACTTTGTTTCACTGGTTTGTCTTTTCTTGTGCCAGAATCATGCTGTCCTTATTACTTTAGCTTAATAGTAAGTCTTGGTATCTTGTAGTATAAATCCACTAGTTTTATTATTCTTCAAGACTATCTTGTCTATTCTTAGTCCCTTACATTTCCATAATAACTTAAGAAGCAGCCTGCCAATTTCAAAGAACAAACAAATCTTCTGGAATTTTGTTTGAGACTGCACTGAATCTATATGGAGAGAATTGACATCTTTATAACACTAAGTTCAATCCATGAACTGAAATAATCCTCTATTTATTTGTCTTATTAATTTCTCTCAATAATATCTTAAAATGTTCAGTATAGAGGTCTTTTGTTAGATTAATTGGGGGTATTTGATGTTTTTGATATACTGATACCATCTCTTAAATTTCATTTGTTGTTTGTTGCTGGTATACAGGCCTAAAATTGATTTCTGTATATTAATCATGCACCCAGCAACCTTGCTAAATTCAATTTTTAATTCTATTGTTTATAGATTTTTTTGTATTTCCTTTGTAACAATCATGTTATCTGTAAATAATTGCAGTTTTATTCCTCTCTTTTTAATCACTGTGCTTCCTCCTGTATTGCACTGTCCAACAGAACTTCCTGTGAAAATGGAAATGTTGTATATCTGTGGTAGATGGCAGGCACTAGTCACATGTACCTATTGAGCACCTGGTATGCAGCCAGAGTGATCTATAATTTTAAACTGAACTAACTGAATCTGTATTTCCACAAGCGTGCTGGGCAGCTCAGGTCTAGGATCTCCGACGTAACGGTGGGTGCCGGTGCCTAAGCGAGCATCCTTACCGTGTTCCCTCTCGGGATAAACGCTTTCACTACTTCATCGCTAACCGTGATGCTTGCTGTAGGTTTTTTTCGGGAAGATGGGGATGGGATAGACTCTGTGTCAAAGGAAGGAAAGTCTGTTCCAACAGACTGCTAAAGGCATTTAATAAAATCATGAACAGGTAAATTTTATCAAATATTTCCAATTGAGAAACCCTATTGAGGTGATGTTCTTCTCTTTTTATGTGAATCTGGTCAGTCACGCTGGGTTCTGAACGGTGAGCCAAACTTGCACTCCTGTAGCAAATGCAGCTGGCTCATGACATCTACCTGTACCCGTGTCTATCTACCGGGATCTGATCTGCTAATATTCTTATCTGTATTCACAAGAAAAATGGACTTGAACGTTTCCTTTCTTATAATGTTCTTACCAGGTGTTGACATTAAGGTTATGCAAGTATTAAAACAGGTTGGGAAATATTTTCTCTTTTTATTGTCTGAAAGTATTTCAGTAATGTTGATGTTATTTCTTCTCAAAATTCTTGGAAGAATTTATCTGTGAAGCCATCTGGGCCTAGAATCTTCTTCATGGAAAAGTTCCAAGTTACAGATTCAATTTCATGAATAAATATGGAGCTATTCAGACTTTTACACTCAAATTTGTCTAAATTTTTAAATCTATTGATATAAAGTAATTTAAAAAATCCTCTTATTTTTTAAATGTCTATAGGATCTAAGGGGTCCTTTTTTCATTCCTGAAATTGGAAATTTATGTCTTTTCCTTTTTTTCTTCATCTGTCCTCCAGGGAGTTTACTTTTATTAAATGTACTGATTTTGTTGAGTCTCTCTTTGCTTTTGACGTCATTAATTTTGGCTACAGCTTTCCTTTTCTGCCTTCTACATTCTTTGTATAAGAATGCTTCTTGCAGGGTTATGTTTGGCCCAAAGCCTTTGCTCAGAAAAGACTATCCCCCCTTTTTTTCTGTCACATAAAAATATAAATTGATGACTCCTCTTAGTTATATAACAGCTCATTCTACTGAATGCTGTTTTAAAGCTTCCTCTGACACACCCACTCTAGTACCAGCTGTATACTGAGAAGATAATACTCAAGACTAGTGACTGATGTCACAGGGCTTCACTAATACTGACGTTCTCTCTCCAAAGTGTCCTTTTATATAAATAGGGGCCATCTCTAATGATTAATTGGATACCCTTACTGTAAAACATACAAATTAATCTAGTCAGGGTAATCAAGGCCTGGGCAGTAACAAATATTCCCACTCTCTTAGTGACTTAGCAAACAAATTTATTTCTTGCTCACACATGGTCCACTGCTTCAAATTCAAATAGCATTTAAACAATTAATTGCCATTGATTTAATCAGACAATTTTTGGTGTGTTTCTACTGACATCTACTCAAGATTATATTACTTAGCAGGCTTACTCTGGCTGAAAACATGAAATCTATATTAAAAGTCTTGATGTACAGATTAGAAATATCTATGAGCAGGAAGTCCTTATAATGTTTGCAGACAGCCATGTTTTGGTTTTCACTAAGAAGCTGGAATTCATTTTAGTACCAACTTCCCTGCTTGGCCATTCAGCATTACTCTGAGGACTTCATTATTCTTACGCTGTTTTGCAATTAACACTATGTACAAAGTAAAAATGCTACATTTAAAAAGTGATTGACTAGCTATATTACTGCCTCAGATTTTCCTATCTTCTGCATTTGTACGTTTGTGAGACAGGCAGGGTTTACACAGACAACGAAGTTTATGAGATCTTTATAAAAATATTTCATTTGCATTGTCTATCCTAACAGAGTACTCAGAATTCTATCTGGTTTAATACTTCCAACAACAGCAGTATTTGGAACTTTGCCCAAAGCATGTTTATTACTCATGAAATAGTTCTAATTGTTAATAATTTGGAACAAAAGTGATATTTGTGTCAAAGACCTAATTCGTATCTAACTCAGATAAGCAGTTTAGTGAGAGAAAATGCCATGATGACATGATAAGTCTAATCACTATATCTAATAAAATAACAAAGAATTGAAATAGGTGTGTGTGTCTGTGGGTGCACATGCATGCACTTGCATGCTTAGGAGGGTCAGTTTTGATGAATTTAGGGCCTCAGTCCAACAAAAATCTCCAATTTCACACACATACCATTAGGAAGCTATACAGAATAGTAGTTAAGGATGCAGGCTTGTTAACTGTTCCTTCTGGGTTTGAATCCTGGCTTTATCATTTATTAACTCTCTGTCTTTTAGACATTTACTTAACCTGTTTACATCCCAGTTTCCTCATAAACTTATGGGCTTCAAGAATAACTATTTCATAGGGTAGGACCAAATGAGTTAATGTATATAAAGTGTTTAGATCAATGCTAGGAACATAGAAAATACTAAATAAATGTTAGTAAATACCACCACCACATTTTTAAAAAGTGAGAGAATCTTTAATAATTAAAAATGTAAGCCGAAGTTTAAAATTTTAAATTTAAACATATTTCACAGGAAGCTGCATACACTTTCAACCTAATGTCTACCCAAGTTTCAAAACCTTTACTACTATACAAAACAATATTACTCCTTATATATGATGATGACCCAATCAATAAGTGTTTACTGAACACCTACTTGGCACTGGGATATAAAAACAAGAGGTATAACATCTGCCCCACAAAATCTTATAATCATGTGCTGCCTGGATAGCTCAGTCAGTCAGAGCATTGTCCCCGTACACCAAAGTAGTGGGTTTGATACCCGGTCAGGGCACATACAAGAAGCAACCAATGAATGCAAGAATAAGTGGAACAACAAATCCATGTTTCTCTCTCTCTTTCTCTCCCTTCTTCTCTCTCTAAAATCAATAAATAAAAATTTTTAAAAATGGCTTTACATTAAAAAAACCTTATAATAATTATTAACAGACAAATTATTTAGAATTAAGGCCATATGTAATTAATGCTGATCTTGTGGTAAAGAACATACATTTTGTGTATAACAACAGGGACTTCCATGAGAGCTGATGAAGGATGTCTAATATATTCCAGGTATTTCCAGAACTCCGGGCCGACTCGGAATTATGCCAAGCCTAGAGAGGACCAAAAATCTAACCCTTCCTTACCTCCTTCCTGCAAAAAAAAGTTTTAAAAATATTTGGTTAATGTTCTAGTCTTTTATTCCTAATGGGAAGAATCATATATTTTTTTAACATGTACTGTATTAGTGTAGGTATATATAGTACTATAAGCACTTAAATTCACCAGCATAGTTGCAATGGGCTGCCCATTTTAAAAACAAATGAAAACAAAACAAAAATCCCTATTTATTGGTTAAGAAAAGTTGAACTATACCTTTTATGTTAGGTTTAGTACTGACATAAATTCTGACATAAGAATCATACAGCTAAGAATAATTTTAGAAACCAATCCAATTACTTTATTTACAAACAAAAAAAATATTAAAATCTAGAGAAATTTAATGACTTGTCCAAAGTTACACAACTAGTATTAGACCTCAACTCTACTAATTTCTAAGGCTGTGCTTTCCATTTCAACTTACTGCCTTTATTGACTTTCCTGCAATGCCAAAATAAATAAAAAAGACTCAGGTAATACTTTGAAATACTAAATTCTGGACTGTTTCCTTACCAAATGTCAAGTAACACTTAGCACCTTTTAAACAAAAAGTCTATGATTTGACTACTTATATATACTGAAATAATTTCCCATAGAATTTTATCTTTTTTTTGTTTTTTTGTTAATCCTCACCTCAAGATATTTTTTTCCATTGATTTTTAGAGAGAGTGGAAGGGAGGGAGGGGGAGAGGAATGGAAGGAAGGAGGGAAGAAGGGAGGAAGGGAAGGAGAGAGAGAGAGACAGAAACATCCATGTGAGAGAGACACATCCATTGTCTGCCTCCTGCAGGTGCCCCAACTGGGGCCTGGATCAAACCTGCAACCAGGTACATGCCCTTGACCAGGAATCAAACCCGTGACCCTTCGGTGCAAGGGCTGACACTCCAACCACTGAATCACAGTGGCCAGGGCCAACTTTATCATATTTGAAATACTTTTTATATTTAGCCATTTAAGAATTTTAATATGCTAGAAATAAATACTAAATAACTAACAACTGGCCTATAGATAAATTAAGTGTACAATAAGATCACTAATGTAATGAAAATGTTAAGAAAAACTCTTACAACCAACAATTCTACATGTAGTCATTAATTGTGACAGTATAACATGACTACAAAATAAAATACCATTAAGATAAAGAAGATTTAAATACTGTGCAAATGGAATTTATTGATCTACTATAAAATGAGTTTATTGACAAAACAGTTTAAAGCATTATTTGCAGTTATACAAGAGTTTGTTTTGCAAATGTTATACCAAGTATCATTTCTAGAGTTTAATTAGACTATTAAAAGTTGCTGCAAATGTGCTAAATTTTTGAGATACTTTTACTGCTAACAGCAATGCAGATGTGTATTATTTCTGAAAACAGATTATTTTTATTTTTAAGAAAGCTATTAGTTGTCACTAATATCATTAGAGAATCCTTTCTGAGATATCAACTGGAGACTCAAAGTTAGCATTAATGAGTACTATGCTGGCTGTTCTCTCATATAAAATAGGTTTTCCAAAAGTGATGCCCCTTAGGGTGAGGGAAGCGCTACATAAGGTTGCGATAATCTCAGTCTTATCTAATTATTATTTTCCCTCCTACGGGCTTAAAAGTTTAGAGGTTTTTCTAATAATTTTCATTACTTTTCTAATCTTAAGAAAAGCAGTGGAGTATAGCAGGTAAGAGTGTGGACTTTTATGTAAGAAAACAGAGATTGAAATCCCAACTTTGCCAATACTAGTTGTTTTATCTCGGATACATTTTCTTTACTTGTAAAATTTGGGTAATCATGAAAACCACGTAGGCTAATTGTGAGGATTAAGTTAAATAACATGCAAAACAAAGTGCCCGACTTGGAGTTAACAAAAACAATTGTTCAAAAGAAGTTAAACTTCATCCTTCCCCAATTCCCCCATTTCAGAAATGCTTGTTTCAACACTGTCAGGCAAAACTGATACTGTCAACTGTCACACAAGCACAACTGTTGTATCTGCCACTTTATTAGTCTTGGGCTCTAAAGAACACTCAACTGAAGTGACAAATCTCAGCTTCCAAGTCTTCTGTGATAAGGAAGCAGGCAGCCATCGAGACCTCGACAGACAAAACCCATGCCTTCCTTTTGTGCCCCTACTATCAGGAGAAGGGAAGAGGGAAATAAAATACACATTTATATTATAAATACATTATAATACTTTCCCCCTTTCACAAGGCTAGGAAGACGCTGTCTTATTTATATCTTACTTACAAAGAGAGCCTGAGAAGGTGGGATAGTGTAAGTTATGCTGTGTACAGTGACCGAAGCAGCCACTATAGAATGGTTTGCACCTTCCAATTTAAAACTTGCTGGCTTAAATGCAGAGATTGTCATTACCATAACTACGACAAACCTGGGTTTAGCCGCTAGAAATATCAGTGACATAATCACACTATCAAATAGGATGTTTAAAGAGATATGCTCATTCTGAAGCACACAAGAAAGTCATCTTTGCATTTGCAATGACTTCTAATACTAACATTTTCAGAACCTGAATATGTAAACAAAATATTGTTTTGGCTTTCTCCTACTGAAATAGGGGATAATGCGCCTAGTTAACTAGAATCTGTATCAAGGGAATCATAATTACCCAAAAGATGTAATAGGAATGCTATTCTTTAAGGTATATAGTATTTTTCCAACTTAAGCATATATTTTACATAATATATTAAGTTCTTGAAAGGACTTCATACAGCAAACAAACAGAAAAATCTATTTAAATAACATGGTATCCCTGCACATATTCTAAAAGATTAAATATAGGTCTTTACAAAACAAAAATAGTAAATTAAAGCTAAACACGGTAAAAATCACTCACTAAAACTGTGGCTTTATTCCGTTCTGATAAAAGCGAAATATAAGCTAAGAATTCAATAAGTTATTGAATTAGTTTTAGCAGTAGTCTTTGAAATTCAAGAAAGTAGGTAATGAGTATTCCACACATTTTTATTAATTCAGCTCAATGAAGCAATATATTAAAGTGTTTTTAACCTGTCAACTTAAATGTTCATGTAAAGAGGCCGAAGTGTAAAAATATTAATCTGTAATCTCTTTCACCTAATATTTACTGATTAAATATAATGATATACAAAAGGTTGCATATGTTGACAGACATCCCAAGAAAGTATCAGGTTTTCTTTGTTCATTTGATAGCCAAAGGGGAAAAAAATCTTACATAAGACCCTAAATTTCTTTTTCTAAATTGATATTTGTCAATCCAAAGCTAACCTTTAGCACTAGCAGAATTTATTACATTTTACCTTGTCTTGCAAGTCTTTCCAGTCTAAGATGTAATTTATGAATAGATTCTTATAAAGCAATATAGTTTTGGACAACAATGAGATTATCACTCAAATACTCAGCTATATAAAAAAAACTATGTATTTGTTCTATTGCAATAAACATAGAGAACCAAAACTCATATATGGAAATGTGTATTTTTATTGTAAAATATAGCCAAACATTCAGAGATGATGGCAACTAGTTCAATCAATAATATATTGAAAAAAACCCCACCTCTATCCACGTGGTTGATCATAAAAGGAGAAAATTTGAGAAATAAAAGGGACCAGTTGCCCCTTCACAAACAGATGGATAGCGTATCAACACCATTAGTCACTGGGAAAATGCAAATTAAAACCACAAGATACCACTACACATACAGCAGAATAGCTAAAAGAAAAAACCAAACTGACAAGTGCTGAAGACTACGCAGAGCAACAGGAACTCTGTAGACACTGGTGGTAAGAATGCAAAATTGTATAGTCACTTGGAAAAAAGTTTGGCAGCTTCTTATAAAGTTAAATACAGTGTATACAGTTACACTAAAGTACATAATCCCACTCCCAGGTATTTACCCAAATGACATAAAAACAAAGACAAACACACACACACACACACAGACAGAACACCTTTATATAAATGTTTGTAGTAGATTATTAATAATTGCCCAAAGCTGGAAACAATCCAGATGTCCCTCAACAGATAAATGGGTACAGTGGAATGCTACTCAGCAATAAAAAAGAACAAACTAGTGATTTATGCAACAAATAGATGAATATTAAATACATTTTGGCAAGTGAAAGAAGCCAGTGATTCCATTTACATGAGATTCTGGAAAAGGCTAACTAAAGGAATGGAAAATGCATCAGTGGTTGCTAGGGTCTGGGGTAGGAAGAGGGGCTGACTACAAAGGGGCAACACAAGGGGATTTAGGGGGTAATGGAACTGTTGTTAGTAAATACATGACTCTATGCCTTTCTCAAAACCAATACAACTGTGCAACACAAAGAGTGAATTTTACAGGATACAAATTAAACAAAACAAACCAGGGTGCCAAGGAAACCAAAGATGGAATGCAAACTGTGACAACTGAATCTAATTTTATTACAAATGAATGACACAGGAGACTGAAGGAGATATGAAAAAAAAAGACATGACTTAACTAACTTTGGAAAAGAGCATTTTGGCTGGATACTGTGAGAATAAAGATAAAAAAGAACTATACACAAACACTGTACTGTGTTTGGTAAGTTTGTTTCTTGCAGGAGTATGGGTTAGCAAATCTAAAACTACTATCTAGCCCGGCCGGGCGTGGCTCAGCGGTTGAGTGTCGACCTAGGATCCAGGCGATCGGGGTTCGATTCCCGGTCAGGGCACATGCCCGGGTTGTGGGCTCAATCAATGACTCTCTCATCATTGATGTTTCTCTCTCTCTCTCCCTCTCCCTTCCTCTCTCTGAAATCAATAAAGATATATTTTAAAAAATAAATAAAAATAAAACTACTATCTATACATGTATAGCAAATATGTAAATGTAGTTACAAATAAGCAAAAGAAGAATGCTAGAATAATCCCTATGGTGCTAGATTGGATTTGGAGAGACCAGTATGAACTAATTTGTCTTCTGCATATACAGATAGATAGTACACACCGAAATAAACATAGATGTGTATACATACAGGGTGGGGTAAAAGGTTTACAGTTCTGAGTGCTTGAAACAGTTTATTCTTGTATTATTTATTAATTATTGTATTATTTTCCATACGAACATATGGGTTAGTACATAAGCATACATTTCCTACCTCTGACTACTGAAAGTCCTAGCAGCAGTTACATTTCAGTAGCAATGAGCACATCTAGTACCCAGAAGTTGGTTTCTAAATACTAATTTCCAATAAGATGGACCTGGGCTCCTTGGAGGAGTGGGTAATTCCAGGCCTGGGGAAGGGGAAAGACAAGACAAGCCTGGAACATCTTGTCGAGACAGAAAGTAAGAAATTACCAAAAAACCCCACCCAAAAATGAAAAACAACAACCATCAAGACATGTTGAAAGGACACAGAAGCGAACTTCAGAGGACACAGAAGTAAGGACACAGAAGCATAAGGGCTCACAGTGGCGAAAGCTCAAACAATTTCAGCAACAAAATAAGTAACAACAGACTGAGTCTAACCCAGAGAATAAAATAAATATCTATGAGTGTGTACTGATATAAGTAAATGATTAAATAAAATAAATGTAGGGAAAGACAACTCTTTCTTAAAGATGAATTATAATTAATAAATGTAGAAGGAAGGAATGAAATAGAAAATCACCATTACAATATCTGAGTAATAATTGTTGTAGGCAAGACCTACCAGTTAATGCTAAAATTAGTGGCCAAAATTTTATTATTTTATTTTTTAAATATATCTTTATTGATTTCAGAGAGAGGAAAGGAGAGGGAGAGAGAGAGAGATAGAAACATCAATGATGAGAGAGCCATTGATCAAGCTCACAGCCCGGGCATGTGCCCTGACCGGGAATCGAACCCCGATCGCCTGGATCTTAGTCGACACTCAACCGCTGAGCCACGCCTGGCTGGGCTTTTTATTTTTTATTTTATTTTTTTTAGTGGCCAACATTTTAAGGAGAAACAGGATTATTTGTGTAACCTCAAAGTATTTTCCCCAAAATATTTTTTAATTAAGGGAAAACAGTAACTTTATGGTGGAGAAATCTGGCAGACATCACCAAAATCAAGTGACCCAGGTTAATAACATCACCAGTAATGAGTCATGCTGACATCATATAACCCCTGATATCATGCACTAAGGGCACATCACCTCTCTGACATTCTTTCCAAAGATCTGTAAGTTCAATATAACTATGAGAAAACTTCAAAGAAAACCAAATTAATGACATTCTACAAAATACCTGACTAGCAGTCTTCCAAAATGTGAAGGAAATGAATACAAGGAAAGACGAGGAACTGCCAGGTTAGAGGAGACGAAGGAAATAAAACACACAAATATAACGTGGGATCCTAGAAAAGGACATTAGTAGAAAAGTCGGTGAAACCCTAATAAAGTCTTTACTTTCGTAGTCATTGTTGATTCTTTAGTTCTGATCACTGTACCAAGCTTACTAAGATGTTAACATTAGCGGCAGCTGAGTGGAGAATGCACAAAAGCTCCGTACTATCCTGAGAACTTATTTGTATATCTAAAATCATCCCCAAAATAATTTTTTTTTAAAAAAGGAAGCTATAAAAAATAGCCTTTATTCCTTGCTTTCAAATGTGTGTATACCTTTCTTGACAGTAAACTCTGTGGATAAAATTTTTATTCTTAAAAAAAAATTATTTTGCTAGAAAAATGAAATGACTGTGTATAAAGAAAAGCTTTAAAGAATGTATTACCTATAGTTTTTAAAAAGAAAACCTCATAGTGGTCAATTAAAGTGTTTTTGCATTATCTCCTGTGAGGATAAGCCTTAGAGGCTCATTTCCAAACTAGTTTCTTTATTGACCTAAGGCTATACCATGGCAATAATCAGGGTCTACAAAATTAAAAAGTTGATTGCTATAGACTGAATGTTTGTGTCACCCCCAAAATTCATGTTAAAATCCTAACTCCCAACATGATGGTATTTGAAGGTAGGGCCTTAGGGAGGTGATTAGGCCCCTCCCTCATAAATGGAATCAGTGTCCTTACAAAAGAGGCCCCAGAGAGCTCCCTCACCTCTTCCACCATGTGAGGGCACATCGTAAAGACAGTCATCTATGAACCAGAAAACAGGTCCTCACTAGACATCAAATTTGCTGACACCTTGATGTCGAACTTCTCAGCCTCCAGAACAGTGAGAAATAAATTTCCATTGTTTATAAGCTCTCCAGTTATGTTATTTTGTTATAACAGCCTGATAAAATATAAACCATGAATGATATGAACATAAAAATATATATAAAACAAGTCCACCCAAGCCCTTTCTTATTCAGCCATATAAAAGACAAGCAGCATATTCCATTTAAAGAAGGGATGCTGGCCTGGCCAGGCGTGGCTCAGCGGTTGAGCATTGACCTAGGATCCAGGAGACTGAGGTTCGATTCCCAGTCAGAGGCGTGCAGGAGGCAGCCGATCAGTGACAACTCTCTCCTCATTGATGTTTGTCTCTCTCTCTCCCTTCTTCTCTCTGAAATCAATAAAGATATATTAAAAAAAAAAGGGGGAGGATTCTGCCCATCTATAACACACACATATTTAATTTCAATGATACTGTCAAGCTGGCAATGATACACTATTTGATTTTTAAAATAAAATACTTTACGTTGACCTAGAAAAATAAGATTGTATAGAGGGTTACATGGAAAAAAAATATCAACTTGTGAACTTTTCTATAAGTTTATTTTTACTTCTTTTACTTTGAAGTACCATACTGCAATATAAATCAGGGAAGATTTTTTAAAAAGCTGTCTTAAGATACGATTTTGATAGAAGCAAGAAGCTTTAGCAGTACCTTCTTATACCATCTATCATTTAAAACAGAATTCTTATGCATGAGTCTCAGTCTATGAATCAGAAAGGTACTTTACAAATGCAATTCAGTTTAGACCACAACTAAACACACACAATACTAAGATGACCTCATTCACATATTCAAGCTATCAAGATTCCTATCAATTCTTCTGCAGCTTAATTTTACCAGTCTTTCATAATTCATATGTATAAGCACTCTAATTTTAAATATAAAATGATTTAAATATAAAATGCATGATGGTATAAAACAATGCAAAGATATCCTTACAGATAAATTCCTACATTTCCCACTTTTAAAAAGTATATTTTAAAAGGTTTTAAATTTGTTTTTCAGAACACAAGCAAAGGACTTTTCACTGATACATCTCCTACGGCAAGAGAAACAAAAGAAAAAATAATAACATATGGGACTACATCAAACTAAAAAGCTTCTGCACAGCAAAAGAAAACAGCCTCAAAATACAAGGGAACCCCATGGTCTGGGAAAACATATTTGCCAAGGATGTATCTGATAAGGGGTAATTTCCAAAGTGTACAAAGAACTCATAGCACTCAGCAAGAGGAAGACAAACAACCCAATTAAGAAATGGGCAAAGGACTTAGACACTTCTCCAAAGAGGACATATGGATGGCCAAGAGACACATGAGAAAATGCTCGACCTCACTAATCATCAGAGAGATGCAAATTAAAACCACAATGAGGTATCACTTCACACCTGTCAGAAAGGCTGCCATCAACAAATCAACAAATGACGTGTGCTGGCGAGGGTATGGAGAAAGGGGAACCCTAGTACACTGCTGGTGGGAATGCAGACTGGGGCAGCCACTATGGAAAACAGTATGGAGGTTCCTCAAAAAATTAGAAATGGAGCTGCCGTTTGACCCAGTGATTCTACTCCTAGGAATGTATCCTAAGAATCCTGAAATATTCATCAGAAAGGATATATGTACCCCGATGTTCATAGCAGCACAGTTTACAATAGCTAAGATCTGGAAACAGCCCAAGTGCCCATCAGTAGATGAGTAGATAAAAAAGCTGAGGGACATTTACACCATGGAATACTACGCAGCTGTAAAGAAGAAGGATCTCGTACCCTTTGGGACAGTATGGATGGGCCTGGAGAATATTGTGCTAAGTGAAATAAGCCAGGCAGAGAAAGACAAATATCACATGATCTTGCTTATATGTGGAATCTAAAGAACTTAATAAACTGATGAACAGAATAGATTCAATGACATGGAAGCATAGATAAGACTGACGAATGTCAGAGGGAGGGAGGAGGGCGGGTGGGTGGAGGGGGAGAGAGTAACCAAAGAATTTATATGCATATATGCACAACCCAAGGACACAGACAATGGTGGGGAGAGGGACTGGGGAGGAGGAAGGGACGGGGTGGAACAGGTCATTGGGGAGAAAAAGGGACATCTGTAATATTTTAAACAAAAATTAAATTAAAAAAAAAAAAAGAACACAAGCAAAGATACCTCACAGAAGTCTGTTAGGAATCCAGATATATCTCAGGTTATGCATGACATAATAGAGGGTGTTTTTCAAATCAAATAGTTAAGAGATGGAAATTTCAGAAACATTTTATTTTGTTAAAATTACCTAGAATCTACCAAAAAATGTCTTATAAAGATTTTGGTTTTCAAAACAAGAGAAATTCCTTTATCATGTATTTCATTTGATATTATATTTCATTTGATATTGCTTGGAAATTCTAATTTATTTATCACATTTCAAAAATAAGTTTTTTCTTCAGCCAAGAGATTCCGGAGAAGTGTAGCAAACATTTTATAGACTCTCTAGGTTCAAATTTTAATTTCTCCTTCTATTTTTATGTTTTTTAAACACTCATAATTTTAGGAATCACGAACAGATATATGATTCAATATAAACTTCAGAGATAAATATAATTCCAACTTTAACCACTAAACATAGTTTCATATCAGAATGTTTTCATTTAAAACATCATACACTCTAAACCACTATGTTACTAGGACAGATATTAAAAACACATAATCATTACTCTCAAATTATTACTAGTTCTGTTTAAATTTACCAAGAAAGACAAGCTATAAATACAATGGTATGAAAATTTTTTCAGAGTAAAAACAAGCTTGATCTTTATCATATAAACTTTAATTTTTGAAAATCTAAGCAAAATAAAGACTTCTACTTAGAAATAACACTTGGTATTTAGCTTCTCACAGCATTGTCTTATTTGTAAAATCAATTAGTTCAGAAAATTAATACCTCTTCCCAAGAAATAATACAGATCCTTTACTTTTCACCTCTTTTCTCCATTCTCTCAGGCTTAGCCTCCTGTGGCAGCTGTAGGGGTAGGAGCACACCTACTCAAATGCATATTCAAATCTTCAATTAGTCTTCATACATGACAACAACTTACTGACAACTAAAAATTGGTTAGCTCTCACTTCACATATTATAATTATACAGCATAGTAAGACAGCCTGATTTAATCACCTAGGTCAAGGGTCTGCAAAATTTTCTTAAAGGGCCAGATTTTAGACTTGCAGGCCAGACACTGTTGCAACTAATAAACTTTGCCACTGTAGTGCTAAGTCAGCCATAGACAACATGTAATTAATGGGAGGACTATGTTCCACTAACCCTTTATTTACCAAAACAGGTGACTGGCTTGTAGGCCATAGCTTGTCCACTCCTGCACTAGGCAAACAGCTCTGATTATCAATATATAACACCTTCAGTAAACATTATAATCATATATTCCCCTTACATCTGGAAGTTGTTACATCGAACATTAGCTATTCAAATCATAAAGGAACCATGAAAATATTTTCTTAGGTCATAATCTCAGGTAGATTGAAAAGTATTAATAAAGCACACATTAAAATATAAGTTTGAAAATGTAAGGATATAATTAAATTTTATTAAACAATCTTACCTTAATCAAATGAAAGAATCTAAAGTCTAGTACATGTCTGGTTTCAAATTCAAAATATTTTTTGATCAAAACTTCAGTTTCTTGTGAAATTACTGGAGAAACAAAATTAAAAACATTTTAAGTCAGGTTCTAGTACCAGATAAAATGGGGTAATCACACTCCAACCTGTCTCTCTGAGTGAATGTAGCTACAAGATTTGGAGAGAACGCATGGAGCACCTACTTGAGGACTCTGAAAAGTAAACCATAGCAAGCAGATTGGGTAAGAAGACCAGAATTTGAAGTATCACTGAAAGAGCATTTTGTTTCCCACTGGCTTCTTCCAGCCTGAACTTAATACGGCTCCACCCAGAAGTATGTATTAGCACAGAGAAAGCTTCAGAAACCTAGTGCTGGCTCTAGGAAAGGGAAAGGGATCTCCTAACACAGAAAGTGTGGAAATCCCTCCCCTGTTTTTTCTCCATTCTCTCAACCTCAGCCTGTTGGTGGCAGCTGTGGCACTAGAAGCCATCAGGGCCCTAAGACTCTGACAGAGGGGAACACCTTCCTTCTGATTGGAGTAGCTGTGACCCCAAGAGAATGTGGTAAAGCCCTGTTGCTTTTTTCCTTCCTTCTGTCCTCCTGCCACTTGGCCCTAGATATGGGCACAGCTGTAGATAATGCACATTGGAGAGGGATAAATGAAGCTCTACCTTTCTGGTCAGAGAATGGAAAAAGGGAGCCCCAGCAAATCAGAAATTACTGAGAGACCACAGAGAAGGGGGAGCTTGGGAAAGCAACACTTCAAAGTTGTTTATGAACTGCTGGGCTTACACTCAAGCAGTACATGTGTGGATTTGACCCAAACAAACATAAATAGACTTTGAGACTTGAACTATGAGACAGACCACTACCAAGTTCCAGACTGGCCAATGGGTGGTCCACATGTGGGACAGACCCAAACAGCATGGCAGAGTCTTTGAAAATTGAACTGATGTTGTAACCACTATCCACAGGAACATACATTCTGAACCTGACTGGGCTGTGATAGTTTACTAAACAAATATATCAACATTATGCATAGGATTAAAACAAGACCCAAAGTCTCATAACATAGGACAAGATGTCCAGGATAAAACCCAAAATTACTTGACATAACAAGAATCAGGAAAATCTCAGCTTGCATGGGAAAAGATGCCTACACCAAGAAAACACAGATACTCAAAGGAATAAACTATTTGATTCATGCAATGACATGGATAAATCTTAAGTGCATTTTGCTAAATCTTGAAAGAAGTCAGCTCCAAAAAGCTACACATTGTATTACTGCATTCATTACAACACACTGGAAAAGGCAAAACTAAAGGAAATAAAAACAAATTGTCAGGGATTGGAGTATAGAGAAATGGCTGACTACAAAGCAGACACACAGATGCAATATTGGGATTTATAAGAAACATGTATTTGGCCATTGAGAAGACTGAATATATTTTTCACATATATTTGGTCTTCATCCACAGCTCTCCAAACCCTTGGAATTTCTCGAGTGATAAGAGCAATGAGAGCATCCTTTGTTATAATATTTGGTTTCTTGTCCTCGGTTCCTATAAATAATTCAGAGTCAGGAAGGTGAACTGGGTGTCTTATTACTCATAACAAGCCGCTGTCCAGCATACTGGGGTTATATGAATGAGGTGACTTTTGGAAAGCACCTAGGATGGGGGCTAGTTGCCAGGAGAATCAACTTTGTGATAAGAAAGCTGGAACTTTCAGTCCCCTAACCTCACCCCTGACATTCAGGGAAGAAAGAGAGGCTGGAGGTTGAATCAATCACCAACGTCAACG
Source organism: Miniopterus schreibersii (assembly GCF_964146895.1). Classification (NCBI taxonomy): domain Eukaryota; kingdom Metazoa; phylum Chordata; class Mammalia; order Chiroptera; family Miniopteridae; genus Miniopterus; species Miniopterus schreibersii. The sequence continues at coordinate 164,502,977 of NC_138101.1, read as the reverse complement.
GGCAATGATTTAATCAATCATGCTTACACAATGAAGCCTCCATAAAATCCCGACAGGAGTGGTCTCAAAGAGCTTCCAGGTTGGTGAACACGTGAAAATTTGGGGAGAGTGGTGGGTTCGGGGAGGGCATGAAAGCTCCACACCCTTTCCCTATACCTTGGCCTTATACATCTCTTGTATCTGGATATTTATGTCCTTTTATAAACCAGCAACCTAGTAAGTAATGAGTTTCTTTGAGTTCTGTGAGCTGCTCTAGCAAATTAATCAAACCCAAAGGGTTAGGGGTGCCAATGAAATCTCCAATTTACAGTTGGTGGGTCAGAAGCACAGGCGATAACCTCGACTTTGGATTGGCATCTGAAGTAGCGGGGGCAGGGGAGAGCAGTCTGGTGGGACTGAGTCCTTAATCTGAGGAATCTGATGCTATCTCTGGATAGATAGTGTTAAGAATTGAGTTGAATTGTAGGACACCCAGCTGATGTCTGAGAATTGCTTGTTGGTGTGGCGGCCCCCTGCCATACACACATTGTAATTGGCTTCAGAACCTTTTAACAGAATTTTTAGATTGATGAACTTGTCTGTATATACAAAGGTAGTGGACAATGGCCCTGTGCATTTGTCAAAACCCATGTAGAATCATACATTACAAAGAGAGAACTTTAATGTATGCAAATTTTTAAAAAATCAACTAAGATGCTGGGGAGGATTTCAAGATAGAATACAGTCTGTGACAAATGAATCTGACTGTACTATAAATGAATAGCATAACCCCACTGAAGGGAGTAGGGGGAAATTGAGCTGACCTAAGTAAATTTGGAAAATAGTGTTTTGAATGGAAACTTTAAGGCTAAATATAAAAGAACCTGCACATAAACACTGTACTCTAGCTGGTAAATATATTTCTGGTGCTGGTACTAGTTAACAACTCCGAACTTGCTTTACATGTATACTGGGGTGGAACAAGTAAGTAAATAAATGACTGAAGCCAGTTTTCTCACTGTCAGAGAGAAGTTACAGATAAGCCAGGGGGAAAAGGCTAGAATGAACCCTGTGGTACTGGATTAGTCACAGACATTGGTATGAACATAACACATATACTGCTTAATATGCAATCAGATGAATAAATACAGAAATAATTACAGATATGTACAGATACATGGATTAGCAGATGTATAATTCCTAGCTCTGTTCTCTGAGAAGGCCTAGAAACAGTGATACATCAACAGCAAGGAGTATACCCAGCACCTAGACATTGGTCTCTACACACAATTCTCCAATACAAGAGACCAGAGCTCCTTAGAGAAATGACTGATTTTAAGAGTAGGGTGCAGAAAATACAAGATGAGCCTGGAGTTATTTTACAGCGCCAGGAATCAGGAACTCAAGAAAGGGAAGGATGAGGCCATGTAAAAGGGACACAGGGGTCAACACTGGAATAATTTTAGCAACAAAATAAATAACATAGTATTCAACTATAAGCTAATGTATAAAATAAGTACACATACTGATGTAAAGGAATGAATGCATGAAAGAATGAATCAGTGAAGAATGGAAGAGAAGGGACAAACTTCCTTATAGAAGAATTTCTAATAATATATACAGAGAGATATACCCCATTCATAAAATGTAGTACAATCACCCACCCCCTTGAGTGTAGGCTGGAATTAGTGACTCACTTCCAAAGAATAGAGTACAGAAGACAAAAATAACAACTTTACAGTGGAGGGACCTAGCAAACATTAAGGTAATGATCACTCCACAGGGAGTGATGTTATCATTAACTCCCTGATATGATGTAACAAAATTCTTCTCTAAAACTCTTAACATTAGTCTAATAATAAAAACATCAGACAAACACAAATTGAGGGACATTCTACAAAATATCTGACGAGTACTCAAAACTATCAAGGTCACACAAAAAACAAAGACTAAGAAACTGACACAGACTATAGGAGACATAATAAATGCGATGTAGAACCTTGTATAGGATCCTGGAACAGAAAAAGACGACTGGTGGAAAGTCTGGCAAAATCCAAGTTTAGTATTTGGAGTTTGGTTAATGTAAGATACCAATGGTGGTTTCTTGGCTTTGACAAATGTACTTAGTCTTGTAAGATACTATTATGGGAAGCTGTGTGAGGGACATACAGGAACTCTGTATTATCTGTGCAACTTTTCTATAAATCTATAATTATTCCAAAATAAAAGTTTCTATTATTTTTTTATTTTTTAAAAATTATTGATTTCAGAAAGAGGAAAGGAGGGGGAGAGAGAGAGACAGAAACATCAATGATGACAGAGTCACTGATCGGCTGCCTAGCCAGCAACCTGGGCATGTGCCCTGACTGGGAATCGAACCCCAATCTCCTGGATCCTAGGTCGATGCTCAACTGCTGAGCCACACCTGGCCGGGCTCTATTATTTTTAAAAATGGACAAAAGACTTGAACAGACCCTTCAGCAAAGAGGATATATGTATGGCAAAAAAGCACATGGCAATATGTTCAACATCATTAGCTATTTGGAAAATGCAAATTAAAACCATTATCAGATATCACTGCAAACCTATTAGAATGGCTAAAATTAAAAAGACTGACCATACCAAGTACTGACAAATAGGCAGAATTAGAGCTATTATACATTGCTGATGAGAATACAAAATGGTACAGCCACTTTAGAAAACAGTTTGGCAACTTCTTATAAAGTTAAATTATATACTTATCATCTGATTTATCAATCCCACTACTATGTATTTACCCAAGAGAAACGAAGACTCACATTCACACAAAAGTCTGTACACAAATGTTTATAACTTCTCTATTCAAATTACTAAAACCTTGAAAAACTCAAAGTCCTTCAAAGAATGAATGGATAAACAAACTGTGGTACATCCATACAACTGAATACTACTCAGCAATGAAAAGTAATCTTAAGGCATTATGCTAACAGTGTCAAATGGCTACATACTATATAATTCTATCTAATGATTGTTTTTGAAAAAACAACTAAAATGACAGAGTGGTAGTCAAGATTTACTAATGGGTGGGGAAGGTACAACTATAAAGGGACAGGGATAGCATGAAGGAATTTCATGAATTAATCAAACTGCCTGGATACTGACTGTGATGACAGTTACATGAATCTACAGACATGTTAAAATTCATCAACTGTGCACATAAAAAGTCAATTTTACTGCATGTTCATTAAAAAAATAAATTTATGATACCTAAATAAACAAATAACCTTTAGCTCATCAAGGTTTTTTCCAGGATATTTGGATTTTACAGTCTGTAAAGATTTTCTTGCTTATTCTGGCTACTTTTAAGATAGAGCAGTGACAAATATCACAGCTCAGTCCTGACATATAGAATCACTGGGGGATCAATAGCCTCAATGTCAGTTCCTCTAGGCAGTGCATCACCTGCAAAGGTATCTAATCTGCTAACAATCACCCTACCTAATTGAAGAATAAATCCTGACATCTACTTAATAGCATCATAAAAGAACTTCCATTAAAGTTGTCTTTTTTTAAAAAAATAATACTGACTTATGGTCAGAGAATTTCAGGGAGGGAAAAATGTTTTGTGATTAATTCTACTTCAAATGCACAGAGAGCATTCTAAAAATAAAAAAAGTAAAACACAATCATCTGTTTCTACCTTTATTATCAGTGAAAAAATTAGTTGTTCTATTTTAATAAAGAGGACAAGGTGAAACAAAAATGTAAATCAGATAACAAAAATTTTAGAGTTTTATTCTTCTGCAAGAGTTTATCTTACCTTAACTAATACACTAGTACTATAAGCTTCCATTATATACTATACATACATATGGCACAAAACATTCAAATCCATATACTACAGGGATTAATTTAAATTAAAAAAAAACACCATAAGTACAAAGGTGCTACCTGTCCTAAATACCTTTATCATATTTAATCTATTCGATTCCTAAGTTTATTTTAGGTGTTATTTTTAAAAATTATGTTCAGCCAAATACTTATATTTAAGTGAAACTCAATGATTACTTGTTTTTTAAGGATACAATCGTTCATAGTTGTGCTAGTAAATTAAGCAACAATTTTACATTGCCATGCTTTATTTAAAAGAATCAGAGTTTTTTTTTAAAAAGGTCAATCTACAACTACACTAATTTCACATGAAAAACAAAAAAACTTCTGTGAGAAAATTTTTTGCCTTTTTTTTGTTTTCCTAATATTATATTCAATTAGAAGTGATATGGCCTGCTTCAAGAATTTAGGATTATTTTTCTCACAAACACATTTGAAAAAAATATATGGCTTACATCTGGAATCTTATCCTTTCTAACTGAAGCCATTTGTATGTTGTTGCTCTAACAGTTCACTAAGGTCATTTTAGTTTCAACACCCATTAAAACATGCTTATTCCTCCATATAATCTTCTCAGTAGATGTTCAATTTACTAAACAAAGGCTGCTTTAATAATTCAAATCTGCCTTCTAAAGATGCAATGCACCTGTCAAAAGTTTTCAGTAAGACAGTAAATTTCATCTGTCTTTCTGTAGTACTACATGTATTTAAGTTACTTCTTTATTTTAATGTCCATAACCACGAAGTGTATTTTCCCTCTTTCCAAAAGAATCAAGAGAACCTGTCATTTTTATCAGTGCTCCATTCACTGATATACTTCCAACTTTCTTCAAGTTTCCATTTAATAAGAATTTTTACATAAGAACTAAATGCAACTGGATGCTACACTTTCCTAGACACTGAGACATCAAAAAAGTTCACAGAAATCAGCATTATCTAGTAACATTTTCAAGACTATGGTACATTAATCTATCTTTATAAAATGAAAATAGCTATCACCTTCCTTCACCCAAGTTAGTACCATCCAAACTTAATATGACAATAGCCATCTCTCCATACGCAAATCAAGTGAATTTTCTATCCACTATTCCAAATGTTATTTTTTTCAGAAATGAAATATTTGTATAAACATATTTATGCTATTTGTTTAGAGACATAGAGAGTCATACTGATAAGAAATTATTCATGAATAAAGTGAAACTGCCAAAGAATCATGAAGAAATTTTGGATGGAGAACTTGGTATATATTAAGGTGCCCTAAGAACCCATGTGACATTTATACTTTGAAGCCCAAACTTGTGTTATAAGTACATTTAGTCACTCACTAGTAGTTCTGATTTTTAAAAAATTCTGTAATGGTCAAGTTTGAAATTAATGCCTGGGCAGATTTTCTATAAATTGCATATACCTATGCTTACTCCAACCCATCATTATTAAAATTCCCCATTGCTGCTCTGGGAAATTACGTAATACAGAATTGTAACCTTGACCATCACTGAAAAAAATTAAGAATAACTGTCTCTAGAAGTCTTTGAACAATTGATAAGAATCTTGCGGATTTTCCATAAAGAGTACACTGACACTCAGCACATAGTGGGAGCGTATTAAGGAGTGTATACAAGAAAGACAGAAGCTGTAAGAGTAGTAAACAACAGATAGTAAATCTCTCCTTATTTTAAAAGTCTCTCTATTCACAGAAAAGCCATAATGAGAAGCTAATTTTAATGTGCTCCTGGGTTGGCAATTCTTCACTATCTATTGATGAATGCTGGTTTAAAGCAACTGCTGATTATTTTTTATTTGGGTAACTACTTTCTGGCTGTTGAATGCAGGGGGGAAAAGCCAAAGTTTACCAATGTATATGATGACAGCTTTTGTAAAACTGCCTTTAGCACTGTAGAGTTTTTACTAAGAAAAATAGAATGAAGTACATGATCATTTTTAAGGCCTTTTAAAAAATAATTCTTCATAAGAATCTTAAATTGTCATCTGAATCTGGATTACTGAACTCAAAATTCCTCACTGCTTTTGGAGTAGAACATAGCAGAAAAGAGACTTAAGTCAAGTTCCTAACAACACAAAGGAAAAACAAAGTAAGCTTTTGTTAACAATATCTGTTGAGCATCTAGTATGTAAAACACTGCTGTAGTGGTGTTATTGGAGAAATGTGTGGATGGCCTTTCTCCTTTGCTAGTGAGAGTGGGGTTCTTGGGGTACCACTGGAACAAGCATTTTCAGAGGCCCCCACAAGAGGATAAGGTGTGGTAGAAAGCTTTATTTTCATGGAATTACATCCCTTCAATAAAGCTAGAAGCAGGGCCAGTGTCCAAAGTTTCCATTCCATATAGGAATTAGGCCTGGTACAGCCTTCAGCTAGTTGCAGTCCATTAGTCCACTGTGTGGGGTCCACATGGATGTGGGCCATCTGGGCAAATGCAGAAGCGTGAGAGCCCCGCAAGCCAGGAGTCAACCAAGAGAGCCAAGAGCCAAGTGCACAAGAGCAAGAGCGCTAACTCCTTTGTTTAGGGGATTAAATATCTCAAATCTTCCTGAGCTTCCAGTGGTCATGCCTACTCTGGCCAATGACCTGTTCCCAGGTGTGAATGATACGCAAGTACCTTCCCTATGTCACCCAGACTTTACTGGGCATGTGCCTATTCTCCCCCTGTCCAGTTCCTTCCCTCAGGGATCTCTGAGGAATAGACTGGTGGCCCCCTGGGGAGTGTTAACCTGCAGCTCCCTGGCAGAGCTGCACAAATGACATACCTATACTATTTGGCCTTCCCTTTGCCCTATTCCAGTTATTTATAACTAGGTTAAATTACAACAGTATCAGTGGTGGGGTGAGGAAAGGAACAAAACAAAATATACTGCGCTAGTACCTGCTTTTGAAAAACTTACATAAATATAAAACACACACAGAATCCTTTATAAAGCACAGCTATGTCTGCTTTGCTTGTTTTTCATAAGTATACTGCTATACACATAGGGCAGAGGCGATGCCTTGTCTTGTTTACCACAGTAACCTCGGTGCCTATTGTAATATCCAGCACACAGTAAGTAATCAAAATTATTTGTTGGATAAATGAAGACTTTCAACAGTTATGTCAGTACTGAGGCCTGGCTTCCTTGACTCCAGGAACCCAGCCCCCTTTGACAGGCAGAATGGCCATCCAAATTGATCCTTGCCCTTCCCCCCTAACCTCCAGCCTAGCTTTTCCTAAATGGCAAAAGGGACTTTCAGTTATAATTTAGGTTAAGGACACTGAGATGGGGAAGTTATCCTGGATTATCCAAGTGGGCCCAATTTAATCACATGGGTCCTTTAATGTGGAAGAGAAAAACAGAAGATGGGTCAGAGAGACGAGACAGGAGGAGACACTGGAAGTCTTAAAGCGACTTGACCTGGTGTTGCTGGCTTTTAAAATGGAGGAATGAAAGCCACAAGCAAAGGAATGAGGGAGTCTCCAGGAGCTGGGCAGAGCCTTCATCTAACAGCTAACAAGGCAACTGGGATTTAAGCCCTACAATTGCAAGGAAAAGAATCCAGTCCTACACCCTCCAGAAAGGAACACCCACCATGCCTAAATTTTGATTTTAGTCTTGTAGGACCCCCGTGTTTTCCTACTGACCTACAGAACATAAGATAATAAATTTTTGTTGTTTAAACCACTGTTTGTAGTGATGTGCTAGGGCAGCAATAGAAAACCAATACATCCCCTTTAACCTCCATCCTAGCAACTCAATTATATAGCTTCTTGTCATCATCCTGGCTTCAAGAAAAGATCTAAAGTTCTTAAATGCTTCAATCTGATCATAATCTCCTATTCCTAACTCTTCTATGTCACACTTCGCACACCTGCCATTATGAAGGAAAGATCTCATTTAAAAGAATGGATATTTGGAACAAGAAGAATCAGTATTTTCTAGTTACAATGTTTGGTGAGCATTGTGCCAAACAAAGAGTACATGACAGCCCTGCGTAGGATGGCTATATCAAACTGCAAATTTCACATTCTCTGCAACACACAGTACCAAGGACATACACAGAAATGTGTTATTGAACAACCCAGTGGGTCAAATTCTGATTAACATACTTTCAAAGGAAAAGCCTTTTGTTTTTAAATTTGGTACCATTTCTTTGCCTCTTTATATTTGTACACTTGCTGTAAAATATTAAAAACAACCTCATAAACAATCTGTTTAACAGTAATTAGAATTCTATCTAGTTAAAACAACAGCAGAGTATGCCACACACAGATGGCATAAGACTTTCTCCTTGCCTGAGCAGTGTCAAAGAACTGCTCTCCTATTTCATGAGAATGAAGAATCTTGTTCATTCAATCTTGTAGGCTAACTCATTTCCAAAATACATACTTATGAGTGGAAGGGCAGCTTTATTAAGAAAGCCTTTGTTCAGCATTCTTGGCTATTTCTCAATGTAAAGATTTTTCTTACTGCCCAGAAAAAAAACCTAGCCAAATATATGATTAAGAAATCAGAATGGATAGAAGTCTGTACTATTGATTTTACCCTGGTTCCAAGTCCTTAGGCACACATACCTTTATGGAGCAGGTTCCCAAACTTGGGAGCTTTTAAAAATCCAATGCAAGTTCCACCCCATACCAATTAAATGAGACTGTCTGGGTATGGGACAGGCATCAGTATTTTTAGAGATCCTCAAGTGTTGCCAGTATGGTTTATTATTTGCAGTGTGGCATGGTACAGTGCACTGAATGGAATCAGGAGGATCTGGCATTGGCTCTACCACCAGTGAGCCTGGGTATGTGACAGAGTAGCCATTTCCTCATCTATAAAAAGATACGGTTGGACAAGATATTTCTAAGATTTAACATGTTACAAGTTTAGAATGAGATTCCTTAATTCTCTTCTAAAGATTAAACTACCTCAACATTTAAACTATGTAAAATTAAAAAAAAACAAAACTACAATCTAATACTTATTCCAGCCTGTTAGAAGCTTATTTTTGTAAGAAAGATCATCTTACTGTAGCAATTTAGCTATACTTCAATTGCACAGATTTTGATATATCACTATGTCTATCCAGGTCATAAAATGATATATGTCTTGGGAATGACTGGGAAGCTTGAATTATCTCAAAATATAGCTTGCTATTAGGCTATTTATTGAATTCCCATTAAATTATATAATGCATGTATTCTGATATTCTTAAATAGTATTCCTGGTTTCATTTAGGTCCTAAAGATATAAAATGATTTTGACTTTTTACCAAAATTAACTTATTTCATGAAAGCAAATCATTAATGACACCAGGAATATGCGGTTGAAAGAATCCTTAAGTAGCAAGTCATTGTTTGACATTCTCAAACTGAATTTGTACCTTTGGTCAGCCCTCTTACAAAGACATGTTACTAGTTAGGGTGCATGGGGAAAAATGAATTCACTCAACAAGTTAAGCATTTTATAGTAGCAGGGTTTGGGTGGCAGGCTTCTAAGATGCCAGATGCCCTGTCAATGATCTCTGACTTCTGGTATTCACATGCTTGTGTAATGTCCTATTCCTGAGTGTGGGCTTTGCCTACTGGCTTCCTTCTAAAGATGAGAATATGGCAAAAGTGATGGGACGTCACTTCTCTGGTTAGGTTGTAAGACTGTGATGTCCTCCTTGCTGGCACTTTTTCTTGCCTTTTTGCTTACTTGCTCTGATCTTGATTGCCTATGCAGAGTGAGATGCTCTATGGAGAGGTCCACGTGGCAAGGAACCAAGTGGGGCTTCTGGCCAATCCCAATAAGGAAATGAATCCTGCCAACAACCATGTGAGTGAGCTAGGAAGTGGATCCTTCCACAGAAAGCTTTTAGATGGATGGGCTGCATGCCCAGTCAACTCGTTGACTGCAGCCTTGTAAGAGATCTACCCAAGCTGTTCCTGCATTCCTGACCTACTGCTAGATAATAAATGTTGTTTTGAGCTAAGTTTTGAAATAATTTACTATGCAGCAATAGATAACTAAAATAGACACACAGCAATGAATGGAAACACTGTACTGAAGGAACTAAAAGTTGAATAATGAATAGGATTAAGGTATCATCAATCTAGTAATGGGTGAGAGACACGTAAATACAATAGTAGACACTGTATTGATATTTGTTTAATGAATGACTGAACCAACCAAGAAGATTCTCTCACTGATCTATTCTAACATAGTGGAGTAACCTAAAAAATTTCAAAGGCACCAAATTTTACATTCATATTTTAATCGTTGTGATTTATGTTCTGACAGATTTAACTCCTTAATTATACTCAAATTGGGCTTATATTAAATTAGTTTGTATTCTCCTCAATGCATAATTAGGAAGGGAAGAGTAGTCCAGACTCATCCTACACAAGGAGCAACCAGAATGATTTAAAAAAATAATTGTTATAGATGATCCAAAGTGGAAAATCCATATGCAACATTTCATAAAATATAACTGTTAAGAATTTTCAAATTCTCTTCTAGGAGCAGAAGAAAAGATGAGTAAAAACTTCAATCAAATTTTATTAGTATTAAAAAAGCCCAACTACTTCAAGGCGATTTTATAAAATTTTTATAGGTAATTTATAACCTTTGCCTAAGATAATATCATGTGTTTTCCATCCATTTTCCAACCTACATATACTTCATTTCCTTTTTTTAAACTATTAGTGATAAAAGAAATAAACTACTTAGATGAAGCAATATTTAAACAGTTTTTCAAAGATAAGAACAGGACTTGATTGAACTGAGAAAATAAATTTTTTTAAATATTATTTTTACATTTGTATTTGTATAGTGCTTTACACATTTTCCACAGTACTATTTATATCTTTATTTATTATTATCTTCACACTGATGTGTACAATAAGCAGGCAGATATAATCACATCCTCCCTCACCTCCAACATACTTTACAGATGGAAAAAGTTGAGTCACAAAGAGATTAACTGACTTGCTCAAGGTCAATAACCTATAAGTGGTTCAATCTGGACTGTAACAGTTCTTTCAAATCTAAGTCCACTGTTTTCTATCACGACATACTGCCTCGTCCAGTGGTTAAAGAACGGTATCACTGCTTAAGTCTATAAAGACTTGACTGTAAAGGCATCTGCCTTCAGGATTGGGGTTTTTCACATTCCAATCTATTATAAAAGTGTTTTGCAGATGTTACAAATGTGCTGATATTCTTGTAGAAAACAAGAAGAAAAAAGCCCAAGAAGTCAATAAAAATCAACTAAAGAAAACTTAGTATCCAAAGCAGTAGTAATATGAGATTAATGGTTGTTCTCTGTACACAAGATCAATGTTTTAGAACCTTTGAACTATTAAACAGCTACCACTGTAGCCAGAGAAGATATATAAGAGAGGCTGTTCCAGGTAAAAATCACGTATTACCCCTAGACCTCATACTAGATCCTTATCTGAATAATCCTGGAAATCTGGACTGAAAAGAATAAGAATGAATTCTTTTTGCCCTAGTAGAAATCTACATTCATGTCGAAAGTCATGTCAGGCTTATTGAGACTCTCAAACTACAAATATGGCTGCAAGCTCGGTGGGCAACAGCACACTTGGAATGAACAGAATCTGGCTTAGGTGGACAGGGCCATTCATTTCTAGGGCCAAGTCAGATTACCCTAAAAATAGGTAAGGCTTCTGTACCATGGTTTGGCTCTGTGGAATAGAATCTGTTACCTCAGATACGCTTTCTTCCTTCCATTTTCAGCCAATACCAAGGGACATGTTACATCAGACTTCATCATAGTTCCTCCAAGACAATAAGTGGTTGGGGAGAAGTTAAAACAATTTAACTATGAAGGTAAAAAAAGATTTACACCTCCTCTAAAGAAGACAGAAAAAAAGGGAAAAAGCAAAGAATGGATAAGACAGAAAACAAATAGCAAGATGGCAGACAAAAGCCCAATCACATCAGTAATCACATTAAATGTAAATGGTCTGAACTCCTGATTTAAAGGAGGCTGTCAGATGAGATAAAATGAGTATGCAAGAAACTCACTTTAAATATACAAACAAAAAGTTTAAAAATTAAAAGACAGTAAAGATATACCAAGCTAACACTAATCAAAAGAGAGCTGGAGAAGTGTATTTCACAGCAAAGACTATTACCAAGGATAAATAGGGTCATTTCATAATGATAAAGGAATCAATTCAAGAGATATAAGAATCCCAAACTAACAGCTTCAATATACATAAAGCAAAAACTGAAAGAAATGCAAGGAAGAATAGAAAAATCCATGATCAGAGACTTCAACACTCCTCTCCCCAAAATTGATAGAACAAGACAGAAAATTAATAATATAGCAGATTGAACAATACTATCAACTAATTTGAATTAACTGACATTTATAGAACATTCCCTTCCACTCAGCAATACCAGAATAGACATTCTTTTCAAGTATACACAGAACCATTACCCAAGACAGACTACAATCTGAGCCATAAAGCCATTCTCAATAAATCTTAAAGATTTAAAATCATACAAAGTATATTCTCTGATCACAATGGAATTAAATTAAATAAGAAAATCTGAAAAAAACCCAACCCCCAAATCTGGAAACTAAACGACACTATAAATCTTAGGAAAAAAGGTCTGAAAATCAATGACCTAAGCTTCTACCTTAAGAAATTAGAAACAGAAGAGCAAATTAAGCCTAAGCAGTAAGTAAAGTGTTCTCTCCTTTCTGTAAGAAAAGGAAGCTGCCCTGCCTGGTGTGGGTCAATTGGCTGGGTGTCATCCCGAGCACCGAGAGGTTGCTGGTTGGACTCTCGGTTGCCAACCCACTGATGTTTTGTTCTCACATTGATGTCTCTCTCTCTCTCTCAGAATTAATAAAAATACTTTTTAAAAAAAAAGAAAGCAGAAAAAGGGGAAGACAGAAGAAATAAAGACAATAGAACAGAAACTAGAAAAAAGTCAAAGGGATAAAAAGCTAGTTCTTTGATATCAATAAAATGCAAAACTGTAAAGAAACACTGGAAGACAGTTTGGCAGTTTCTTATGAAACAAAACATATTCTTACTATATAATCCAGCAATCATGCTCCTTGATACTGACGCAAATGAGTTGAAAATTTAATCCACAAAAAACCTGCATATGGATGTTCATAGAAGCCTTCAGTAGGTGAATGGATAAATAAACTGTAATCTATTCAGACAATGGAATATTATTCAGGGCTAAAAAAAAAAAAGAGCTATCAAAAGACATGAAAGAACCTTAAATGCATATCACTAAGTAAAGGAAGCCAATGTGAAAAGGCTATATACCATATAATACCAAGTGTAGGGTGTCCTCAAAAAAATGTATACATACACTTTGAATGATGATAAAGGCAGTGTTTATTTATTTATTTACTTTATTTATTTTTTATTAATCCTCACCCAAGGATATTTTTTCCATTGATTTTTTAAAGAGAGTGGGAGGGGAGGAGACAGATAGAGAAACATTGATGTGAGAGAGACACATCGATGGTTGCCTCCTGCACACACCCCAACCAGGGCTGGGGATAGAACCTGCAACTGAAATATATGTCCTTGACTGGAATCGAACCCATGACCCTTTAGTCCATAGGCTGACGTTCTAATCACTGAGCCAAATTGGCTAGGGCTAACGGCAGTGTTTATTGAAATAGATTTCATTTTCAAAATTGAGCTATCAACTGTTAACATGTGTATACATTTTTGGGGGACATCCTGTATATGACATCCTGGAAAAGGCAAAACTATGAAGACAGTCAAGATCAGTCATTTCCAGGGGTTTGGGGGAAGGTGATTAGGCAGAACACAGTATTTTTAGGGCAGTGAAACTACTCTGTATGATACTAGAATGGTGAATACATTAAACATTTGTCTAAACCCATAAAAGTGTACAACACCAAGAATGAACCCTAATGTAAACTATGGACTTGGGTAATAATGATGTGTCAATAAAGATTCATCAATTATTACTAATATACCACTCTGGTGAGGAATGTTGGTAGTGGAGGAGGGTGTGAATATGTGAGGGAGTATATGGGAACTCTGTATTTTCCATTTGATTTTGCATACAACCTAAAATTGCTCTTAAAAAAGAAAGTATATTTGAAATTTTTAAAGTCAATGAAACCAAAAGCTGGTTCTTTGAAATCAGTAAAATTGATAAACCTTGAGCCAGACTAACCAGAAAAAAAAAGACAAAATACCAGCATCAGAAATGAGAGAACATAGATATTAAAATAATAAGGAAATGTTATGAACAATAAATGTCAATAAATTTAACAACTGAGACAAAATGGACAAATTTCTGAAAGACAAACTACTAAATCTCACTTAAGAAGAAACAGATAACCAGAACAATTCTATATCTATTAAAGATACCAGAATTATAGTAATAAAAATCTTTCTATAAGAAGAACTCTAAGCCTACTGGCTTCACTGGTAAATTCTACAAAAATTTAAGAAATAAATAATACCAATTGTAAAAAACACCTAGAAAATTGAAGAGGGAAACTTTTCAACTCATTGTACAAGGCCAAATCTTCCATAAATGTGGATGCAAAAATTCTTAACATTTCCATAAATCAAGTCCAACAATAAATAAAAAGTATAATATGTCATGACCAAGTGGTGTTTTTAGAGAAAAGCAAAGTTAGTTTGGCATTTGAAAATAAATCAATGTTAAAAAAAATTTTTTATATAAGATTCTATTCTTTAATGTGGTATGCATATTCTTATTTTCTTATTCTTTTTTTAAAATATCTTTATTGATTTCAGAGAGGAAGGGAGAGGGAGAGAGATAGAAACATCAATGATGAGAGTCATTGATCGGCTGCCTCCCGCACGTCCCCTGCTGGGGATCGGCCTGCAACCCAGGTATGTGCCCTGACCAGGAATCCGACCGCAATCTCCTGGATCCTAGGCTGATGCTCAACCGCTGAGCCACGCCAGCCGGGCTTATTTTCTTATTCTTAAATTGGACACTCCTGTTAACTCTTTTCTTCATTTGAAAAAGAAAATAACACCTTCCTCAAAGAGGAGCTGTAGTAATGAAAGCAGGTATGAAAAATGTAATGAAAATAGGAGGGATGGGAGGGAGGGACAGAGGATTCCTCCATTAGAGTAACTCTGAGTCTCCTTAATCTCTAAATTTAAATGTTTTCTTTTGTAAAATGGGGACACTAATACTCTTTCATCAGGTTGGAGGAAGAATAAAATGACATAAATGTTAGGTACCTAGTGGCAGAGTCAACATGTTAGTTCTTCTTTCCCTTCAATGCTGGTCTACAGCATCTCCAGTATAACAGAGAAAGACACGCTGTAAGACTGAGCTCATTCAGAAAAGGGTAATGCCCCAAATCCAACCTGATGGATCACAGCCACTAGCTCAAAACCGAAAGGTAAATGAGCATCACTTCGAAAGGCACATATGCTTCGTTTCACCAACAGTAGTAAGTTACAGAGAAAAACTATACTTAATACTCGACTTTATTAACATATCCAGACTCAACATCTACATTCAGTGAAGACATAATGAATATGTTAAATAGTATTTTAAAAATCAAATTTCATAGTGTCATCATAATTTCATTCAACTCCAAATACAAAGTTTTACTCTTCGAAGTTCTCAGCTATGAAATGTGATATCCCATTTGGTAATAACAATGAAATTCCACCCATATTTCTGTGTCAAACCTCAGGATTCTTAAAAGAATAATGTTCCAAGAAAAGAAAAGAACAGAGTGCATATAAGAAAAGGCAACAACTGATATAAATAAATAAATCCATCATACCCTGCAAGCCACATAAAGTGCTATAGTTTACAATTTACTCCATACCTGTTATCTTCAAAAATAGCTTTTTTAACCAAAAAACTGGGGCAAAATGGGAAGTAAAAAAAATTCTGGGGAATGTTTGAAAAGTAGCTAGTAGGTTACACTAACCAGAATCAAGTTTTCAAACAGATATTTTATAAAACATCTTTCTTTTATTTATGAAGCATCTAATTTTAAAAAAGATGGACACATCTTTATTTTCTACTGATATAGTTTGAATACTTAGAATCTAAGATCAATTATTTATTTTTTAAAACAAGATCTCCCACGTTATTTAGATTTCCTCCTTTTAACTGCCTACTCTTTAATTAGTGTAATATTGATAATTAAAAATTGTGCTACTCTACACATTTCATATTTCTTTCACAATTTCTTTCATAATTTAAATTAACTTGGTGAGAAGATACGTAGTATTATCTCAGCCTATAGAAAAGACCACTGAAGGCTTGAGAGATGAAGTGCTTTGCCCATGATCACACCCAGCTGGAAGGCAGTGAAGCTGGAATTAATTAGAGCATTACTCATAACCCAGCTCCTTTTCTACTGTATCAGGATCTACTTTATCTACTTTCTTTTTCTTCAGGCAACTTGAAGAGAGAAAGGAGACAGAAATCAAATCACTAGTCTTTACATAAATGGTAACTAAGTCAATTATGTGGATGTGAAAGCAGTTAAAAATTATTGGTTACAAGGAGATACAGATTCAAATTTGCCAACTATTCCAATCTTTACACTATTCCAACATTCTTTTTTTAAAATATATCTTTATTGATTTCAAAGAGAGGAAAGGAGAGGGAGAGAGATAGAAACATCAATGATGACAGTCACTGATTGGCTGCCTCCTGCACGCCCCCGACTGGGGATTGAGCCGGCAACCCGAGCATGTGCCCTGACCAGGAATTGAACCCCGATCACCTGGATCCTAGGTCGACGCTCAATCGCTGAGCCACGCCTGGCTGGGCCTAACATTCTTTTTTAAAAAAATTTATCTTTATTGCTGAAAGTATTACAGATGTCCTCTTTTTTCCCTCCATTGATCCCCTCCACCCAGCATCCAACCCTCCCCCCCAAAAAAGTGCTGATGGTATAGTAGTGAGCATAGCTGCCTCCCAACACTCTTTTTAAGAAAGGAATACTTAGTAATTGCTATATTGCTTTACATGACAGAAAGCTCTGAACTGGGCAATTAAACCAATAAAAACATGACTAAGCATATTTTGACTCATTATGAAAGTATAACAAAAAATAATAGAGAAAAAAACCTTAGAGCAATAGGACATAACCAAGGCAGACACTGTGACTGCCTGCTCCAACATCCATTCCACAGCTGTAAATGGCAGCCACTTGGAGAACTGACTTGGACTCAAGGGTGAGACTATCATTGCCAGAAACTGATTCAGAACTGAGGAACCATGCCAATGAGATATGAAAAGGTTTGCTGGTAGCTTCTGGTTGTTTGCCCTTTCTGCTAAGAGGAAGCCAGACTTTTTATTCCGTGTAGAACATGGTTCCTTCCTGGCAACCATCACACAAGGAAAATCCTGCCTTGGTATAAAGCCAGCATTATGGATAATGGACTGGAACAAGGCAAAGAATCTGAATCCTTGCTCTCTTTACTAAAGTACTGACCAACTAATCCGGAAGCCTACTGTGCCCTGACTTCCAGTTATGTTAAGCTAATAAATTTCCTTAATGTGTAAGGCTGTTTGAATTGGGCTTTCTGATACTTATAGACAGGAGGGTCCTAACTGAAACAGACATGGATATAACACATCTGGCTGATGGACTTTATAGAAGCAAAACAAACTCTTGGATTTTTAAAAAGATTTTCAGAACGCTGTTATTCTTTCAGTGGGTAACTTAGATAGAGTAATATAAAATAGATGAAACAAATTATAGAACTTTGAAAAAGAAATGGAACAAATCTATTCTTAATTTTTAGAATTAATATTTTTCTGAATTGGATATTCCTGAAAGACTTGGAGGGAGGTGGAGTTCATGAGGGAGGAGAGGTGTCATTATTCTGCACTGCAAGATTTGCACACTGCCCTGGCTGGTGTGGCTCAGTTGGTTGAGCGTTGTCCTGCGTATTGAAAGGTCGCCGGTTCTATTCCCAGTCAGGGCATATACCCAGCTTTCAAGTTAGATCCCAGGTCTGGGTACGTGCGGGAGGCAGCCAATCGATGTTTCTCTCTCACATCAATGTTCTCTCTCTCTCCCCCTCTCTCCCTTCCTCTTTCTCTAAATCAATAAAAACGTATTTTTAAAGAAAGACTTGGACACTGAAAGTGACAAAAGATTGTTGAAAGAAATTCAACAAGATCTAACTAAATAAATGGAAAGACATCCCATGTTCATAGATGGGAAGATTTAAAATTGTTAATATGGCAATACCCCCCAAAGCGATCTACTGACTCAATGTAATCTCTATCGAAATCTCAACAGCTGTTTTTGCAGAAATGAAAACGGTGATCCTAAAATTTACATGGAATTGCAAGGGATTCCAAACAACCCAAAAAATCTTGGGAAAAAAGGTGGAAGATTCACACTTCTATATTTCAAGATGTACTAAAAGCTGTAGTAATCATGCAGTACTGGCATAAAGAGACATACAGATCAAAGGAAAAGAATTGAGAGTCCAGAAATAAACCCATTCATCTATGATGAACTGATTTTGAAAAGGGTGCCAAGGCCATCAATAAGAAAGAACAGTCTTTTCAACAAATGGTGCCAGGATAACTGGGTATCCACATGAAAAAGAATTTGGACGCCTATCTCACACCATATGGAAAAGTTAACTCAAAATGGAGCAAAGACCTAAATATAACATATAAAACTCCAAGAGGAAAACACAGGGTTAAATCTGCATGATCTTGAATTGTTAATGGTTTCTTATATATGACACCAAAAGCATAAACCACAAAAGAAAAAAGCAGATCGACTGGACTTTACCCCAATTAAATTTTGTGCATCAAAAGATACCATCAAGAAAGCAAAAAGAAAACCTATGGAATGGGAGAAAATACTTGCAAATCATGTCTGATAAGGCTTTAGTAACCAGAATATATAAGTAACTCTTATAAGCCAACAAAAAGACAACCCTATTAAAAATTGGGCAAAAGACTTTATATCTCTCCAAAGATATACAAATGGACAATAAGCACATGAAAAGATGCTCTGCATCACTAGTCATTAGGGAAATTCAAATCAAAACCACAATGAAATGATACTTCATACCCACTAGGATATCTATGATTTAAAAAAATTAACATTAAGGATGTACAGAAAGTGGAACCATCATACATTGCTGGTGGGAATGTAAAGTGTTATAGCCGCTATGGAAAACAGTACAGGGGTGGGCAAAAGTAGGCTTACAGTTGTAATATAAATAAATAATACAATAATTAAAAAATAATACAAAAATAAACTGTTTTTGCGTACTCACAACTACAAACCTACTTTTGCCCACCCCGTATAGTAATTCCTCAATAAGTTAATCATATAATTTCAATATTACACAACAATTTTGTTCCTAGGTAGATACATCCAAACAGGTGTTTAAACAAAAAAAATTTACACAAATGTTCACAGTAGCAGTATTCACTATACCCAAAAAGTGGAATCATTACAAATGTTCATCAATGAATGACTGAATGGATAAACAAAATGTGTTACTATCCATACAAGGAAATATTATTGAGCTATAAGAAGGAATGAGGTAGTGCTACATGCTACTTCAACATGAATGAATCTTGAAAACAATCTGCTAAGTGAAAGAAGCAAGACACAAAAGGGCACATATTGCTTGATTCCATTATATGAAATATTCAGAACTGGCAAATCCATAGAGACAGAAAGATTAATGGTTGCCAGGGGTTAGGGGAAAAGGAGGAATGGAGAATGACTGCTTAATGGGAACAAGGTTTCTTTTTGGGGTGATGAAATGTTCTGGAACTAGATATTGGTGATAGTTATACATTATTAATGTATTAAATACCCTGCTGAAGTTTAAATCTACATAATAATATTTTATTACTAACACGATATTATATGAAACCATAAGGTGTTGAGAACAAGTGATGTATCTAACAGAAAGCTTCACTATGGGGAATTATAATCAATGAATAAAAATTTTTTTAAAAAAAGGTTGGAGCTGGAAAGTCCAGAGAGAATTGTTTGATTAAACTCAGTCCAATACATACTTTAATGCCTCAATGACAGAATGCCCACTATTTTCATTTCAATTGTTAAAAACATCATTATGTATCAATATTTCCCTTCCTTTTTCATCCATTGTTCCTATTTCTATTCTCTGGGGATGCAAAAAAAGATATGTTTAATTCCTCTTCCACATGCCATTCCTTCCTGTTTTTCACAGAATCACAGATTTGAGACAGGAAGAATTTGAAAGCTCATTCAGTTACCCAATTTTCAAAGTATTACCATATATCCCACTAAAGTGTCCTTTTTTCCAGGCTGAAAATCTTAAATGTTTCAATTATTTTGCAAGTATCTGTTTCAAGACACTGCTTCATACTGATTACTCTCCTCTGAATACACTGTTTATGAATGCTCTCCTTAAAAATGTGACAGAACTGAGAATTCTAAGCTAAATCCAGAGTACAAAAAGATAATCAACTATGTTTTGGACAACATGCTTCAAAATAATGTTGTTTTTAGTGGGTGTTAGGCTTTGGGGCAGTTATAATAAACCATAGACTCACCAACTTCAGACAAACAAGAAGGACTACACCTGCTTAAAAAACAAACAAAAAACCAAAAACCCGCCTACTGCTGTTAGGTCTCCAAGTCTCCAACTCTGTATCGGCAACTCTGTGCAGATTTTTCTTTTTTTCAATTCAGAGCTTGCTTTGTTCCTATCAAATATATACACATCAAATATAAAATTATTATAACAAATATTTTCTTAGATACAGTCTTTCATTCTAATAATTAAAAATAAGGGGTGGAGGTACAGGGAGGATCCTGATTCTGTCACATAACAAACATACTAGCACTCCCCTTCACAACTGTAAGAATAACTAATAAACATCTTTTAATAGGACATGGGGGAAGATAGCATCTTGAGGCATACCACTACAAATAAACTGTAGTTTATTTTTAACATTGGCCCATTAATCAATTACAAATCCACCTACCTATGTAATTATTCAGTCTACATTTCTCTCGTCTACAAAAATATCTTAAAAGGCTGTCAAATGTATAACTGTATAACCTTGGAGACCCCTTTCCTTATTTATAAAACAGGGCTAAATAAGGCAATCTATGTAAAGCATTTAACCAGTGTCTAGCACAAAATTAAAAATCCAATAAATGCACCTATAATTCTAGATAGACTATGGCTAGAGTATTGTCTGAGGAACCTACCAGTTTACTTACTCTATAAGAAAAGAAGTGAGGCTAGTATGCCATGAATTGTTCTCTGTGAATCCATGCTGGCTCCTAGTGATTACTGTCTTATTTTTTAAGTACCAACATTACATGTGTTCAATAATCTGAAAATTTATTCAGAAGTGACACCAAGGTTACCAGTTTATTATAATTATCTGTAGCCTTTATTTGCTTTCCAATATTGTACATAATTCAGCAGCTAAAACACTCCTTGACATATAGTAGGTATTCAAAAACAAGGTTTGTTGAATTCTTTTAAAAATCAAGATGAATTTCTCAGTTTTGATAAATGTACCATAATTATATAAGATGTTAACATGAGGAAAAGCTAGGTGAAAGGTATATGAGAATTATTTAAACTATCTTTGCAATTCTCCAATAAATATGTAACTATTTCAATATTAAGCATTTAAAAAAAAATCCAGATTGTCTTTTCCCTCCTACCTCTGATAAATTCTTTTTTAAAACTCTACAAATATCACCAACCACTATGAGGTGCAAATTCTTTAGCAGCCTTTATAGCCCTATAATTAATCTAGAACAGGAGACACAAATTCCAGCAAATAAGAACTCTTGAATACCCCCTACTTATCCTGGGCCACGCAGAAAGTTAGTATTCAATAAACAATATCATCCCCAAATTTTATTTTTGGAAACAAGGGCCTTAAAAAAAATCTATCCCAAAAGCAAATATATTTTCAATAAAGCATTAAAACTCTGTAGAATCCAATTAAAACCTGACTCTTATTGCTCCATTCATTTAGCAGTGGCATTCAAGTCAAGCTCAAAGATTGTAGATGTATGAGACAAATTTCTACTATACTATTAGTATAAAAATCTTTATAAAATATATCTAAAATATGTTTATACCATGGCTGATTGGTTTTTGAATTACGTAAACAAGAATTTAGGAAAATGATGAATTTTATTTGCAATTATTCAAGCTAAAACTTTTACTGTTAAGCAGCAGTCATGAAAACTCTGCTAAAACTGTAACCACTAAACAAAGAAATCCTAAAATACCTAAGAATAAAGTATCTTTCCCCTAAATGTTCTCTTAAATACCTCCAAATAGCTTTTGTACTTTAAAGAGTTTCTTTCAGGTACCAACTGTCTAATTTTCAAAAACTTAGCTTTCCATTTGGAACAGTACTATAGAATCAGTACTATAAACAGAAGTGCTATTGTTAAAGAATTGATCCAATAATAAAAAGAGCTAAGGCCACTTGTCTTATAGAAAATTAGTGCCAAATACTGCCAGACCCTGCTTTTCTTCCTTCTGGGCCAGTAGCCAGATACTAATCATTTTTAGACCCTTTCTAATTTTTACTACACAATTTAGTACACAATAGCACATCTGAACTGGATAGTATTTTAATGAACGCTCTCCATAATTCGTCTAGAGTTCCCTCCTCCCTCTCTCTCTCTCACATACACACATACAAACTATCTACAATACCTCTGGAAGTATACAGAAGGAACTGATAACAGTGATTGCCTCTGGGGCAACTGTTTGGGTT
This sequence comes from Miniopterus schreibersii, assembly GCF_964146895.1. Classification (NCBI taxonomy): domain Eukaryota; kingdom Metazoa; phylum Chordata; class Mammalia; order Chiroptera; family Miniopteridae; genus Miniopterus; species Miniopterus schreibersii. The sequence continues at coordinate 164,480,369 of NC_138101.1, read as the reverse complement.
TTTATAATAACTATTCAAAAAATTAATTTATCTATTAAAAGGAAAAACTACAATAAAACATGAACTCTAGTTAAAATATTTCACCTTAGAAAATAATGTATGAGGCATTCATTATCTTTTAAAAATATTTTATATGTAATTGTTTGAAAAACAATTTATAATGCTCACCCTGGCCAGTGTGTCTCGGTGGTCAGAGCGCGGGCCCAAGCACCGAATGGTCATATTGGATTCCTGGTCAATGGCAAGTACCTGGGTTGCAGGTTCATCCCAGTACCAGTTAGGACGTGTTGCTTCTCTCTCTTTCTCCCCTCCCTACCTCCATTCCACTCTCTCTAAAAATAATGGAAAAAATATCCTCGAGTGAGGATTAACAAAATACAACAAAACAGAAAAACAATTTACAATGCTCAACTTCACTTAAAATCAAAGATATGCAAATTAAAGTAGGATCATTTTTGTTGTTGTTTACTGTCGACAATATTACAGATGTCCCCCATTCCCCCCCATACTCCCCCTTCTCCCCAGCCCTCACCCCACCACAGGCCTCCCCACACTACTGTCTGCGTCCATGGGTTATGGATATGTGCATATGTGTTTCTTAGTTAATCTCTTCCCATCCCCTCCACTGCCCTCCCCCATGAGATCTATCATTCTGTTCCATGAATCTATGCCTCTGGACCCATTTTGTTCCTCAGCTTATTTAAGATCATTTTTGTTTATAAAATTAGAAAAGGCTTTTAAAACTAATATTGAATATTGGCATATAAATTGGCATAACCTTTCTAGAAAGCAATGTGTCAATATAATTTTTTAAAGTTCTTTACCTTTTGACTGAACATTTTTATTCCAGTCCTAAGGAAATAATCAAGTATGGAGAAACATTTATGCACAAAGGTTTTCATTAACATTATCATCAGAGGAATAAAATGTTCAATAATTGGGAATGGTTAAATAATTACACACCCACTCAATAGAATATAATGCTGATATTAAAATTAAATTTTGAAACAATTTTAATACAGTAGAAAAATCTTCATGATTTACCGCTTGCTGGGGGGATAAACAGTATTCAAATGAATAAATATACTCATTGGAGGAAGAATATATACCATAATGTTAGCAATGCTTATATTTGAGTTGAGGCATTAGATTTTTGTCTTTTCTGTTTCTCCAAGTTTTTAAAATGAGTTTCTAGAACTTATAAATGGGGGGGGGGAGTGTTATATATGTATACCACACGCACACACACACACACACACACACACACACACTCTTAAGTTTATAATATTGCAAAACTGATGTGGTATTTATTTTTTTAAAATATATCTTTATTGATTTCAGAGAGAGGAAGGGAGAGGGAGAGAGAGAGATAGAAACATCAATGATGAGAGAGTCATTGGTTGCACCCGCAACCCGGGCATGTGCCCTGACCAGGAATCGAACCCCGATCGCCTGGATCCTAGGTCAACTCTCAACTGCCGAGCCACGCCTGGCCGGGCCTGATGTGGTATTTAAACAGTTGAAATAAATGAAGTTTAAGCCTTCTAATTAGTAACAATTATGGAAGCCAATGATAAAATAGCCCATATGCTATGTATCATTAAGATGATTCCTACCACACAATAAGCACTCCCAACTAGCTTATTTCTAAATCAATATAATAAAAAAGAAAACTTCAGACTATCATATGATAAAATATGGACAAAAATTAAATCCTATCAAACAGGATTAATAATGTAATTATGAGTTAAATTTTAATACTTACTAGGATAAATAATATCCTTGGAAAAAGGAACTGATTAAACTAACATATAACATCTAACTTAATAAATATAACCAAACTTTTCTTTTAAATAGACTGACTCTGCTAGTGGGAGAAACAATACTTATTAATGAATGGGTAAACTTTAATTTCTCACACATTAACTAACCTGTATAGTTTCAAACGTAGATGGAGTTTATCCGTAAAGATTATTTCTACCACTAGTTGCCCAGTAGGAAATCACAAATCTCACCAAGTCACTATCACACTTCGCATCCTTCAGTGGGTGACCACTGCCTTAAATGCAGTCTTTACATTGGTTATAGGAGCCCTCGTATCTTGCCTTCACTCCCCACTCCTTTGTTCTCACTTGTTTCCTATGCTCTAGCCCAGTGGTTTGCAAACTGTGATTCTTCAACCAGCAACATCTCCATCAGCTGTGAACACGTCAGAACTCCAAATTCATGAGCCCCACTCCTCCCGGAAGGTTCACATGCACGTTATAGTCTGAAATCCACTGTCCTAAATCACCTGGAGATCCCCAAGCTGCCCCTCTCTCTGCAAATGCAGTTCCCTACATATAGTGTGCCCACCCAGTTCCCTACTGGATAGCCCATCCACCTTGTTTCCTGTTCATCTTTCAGGACTTCGCTTAGGAATCACTTCAAAAGGGGAACTGAAGGCGTTTCCAGAATGAGAAAACTATTTCTCAAGATTTTCTCTATTATTGTAGGAACTCTCATTCGCATTCTTCACCAACTAAAGCCACTTCTAAAATGACTTAAGGTCATCAGAGAAAGACAACACAAGCTATTAACATGTGAAAGAAATAAAAACCAGATTAATAGTTCTTCTACCCACTGATTTCAGAATGATACCGTTACAATTAACCTAGTTATTAATAGCAGGAAAGGGGCAAAGGGAAGGCCAAATATTATAGGCATGTAATTTGTGCAGCTTTGTCAGGAAGCTGTAGTTCAACACTCCCTAGGGAGCCACTGGTCTATTTCCCAGAAGATCGGTGGGGTAAGGGACTGAACACGGGGAAGAATAGACCCATGCCCAGTAAAGCCTGGGTGACACAGGCAAGGTACTTGCCTGTCAGCCACACCTGGGAACAGGTCATTGGCCAGAGTAGGCATTGCCACTGCAAGCATGGGAAGATTTGAGATACTTAAGTCCCTAAATAAAGGAGTTTGCTCTCCTGGTCTCTTTGCTCTTGCCTCTTGGCGTGTTGTGCTTGACTCTGGCCTGCCAGGCTCTCAGGCTCCTGCTCTCTTGCATTCCCCAACATGGCCCACAGCCACGTGGACCCCACATAATGGGCTAATGGACTGCAACTAGCCTAATGCTAAACGGAACCCAACTCCAACATGGAACGGAAACTCTGGACACTGACTTTTGCTTTTAGCTCGACTGAATCCCCAGCTGCACTTCTTCCAGGACTGGATTAAAGGAAATAGGAAACCCGGAGATGTAATTACACACAAATGAAAATCATTCATTCTCCCATGTGAGTCCAAAAAATGCTTTTTCTCAAGATATCGTAAGGACAACCCCCCCCACTCCCGCACTCAATGGGGAAAGGAATACACCACTTCCACTGACAACAAAACGATAAAATAGTAGGAAAATATAATGTATGATAAAACCAAACTGTCAGAAAGAAGTGACTTTTATTGGGGGGAAAATATAGGAAAATAGCTAAGTTCTGAAATTCACATTTTGAAATTAATTTTGATTTTTCTCATTTATACACATACTTCTCCCATCTTCTGGAGGAGGGCAAGCAAGCAATAAAAAATATGTGTGGTTTTTTTTTAAAGGCAGGAAAGAGAACAGTGTAGGGACTGTTCTCCAATATTTTTAATGTTTGAGATAATATCACAGTACATGATTAGTTAACAATGTATCGTCGCCCTGGCCGGTGTGGCCCGCTTGGTTGGAGCATCATCCCATACACTGCAAGGTAGTGGGTTCGATTCCCCAGTCAAGGTGAGTATAGGAGGCAACCGATTGATGTTTCCCTCTCCCACCAATGTTTCTCTCTCTCTCCCTCCCTCTTCCTCTCTATTAAAATAATAATAATAATAATAATTTATCTTCAATCATTTAATGACCATCTAGCATGTGCTAAGAACCACCTGGGATTAATAATTATGTGTACCTATCTAGAGAGAGAGAAGTCAGGTTAATTCCTAGTTATTTAGCCAAGAAATGAATCCTTATGTCCACCAAAAGACAAGTACAAATTTGTTCATAGCAGCTTTGTTCCTAAAAGCTAAAACTGGAAATGGCCCAAATGTCTATCAACAGTAGAATAGAAACATATATACTCATAAAATGGACTACTACACAATAATGAAAAATAATAAACTATTGTTAACTCTAAAAATGTGGATGAATCTCACAGGCATAATGTTGAACAAAGGAAACTAGATATAAAAGAATGATTTGATTCCCTTTATATGAAGTTCAAGAATAAGCAAAATGAATCTATAGTAATGGAGCTGAGAACAGTGGTTACCTTTGGGAAGACTAGGAGAGAACGTGAGAAAGGCTTCTAAGGTCCTAGAAGTATTCTGTACCTTGATCTGGTTGGTGGCTACATGTTTACATATATAGAAATTCATGGAGTTGTTTATGATTTCTGTAGTTTACTAGTATAGTAAACTACTAGTATAGTAAACTAATTTTAAAGTCATAAAATTTTTATAGAAAGGAAGAAAGAGTTCCTCCTCCTCTATGCGAGCCAGAAGGGAGGGAGGAAGGGAGGGAGGAAGGGAGGGAGGAAGGGAGGGAGGGAGGAAGGGAGGGAGGGAGGGGAAATTAGATCAAATGACCTTCACATTTCTGCTTTAAAGTTCAATTGTCTTATTCATTCCACAAAAATTTGAGTACCTACTTTGTAACAGGTACTATCCTGGGTGCTAGGTATAAAGAATTGAATAACATGTGTAAAAGTCCCTGCCCTTGTGGATCTTCCATTACAGTAAGGTAAAAAGACAATAAAAATATAGAGTATGTTAGGTAGCAATAAGGCAAAAAAAAAAAGAAACAAAGCAGGGAAGAAGAATACAAAGAATTATGCGTGCAAGGGATACTGTAATTTTAAACAAGGTAGCCAGTAAAGGAATCACAGGAGTTATATTTTAATTAAGATGTAAAGAAAGTAGGGAAAGAGACACATGGATATCTGGAAGAACATGTTTTAGGCATTCTGAAACAGCAAGGAGGCCACTGTGACTGAAGGAAAGTGAGCAAGGGTAAGATTTAAAAAGTAAAATAAAATAGTGAGAGGTTCTTCCCCATCTTTCCCTCCTTTCACACCACTCCAACTTTTCATTTAAAGGCTAACTTAAGATAAACCTTTTTTACACAGAAACTTCTGTAACCACTAGCCACTCTATACTTACCTAATCTTCTCTGCTCCTAGAATTGCATCATTCATGGCATCCTTGTATACTACCTTGCAATTAAATACATATATACTGCCTCCCAGCCCCAAATAAACCAAGCCTTTTCAGAGCAGTGATTAGATTTTATGCTTTTTTGTATCCCTAGTACTTGGCCCATGGTTGGCCCTTAAGTGGTTACTGGTAAGGCCAATGCTAATAATAACTTCATCAGGCATAAGATTAGTAAACTGTGGATGGATTTTTAAAAATAAAAAAGAGGAAGGAAAGAAACCAAGACAAAGGAACTACATGAGTAAAGGTACTGTGTGTCATGATCCAAAGTCAGGATTATATCTGAGCCATGCCCTTAAGACTCTGAGATCCTTGACATCACTTTTCTAAAGGCCACTCTATGCTTTTTTCCCCGGGGGGGGGGGGGGGTGTCTGGCATCTGGTATTCCTTTCAAATAATGGTTTATAACACCAATTTTCACAAGTAACTTAAAGAAACACTTAACCAATTAGCTGTGTGATCTCAAGCAAGTCATTCCCTTGTGTAAATTCATATGCTAAATATGGGAGTTGGATTAAATCGCCTCTAAAATTCAGTCAATCTCAAATTCTCTATTTTAGCTTTTTGAAAAATCTGAATGGATAAATCTTATAACTACTCCTTCAATTTATAAAATGAGTCAAGTATCTCTTAATAATTTAAAATACACTGAATAAGCAATCATATTTAGAAAGTAGTGTAGTATTTTGAAAAATCATAGACTCTGGAGTAAAATAGACCTGGATCTAGTCATAGCCTGCTTCTTAGTAGATAATGATCCTGAGTAAATTATTAAATCTACAGGGACTTGTTTTGAAAAGTAAAGGCAATGTATGTGAAGCAATTATTAAGCAAATATAAAAGCCCACATAATTGCAACAATAATTTCCCATATAGAAAGCAGCCAAGGTAAAATGTCTACCAAATCACTGATATCCAAGATCTGAAATACCCAAACTAGTTCATAATTCTCTTAGCAATTTTAGATATAGGGATTAGTGGTTGCCTCCAATTCAGCAAGACTTTTCTGCAAGTTTAACAGAGAAACTCTTAACTCCTATAGTTCTGGCAGTCTCACATTTTAAATATGAGGATAAGAACTGAAGATCTAATGTCAGTTTGAAGTCACTGAGGCAAGAGAATAAGAAAATTTAGAAAGCCTAGACTTTTAGAATAGGACAAGACTTGAGATTTCGGCTTAACTCATCTCAGACATTATGAAGACCTTAATCTTGGCATTGAGAGTTCAAACATGTAATGAGAGCCAACAGTGCAAAATAAGCAGTAGAGATTTAAAAAGTAATAAGACAAATATAAACTTGCCTCTGAGTACAGGAGCAGACACATAAATAATTATAAGCAAACTAAAGAATATAAGAGAATGAACAAGACAGAGAGAGTGAATAACCTACTGGCGTGGGAAGAGGGAGGGCAAGGGACACAAACTTAAGCTGATGGTGCTTAGGTTGTATCTTGAAAAGTCAGTAGCCTTTGTCTGCAAGACAAGAGAAGGAAAAGCATTCTAAGCAGCAGGGAGAATATATGAAAAGACTCCAAATCAGGACACACAGTATGGCTCTTTCAGTGAACCGGTTTTATGAGTACAGTTAGCGCTTGAGGTTTATGGTGGGGGAATGGCAAGAGATGAGTCAGATGATGAAAAGCCTTGTAATGATAGTTTGGACTAAATATTGTAGGTAAGGAAGGAGAATGGGTTTTAAGAAAGAAGCACTGAACAGATTTGCATTTTAGAAAAATCATCTTGGCACTAAAGTATAGATTAAAGGGGGTCAACCACTAGAGACCTCATTCTACAGTCAGAGTTAAATAAGGACATTGGATTATCACATAGATATTCTACTACAGAACCAGGGATCAGAAATAAAAACAACAATGCTTTACCAGGTAAAGCTAAATTCTCAAAAGGAAATCGTTTACACTCATAAATGTATATTCTGGAATTAAGTATTTCCCATAAATCTTAAAGAGGAAGAGGCTTCTAAAATTAGGTGTGATATGTAAAAATTACATGAAACTAGTTGTACCCTGAGAACTTGCTACTCTTATGCATCTATTTCTTTTTGTACATGTAAATACTGCAGATCTGCAACATAAAAACCAATGCAATAGAATCCTTGAAACTGGAATTTATATTGATTATTTACAGAGGCTTCTCCTGTTTCAATTATATATATACAGAAACTGAGGTGCTGTGAGACTGAGGAATTACCTAAGGTCATATGGTTAGTTGCACAGTGAAGATGGAAATTCATGTCTTATGATTTCCTTTCTAGAAACTGCTTTAGTATATCATATTTATGATTCTAGAATGCTGAATGATAATCCAAAAGACACTCTAGTATTGTAATTTTCAATAGTGTAATAATAATATACAGAACTATTTTTATGTTTCATATGCCTCAAAGAAAAACATACCTCTTAGATCTGCATATGTTTCACATGAAGAAATCTTCCTGAAGTCTGTGCTACGGTAAGAACACTTCCTCCTCTGCCATTAAAACACATCTATTCTTGTGCAGGGAGACTAAAACTTCCTTTGTCAAACTTAGGACACAATTAAATTTGAAAGAGGCGAGGCCTAAGATTAATTTATCTCTATATAAATAATTTCCAAAATCTTTAACATTTTCTAACATTTTACTTAAGTCTCAGTCTTTTTCTTATTTTGTAGTGCTCCCCACCCAACCCCTATAATTTTTAGATCCTTGAAATATATATTTTTCCTTCACTAGTACACACAGGTAGAAGTGGCAACACTGACAAAAAGCCTGATAGTGTAAGTTTCACAAATTTGCAGTGATCAAAATATTTTAATTTTTAGGCTTCTCTAATTTACACTTAAGTAATGTCTGTTCATTGAAATAGATTCAAATACAAACACATAAAATTAATAAGCTGTCTTATGCTTTTGCAATTTTCTCTTGAAAAATCCCCCAAACACTGATAAATTTGTTGTGTGATGTTAAGACTTTTTTATGCTTTCATAACAAAAGGTGCTAATCCTCAGAGTCAATATATATATTTAACACCCAACTCTACTGATCATAATGTAATCTTTCTTAAATAATTCAGAAGGTAACTCAGAAGGCAGATCATTATCTTGCTTGGTCTCTGGTTATCACAACAGACAACAATTATGTTATCATTCAGGGATTATTTAAAAAGTGAGCTAAACCCCAAGTAAGCTGTTTATTTCTTCCTTATCAGCATCTCAATCATTTTATGTATGTATTTATTTGTTGTCTTTCTCTCTGTCCATGTGGGTTACATGAGAGCTGGAGTCATTGTACCTCCAGTGATTGACACCTAGCAGATAATCAAACACTGCTGACTGATCATTACGTTACTTAGAAATTAGAAAAGCTGCTTTTTAAAAAAGTCATTGAAATCTGCTTAACTTATCATTTGTCTTTCAAAACTGAAGGGAAAAAAGTTTGCCTACTTTTTTTGTTTTGTTTTCTGGGTTTTTTTGGTGTGGTTTTTTTTTGGGGGGGCTGTAGTTCCAAATATCTGCTCAACTCATCAGTTTTGATAGCTATAAAAGTCAAGCAGGTATTTTGGTTTGAATTGTAACAATGTAAACTCTCTAAAGAGTTAAATATTGCTATGTAGAATAACATTGTTTTTTAAAATGATTCCAAGATTCAAGGATTAAGAACATTTTCCCTAATCTATCTGGTTCTAAAACCAAGAGAAAAAGACTAAAGCAGGCAAAATTCTTTGCTTTGGCATACTTAAATTTGTCTGTTTACCTAAAATGACAGAATTACTATGAGTACAGACTCCATTGCCTGCCTCATCAGGCTTCATTTACAGGCCTCTCTGATAAAGTAGCTATCTAACCAGAATAATTGTCAGGCAAATGCACAGACTTTTTGACCTACAGATTTTTAAAAAAACCATATACACATATATACAGGTTGTTTTATTTGAATTCCACCTAAGTCTGGGCTAGTTACCAAGAATTCTGCATAAGTTTCAAGACTAACTGTACCTTTACAAAACTGTTCAGCAAGATTCTCTAAAAGGGCTCTGTTAGTCACCCTAAAAGGTCTCAAATGATGTTGCAGAGTTCTAGCTTCGGAACTTCAAATTCCAGTATGTTACTTGAAGGCTAAACTTAAAGTTATCCCTCTCCACAAATGCTTTAGAGAAGCCAGAACACACTTCCCAGCACAACTTGACTTCCTAACATTCTAGCAAGACTTTAGTACAGATCGAATAATGCAGTATCAGCAAAGCAGACCTAGGGAAGGGAAGCCAAAACCACCAAAACTACACGTTCTTCCCCATCCTCAGAGGCTTCCACGCTCAACCTGAGGACGCTTGCCTCCTAAAAACCCTACAGACACTACCCCCATCTAAGGGACTGTCACTCTTGTTCCCAGAGCAGCGAGGCCAGCACGCCCCTACAGGGATCCTGGGGCAGAGAAAAGAAAACTGCAGAACAACCTACTATTTCTCCAACTATGCAACGAAACGGATCAACCCTCCAACTACGCGCGGAGTACATCCCCTCGAAGGAAAGACCTGTTCCAGGATGCTGACCAGCCACAGAGACCGCCTCCTGGGCCGGCTCAGGATGCCCCTGAAAAGCCCCCTCCGGTCTGCGAGCGGCCCCGGCGCCTGCTGAGCCGCGCCCTCCATTCAAGATCACCCCGGGACCCACCAACTCGCCTCGTCGCCCCCGAAAAGACTGTAGACCAAGCCAAGTTACCGCCCCCCTCTGGGCAAAGCAAAAACCCCAGTGAAGACACCGGTCTCCGCGGTGCACCCTCCCGCCCCCAGCTGCACGCCGAGGCGGCCCGGCCCCTGCAGGACGCAGACACATCGCCCTCCAGCCCGGAGACCCCGAAACGCAGACCCCGTTCCCCGGGACCCTAATAAACTGCTGCTTCATCCCAGAAATGCGAAACGGATACCCACTCCCGCTCAAAGGTCCCCCCAGACCCCAACGGTCTGCCCCTTCAGAGACCCGGCACCTTGCTAAACTGAATCTTCTGCCCTCAAAGATCCTAAGACCCCGATAAAGGGACCCCCTTGTCCCAGAACCCCGCCACACCACCTCACGGAACCTCAGGACCCTGATAAATCTCCCTCGACCCCGAAGACCCTGCACCCTTTACACCACCACCACCACCCATCAAACCAGAAGAGCCCTGGGACCCCCCAATAAACCGCCCCCTCACCCCGAGGAGCCCTGGCCGCACCGCCCCTGGGCGCCCGCACCCGACCCCACCACACCTCCTCGCCGCCTGCACTCCCGAACCCCGCCAAGCCCGGCGCCCACCGGGCAGCGCCGCGCGGTCCCGGGAGCCGCCCCCGTCGGGAGCCCGCCCGCCCCGGTAGCTCCGGGTCCCGGCTCCTCGACCGCTCCTCGGCGGAGACGCGCTCCGCGCTTCCTTACCTGGGCAGCGTCGGAGGGCGAGCGGACCGGGGAGCCCTGAGGAAGAGAAGGAGGCGGAAGAGAAGGGGCGGCCCAGGCCTGCGGCTGCCGCAGCTCCAACCCCTCCGCGAGGAAGCGCTTGTGTGAGAAGAGCCCTCCCGCTCCCCGCGCCGCCCGGAGACCCAGCCACAGCCTTGCCCGCTGCTCTTCCCGCGAGATCCCAGCCACGGCGAGGGGCGGTAGCGGAGGCGCGAGTGACAGCGCCCAGAGCCTGTCGGCGGCGGCGTCGGAGGCGGGACTCAGAGCCCGTCGCTACCAATTGTAAGACAGGAAAGGTAATTTGCCCTGCCCACCGCTTCTTCCCCTCCTCCGCCCCCATCGATGAACTAGGAGCAAAGGTAGCAATGACCTTAAGAAGTCGGAAGCGGTGGACGTCCGCGGGAGAGTCGTTGGGATCGCAAACTTGGCTTTTATCTGGACCTTCACAGCCTCCGTGGATGCCCGTGGTTTAGCGGGGAAGCGGGTCCTCACACCTGTGCGGGCAGAGGCGCTGTTACCCTGGTTACCGCGCTGCCTGGAGCTCGCAGCTTCCTAGCTGAAGACGCACCCTCTTCGGTCACCGGGCTCTAAACTACCTCTCGCCCGTCTCGGCTCCTCCTCCCTCTCCACTCGAAACATAGTGCCATTGTTGAGGTGCCCGTGGTTTCCAAACCCCAACTCAGGACATCTGGTATGACAAAGGATTCTCGTCTGATTCGTGCATGTAATTCTACTTAAAGCCTTCTAGGAAAGTAGAAAGTAAATTTTACTTGAGTCACCAGTATAGCAAATTACATGAAAAGTCGTATCTCTGTAGATCCCAGTGCCTGGCACACGCAGCACACTGAATAGGTGTGAAAGGAATGAATAAAGAATGTGATATTTAAATGTGTGACATCTGGATGCGCCCCCCAAATCCGGTCTCTCCTAGCCTCTCCTCTACAAGGACAGCCACTCCCTTAAATCCAGTCCCTTCATTGGCATGCCCGTCCCGTAGCCTTCATCCCTCCTCCCCTCCTCATTGCCTTAGCTACAGCAGCAAGAAGTGCCCTTTCTCCTCAGCAAGGTGAACTCCAGCCCCTGTGCACTGGGCCCCAGCCTTTCCCGGATTTTGTTTGATCAACTATCTTTCTTATCAGTTCCACCCCCCCCCCCCGCCCCAATCAAGCTCTTTCTTCCACAAACACTCTCAATCTCCTCCATTTTTGAACAGAACAAAACCACCCTACCTCTTCCACCCTCTCAACTACTCTATCTCCTTTCTTTTCAGAATCATACTTCTTAGAAACATCAAAGTATATTTGCTGTCTCTACTTTCTTATCTCTATTTTTTCCCACAGCAATGTTGCTTTTGCCCACACAATCTGCTGTTCTCAAAATGGTCACAAAAGACCTCTTTTTGAATGGGCATGGTCTATTTGGGGGCATCTTTCCCAATGACCTCTCTACAGCCTTGGCCAGTGCTGACGATCTCCTCCTTTGGTACCTGATTCTCCTGATTCTCTAGCTACATTTCTGACTTTTTTTTTTAAACTGTTGGGCGTAATAAGAAAAATGACTACACACGGTTGTACACTTTGAGTGCCAATAAGTGGCTCAGACAAAAGCTGTTAGAGGGGTCCAGAGGGAGGAGACTGGGTCTTAAAACAGTAGCTTGGCATATCCAAATGCAGGGCAGAAATGCAGTCCAAGGGAAAAATAGTGTGAACCTGAGCACAGAGAAAATGATGTAGGTGGAGTCATGCTATGGGTAGATCAGTTCTGTGGATGGAAAATTCCTGCAGAAGAGCAGTGGGAGGTAAGATTAGAGAGGAACCAACAGTAAAAAGCCTTAAAAACCAGGCAAGCTGATTCAGCTTGCTTCTGTATTAAACAGGGAACCAGAACCAACCATAACATTTGTGGGACCCACAAAACGGCTACACATGTCACATATCAAATGTCTAAATATGCAAAACATATAAAACAAGCCAACAATATGTGAAATCAAAAAACTGGAAGACCAGGTTTGCACTTAGAATTCTGGGACTTCTCAGAATTCCCTGCTGGAACAAGGAGAGCTGGTCCCCACAAAGAGTAGTCTTCCCCCCACAGCCAGTTCAGCCCCACACTGCAAAGTACTCCCCACTCCCTGGGCACTCCAGGCCACATTCCCAAACTCCATTCCCACCTTTCCCTCTATAAAATGGTTAATTTTGGGCCATTTCACAGGTCAAGGTACTAATATTTCAGGATCTAGGGGAAAAGCCCATATGGGCCCTGGATGCAGGCTCAGGGCGATTTGGGCAGGAAATTCTGCCTTCTGGGTACCTGGAGCAAGGTCTGAAAGGGTCAAGTCAACTCTAGATGGGCACATTTTTTTTCCACTGATGGTTTCCTTCTCAGTAGGTAGGAGTGCAGCTGGAGAAGGGCCAGAGCAGAGCGCCTCAAAGGCAGGCCTCTCCCACCTGCATCTATAGGTGGCACCAAGAGAACCATGGAATTTCTTTGGTAGGGTAATGACATGTACATAGTTGATACATATCTTGAAGTATGAATCTCTGTGTTTTCTGTGTTTCCCACCTCCTCTGCTCTTGCACTGGTATCTTAATACCAGGAATGTACTAGAAAGAAAACTTTAGTCTTCACTCTACTCTGTCTTTATATGGCATCTTCTTTTGCCTGGTTTCATAAATTATGCCATTCTATCATTCCCTTATTAGTATATCAAAAACCTGGGTGTCTTGAAATGTGAGAAAAAAGAAAAGCTATGAAATACTCTTAGCCTGGACTAAAGCTTGGAACACTTCCATTTGACTTCTAAATCAAAATGCTTTGGAAGTAGCTCTTGAAGAGCCCTGTGTGAAGGGTACACAGGCAGGATGAGTACTGAAAAGGCAGTAAGCCACCACAGACGGGGGCACCCCTCTCACCATCTGTCTTTATGGCACCATGCTTCACTCTGTGGCCTGACAGTCACACTCTGTTCTCGCAACCTCTCCATCTGGTACCAAGCGCTCCTTTCCTCACACCCTGCGATAAGATCCAGAACCACCACGGTTTCTGTTTTCTAAATCCAAGCCTAGAATTCCGCCTGCAGATTCTGCACATCTCTCAGTGGTGCTGTGGATAATTTCAGCAGGAGGCTTTGGCGCTTGCTTGATCCCAAGAGTCGATTCCGCTGATGGCCTCACTCTCACCATCTGTGGCTGGGCTTTGTAAACCGGCAGCGGAACAGAACCAGCTAACTCCTTACTCAGGTCTTACCAACGGCTGCCTGTATCTGACCTATTAGTCCAGGCAAGTACAACCGAACGCAAACACTTCTATCCCCGTTCAGCACCCATCCTTACTGTTGTCCCACTCCGCACATGCCCTGGGAAGAGCTACCTCCTGGCCACTGCATATTCACAAGGGGCACGGAGAACGGTATCATTCTAAAAGCTGAAAGAAGAAACCTGGCTCTCTCAGACCCAGCCACCACTCATCCTTTTAGAGTTTTGGTGGAGCACCGCTTTGGTTAGGCCAGAGGTTGAAATTCTGTATGACTTACCTCAATATTGAGGGAACAGTATTCATCTGTCCATTTGCTGGCCACAAACCTCTGACTTTGGTTTATTTTTTTGCAAATACCCTGTAACAAAGGGGAGAAATCAAGAGAGCTGTAGTGGTTTAAAGTATGTCCACAAATTCTTTGCTATACTTCCCTTCATGAGGTGGAGCTTAATACCCCTTTCCCTGAGCATGGGCTAGCCTAGTGACTCATTTCTAATAAAGAAAAGTGACAATGTATGACTTCTGAGACTTGGTTGCAAGAAGCATTGCAGCTTCTTCCTTGGTCTTTCTGTTTGATCACTCACTCTGGAGGAAGCCAGCTCCTATCTTAGGGACACTCAAGCAGAGGCCCACATGTCAAGAAACTTCGGCCTCCAGCCAATTGCTGTGTGAGTGGGGTTTCCAAGATGGACTGAGCCAGTCCAGCTGCAATTAAGCCTTCAGATGTCTGCAGCTCCAGGCCACCACCTTGATATAACCTCATGATAGGCCCTCAGCCAAAACCACTCAGTTAAGCCTCTCCCAGATTCCATCCAGAAACTGTGTGAGATAAATACATGTCTATTGTTTTAAGCCACTTCATTTTGAAATCATTCGTTATGCAGCCATAGCTAGCTATCACGAGAGTCTTGAGAGTAGTTCACTCCTGGACAAAAATCTAAAAATTCACATCCTACTAATCATTAGGCACTAACATGACCTAAAGAGCAAAAAACAATGGCTTTGTCACTATAACTTGCTACATCTAAAAGTCCAATGGGGCTACACCAAAGGAAAGTGGAAAAAAACATTTCTTAGTGGGAACAAAGATTCCAGTGCCCTACAGACTATTAAGCATTTGGAAATAACAACAGTGAGGGAGCCATTTGGAGGCAGTTAATAGTAGGTCTTGAGTGGTACAGAAGCTTTTTGCTCTCAAAAGCTTAGAGTGCTTTACAAACATATTACTGTCATCCAATCTTATGGGAAAGTATATGTTTCCATGAAAACAGAGAGGAAAAAAACCCTTAAATATCCTCTTATCCATCCATATTAACTAAGAATAGAAGGTTGAAAATTCCATCTATAGGGGCCCTGTCAAAATTAAATTGACATCCTGACAATATTAAGTGCCAATGTGAGAGCACATTGTGTTTGACAGTAAGAAGATTGAAATTCTTTTTGAATATAAAACTGTATTTCTGAAGTCTTAACATTGTGAATTAAGATTCAGTGGGAGAGCAATTTCCCTATTAAATAAAAAATGAGGAAAAGCCACATAAAAAGGAGACCAGTTAGCCAAGTTACATACATTACCTGTCTAAATTCATTTAACATATGTAAGAGTGATGTAGATGGGCCATACATACAGAGTCAAATAATTTTCAAGTTGACCAGGAGATAACTTACAGCTAAGAAGATATATTTGAGATTCATTTGCATCTGCATGATTTAAATGATCAGAACCCAGATGTGGTTATCTTTCATTTCCTTTAACAATGAGACCAAAAATTAAGTCTTTAAACCATAAGATCCCAGAAAAAGTGAATTCTACACCCTTCTCTCAACTCTTCACCATCAAATTGGAAAAAAAAAAATCAACAAATACTTATTGGATGGCTACTAAGTGCATAAGCCACAGTTCCTGCCATTAAAATAAAAAAGCCATGCCCTGGCCAGGTGGCTCAGTTGGTTGGAGCGTTGTCCTGTACACCAAAGTGTTGTGGGTTCCATTCCCCGCCAGGGCACATACTTAGGTTTCGAGTTTGATCCCAGTTGGGAGGCAACCAATCGATGTTTCTCTCTCACATTGATGTTTCTCTCTCTCTCCTGTCCTCTCTCTCTAAAATCAATAAAAACATATTTTTGGGTGAGGATTTTAAAAAATCCATGTAGGCTAGATGAAAATCAGAAATATAGAGTGCCCTGAATGTAGTAAGTTCTCGATGGCTAGCAGATAAGTTGATGACAAGGCATCCTGGGCAGCCACTCCTCTTACCTAGCCAACAGCAAGAGCCCCAGCCTCTTTCCTTCTAACAGAATTCTGCTTTAGTTCAGCAATGTTCCCGCTCCAGAAATGGACCTTGCTTGAGCTAATCCAATCTCCACTATTCCATTCCCCTTTGTCAGGTACAGTGAGTCCTCACTTGATATGGATAAGTTCTTGGAAACTGACTTTAAGCAAAATGACATATAATGAAACCAATTTTACCATAGGTCAATTGACATTAATAGTAATTAAGTTCCAATGGAATATTTCTGTAGCAAAAGCTTCACCAACCTTCTAAATAAAGACCCAAAACACTTTCTAAACATTGAACCAAATGTGAGCTATACACACATTTAAGTAAAATTAATGAAAACAAGTAAGAGAATTATTTTCCAAACAGCTTATTCCATCCAGTTCAGGGTCACAGGTGGCCAGAGCCTCTCTTGGCAGCTCAGGGTGCAAGGCAGGCACCCACCCTGAACAGGACACCCTTCCATCACAGGGCCACTCACATCCACCCACACTCACGCAGACTGGGACAATGTAGACACGCCTCTTGACCTCATGCGCACATCTTTGGGATGTGGGAGGAAACTGAAGTCCCCAGACAAAATCTATGCAGACATGGAGAGAACAGGCAAACTCCATGCAGACAGTGGCCCAAGCCAGATATTTTTTGTTCTCATTAATGTTACAATGAAATGACATTGAATGAAACAACGTTATTTGAGGACCCGCTGTACATAGTACATGCTCAACAAATATATGTAGGAAGAGGTAAGAAAGAAATCCTATAATTTTACCAAAGTTTGGCATCTATTTCAGGCAAGCAAACTGGCTCTTTCCTCCCTGAGCCTGCACATATCATGTTGTGGGAAGACTAGAGACAAGGGAAGGGGAGCAGAGAACACAAGCATTCTCCAGAAGTCCTCAGGGCATGGAGCATGACTTGTGATCCAGCTGGTTCCTGGATTCACAAGATAAGGCAATGGCTTCGCCTTCTAATGAGAAGACATCCAATTTTTCCCCCAGGAAGGCTGGGAGCCTGGGGAATAGGCAGGGATAGAGCCCTGTGAGACTAGCGGGCAGATAACCAAGGCAGACACTGCATTTCCATGCCTTCAGGGTAGAGGCCCAGCACCTAGACCACGCTACCCAACTATGAGGCCTCACTTACAAAAGCCACAGCCCTTCTTCGACATTTATTTTTAGTAACACCTGGAACAAACTTCATTAACAACACCCAGAGGTTTTATTTAAACAGCCATATTAAATCATTATTACTAACCAAGAGTCATCCATACCTATAAAGCTTTGTACATATGTTGGGACAGAAAAAAAAATCTGAGAAAAACTGCTTTGAGTAGTTAAGGATGGCTTTTTTTCCCTTCTTTCCATGCATTGCAAAAGATAAACCTCCCATCTTCCATGTACACATTTCCCCATATTCTTATAAGCCTCTGCTGTCAGAATAAATACTTCTGGAATAGTTTAGTAAACTTGCTGCGTTAGTGGTAGCTTAACCTTTCACTGACTTTAAATTAACCAACAGAGAAACAATAAGTTGCCTTAATTAAAGCATTATCTTCATTAAAAGGTTATCAGATGGGTAAGAAAAGGGCTCCCTAAAAACCAGCACATACTCTCTGGCTGAAACAACCCCAGCATTTTGAAAACAGTGATTGAAAGGTCCAGAATTAAATTTGGTGGTTGGATATCTCTGCAAAATATGCACCATGTTAACAATGATTCTTTCTCCCTAGTGTGTTCTAAAGATTGTTTCCATGGCAATCTACATTGTTTTGTCTAAATTATTCTTTATGCCATTTTCCCCTCTATCTAGATATTTGTGAGGCACGTATCACTTGAGTATCTCTTCTCAGAACAAGTCCCCAGGAGGGAAAAGAGAACATTTCTTGGAAGAAATGAAGGGCTGACACTTGTCAAAAAGAGCCCAATTTGTGAGATTATGCAGGGCCCGAGGTTTTCTGCAGAGTGCCTGGGATCCATCTTCTGCTCAGGCAGTGGAAAAGCAAAAGCCCTGGTCCACATCTTTAGCCACTTCTAAGATATCTTCTCAGGAGTCCAGTCCTTTCTGGGCTTTGGACAGAATAATAAATTGGAGCAGGGGAGGTGGACTGGATTGGGAGGAGATCACACTTAGAAAACAGATGCCTCCCAGATGTAGCAGAGACAATGCTATTTGTACACCAACCATTCCATTTTCTCCTGACACGCAGGAAGACTTCATTTTCTAGGTGTAGCCGGGTACTAGTTCTAGTCAGTGATGAGGGCAGAAGCCAGGTCCTGAATCACCGTGTGGCAGACTGTCGAATACTTGAACTGTGTGGGTGAGAAATAAACCTGTTATCTGTTAGACTACTGAGATTTGGGGTTGTCACAACAGTTGGTCTAATTGATGAGACAGGGCAGGTTTCTGAGCAGACCCAGCAACAGATGGCAGCAGGAAGTCTATGGAGGGTGACAAAGTGCAGTGACCAGAGATGAGATGGACAGGAAAAGGGTCAGAGTTCAGATCAGGGTCTTCAACGTGGTATTAGCAGCCAGAGCTCGTCATTAACTGAGCTTGGGATCCAAGAACTGGACCTCCCCTCCCACTGAGCTCCAGCTCCTGAGGGCACAGTTTGCACAGTGATGGCAAGACAGGACCCTCATTCCAAAAGAAGGAGATGGGGCATTTAGTAAGGAACCAGGCAGGGCAGGGGTTGGAACAAAAGGGTAAGATATAAACCTGGCGAGTGGGATTGCAGCACCGGGTAGAGGCTTGGACACAGGAAAACAAGGCAAGAACTTCTTCCTGGCCCAGGGAAGCAGGAGCCATAGTATGGCTGACTTGATGTCAACCTTCTGGGGTAATAACACTCAGAGAGGGATCTTGTAGAAGGGTACAATATAGCTTTGGCAATCACAGTCAGAGGACAGCAGAACATGGGAAAAAAGCCAGTCACACTGTGGAATGTCAGGAAATCAGAGCTCAGGAAGAGAAACAAGAGTCAGGAGATCATCTATGAGGTCAGGAGGTGAGAGATGGCAGGAAGGAGAGGTTAAAAGAGTAATCTGAGAAAAAGCAGCAAGAATGGAGCTTAATGATCAGTCAGTTGCCTTCTAATACTAGGTCAGGTTGACTTCAAGGATGGCAACAAGTGGGAGTGAGAAGGGGCACTGATGAGCTAGGAGGTCAGGCAGTACCCGACACCAATCAACAAGGAAAGGAGTCCAATCACCCCAAGGAAACATCTTCATTCCTTCCTCGCAGCACTGTGGATGAACTGTGTCTGTGTTGAGGTCTGGCTTTCCCCGCGCACCACTATAACCCACATGTTCTCACAAAGAGAATCAGCACTCATCTCATTCAGCTAGTAGGAGGTGGAATTATCACTCTAGCTGCAGGCACTGGACAATTGCCTGTTACTTAGGCACTCATAAAAGAGTTTTTATGGGCAATGAGCTATGAGTTTGTTAACATTTACATTCTGTCCCATGCCTAGGAGTTTGGCTTGCTGTGTGTGAAGGATAAGAGTTCTGCAGTTGATCATTATGGAATGTATTGTGTTTTATTGGGAGAAATGGTTAGCAGCTCTTGGAATAATTAAGCTCTGGGCTGAAATTTCATTGGCCATAGAAAGGATTTCAACAACATTCTTTCAAATAAGAGAGACACAGCCTTTTGTTTTATAAGCTGAAATCAAATTTCTAATTTTAAAATAAAGCTCTTTAGGAAAGAACTCACAGGCTTATAGGCTATAAATAATCTCATTTATACTATAGTGTAAGTGACTAATATCAGACACTTTCCAGGAGAGGGAGAAAGCAGGGTCTCAGAAGTGGGGGTAAAGTGGGACTATGTGGAAGGTAAAGCTCACAGAAAGGGAGATAGCTAAGGATGCTACTGATTCTCCTTCACAATGTAACCTCAACTTAATGCTCAATGCACACCTGCCTCCAGTGATGACCAGATATCAACCTTTCTCAAGACATATCATGTCCTTTTATGTTTCTGTGCCTCTCATGTTTATTCCCCATGCTTGGGACTTTTTCCACCCATGGTCTCTGCCTGGACAATCCTTCACACACAGCAAGCCAAACTCCTAGGCATGGGACAGAATGTAAATGTTAACAAACTCATAGCTCATTACCTCTCCCTCCAAGTCTAGATTAAATGTTATCTCCCCTGTGAAGCCTGCCAATGTCCCAGGCAGTACCTGTTCCTGCTTCCTCTGTGTTCCATCAGCACTTTGGTCAGGCCCTCTAACACCGCTTATGTTAGATTACTTCTTCTTTAGGCTGTGAAGCCCTCAAGGGCAGGGATTATTGTTAACTCATCTCAGGATCTTGTGTCCAACATAGGACCAGGCATTGTCACTTCCCATTCCCTGGCTGCTGGATGGGTGAAGATTTTTCTACTTCACAACTTCCCCCAGAGTTCAACTCTTTCCTCAGACCCCACCTTGTGTTCTTGGTTCTCTTGGTCTCTCATCTCTCATTTTTCTCATTGGTAAATTGGATGTAAGTACACTTAGGTATTGTGAGAATGAATGAAGAAAGAAGTAAACTCCAAGTAGCAACAATCAAAGCATCAAAGCAA
Source organism: Miniopterus schreibersii (assembly GCF_964146895.1). Classification (NCBI taxonomy): domain Eukaryota; kingdom Metazoa; phylum Chordata; class Mammalia; order Chiroptera; family Miniopteridae; genus Miniopterus; species Miniopterus schreibersii. Next base: position 164,459,602 of record NC_138101.1, on the reverse strand, counting down.
CCTAAAAGGATTGTTTATATGGCCCTGACTTTGGGAAGGATTTAACATCAATTGTTGATTCATTAAAAACAACAACAAAACAACCCTGTTCTAAGTACCAATTATGCGCCTAATGCTGGACTAGAAGCTAGCCTTTTAACTTAATTTTGATGGAATTTATATACATTTTCTATTTCAATTTTCTTTTTTTATTGGGGTATAATTGATATGCAACATTATATTAGTTTCAGGTGTACAACATAATGATTCAATATTTGTATATATTGCAAAATGATCACCACAATAACATTCTAATTTTCTGAGAATTGACGAGACCAAAATGTTCCGTACGCTAGAAGATACTGTTCTCCTGGGCTGGTCATGCACCACCATGATGAGAATTCGTATTTGAATGAGTCTTTTTGTTAAATTAATGACCAGCCGATTTAGAAAGATAAAACCCAGAGCCAAAAGCAGCATGGTCAAATAGAAGGAACTCAAATTTGAAGAAAGTGGTTCATGCCCAGCTCTGCCCTTTGTAGATGTGTCTTAATTCTTTGTCTTTCTCTTCATCTTTCAAATAAAGAGGGCTTGGCAGGTTGTATTTTCCAATCGTGGCCACAACACTGTCTCCCATCCCACACGCTCTTCTTACAGGGTGACAATGATTCTTGTTCCCTCTAGCCCTCTTCCTTGATCATGGATAAAACTTTGGGACTGGCTCAACCAATAGAGTACAGAAGAAGAAACACTCTGTGACTTTTAAACTCATCTGCAATTGTGTGAGGAAACCTAAACTAGCCCCTGTTACAAGACCACAGAGAAAGGCCATGTGTAGATGTTCCCGTCAATGGGTAGATGAGTCTAGCCTTGGCCACTGAGTCACCCTCAGCCTTTGAGTCTTCCCAGCTGAGGTCCCAGACATCATGGATCAGAGAGAGCATTTCCTGCTGTGCTTGTCTGAAATTCTGACCCAAGGAATCCATGAACATAATAAAATGGTTGTCCCCACAGGACGCCTACTATATAAGGCCACCCCACGAAGACTGGGAGTCATGACAGACCTATCTAATACATTTCTTGTAGCAACATTTTTTTTCTGCTATATCTTCTTGGGCAAGGGAAACAAAAGAAAAGATAAACAAATTGGACTACATTAAACTAAAAATTGTGGCACAGCAAACGAAACCATCAACAAAATGAAAATACAACCTACTGAATGGGAGAACATATTCACCAGTGATACATCTAGTGAGGAGTTAATATCTAAAATGTATAAAGAACTTAAAAAACTTAACACCAAAAACAAAACAACACCTCACCAAACAATCCAATTAAAAAATAGGCAAAGGACCTGAAGAGACACTTCTCCAAAGAGGAAAATAGACATATGAAAAGACAATGCCACTAATCACTGGAGAAATGCAAATTAAAACCACATTGAGATATCACCTCACACCTGCCAGATCGGCTATCATCAATAAATAAACAAACAACAAGTGTTGAAAAGGGTGTGGATAGAAGAGAACCCTCTTGCACTGTTGGTGGGAACGCATTTGGTGCAGCCACTGTGGAAAGCAGTATTAAGGTTCCTCAAAAAGTTAAAAATGGACTGTCTCATGACCCAGCAATTCCACTTCTGGGGATATATACAAAGAAACCCAAAACATTAATTTGAGAGAATATATGCACCCCTATGTTCATTGCAGCGTTATTTACAATAGCCAAGATCTGGAAGCAGCCCAAGTGCCCATCAGTAGATGAGCGGATGAAAAAGCTGTGGGACATTCACACCATGGACTACTGTTCTGCCATAAAAAGAAGGAAACCTTACTCTTTGTGACAGCATGGATCGACCTGGAGAGCACTATGCTAAGTGAAATAAGCCAGTCAGAGAAAGACAAGTACCATATAATTTCATTCATATGTGAAATCTAATGAACAAAATAAACTAACAAACAAAACAGAAACATACTCATAGATAGAGAACAGACTGACTGCTGTCAGAGGGGAGGGGACATTTGGGGGCTGGGTGAAAAAGGTGAAGAGAGTAAGAAAAACAAAACAAAAAGCTCATAGACACAGACAACAGTGCGGTGATTACTAGAGGGAAAGGGGTGGGGAGGTAGAAAGGGGAATAGGGGGATAAATGGTGATGGAAGGAGACTTGACTTGGAGCGGTGAATAAACAATAAATACACAGATGATGTATTATAGAATTCTACACCTGAATATAATTTTAGTAACCAGTGTCACTCCAATAAATTCAATAAAATAAAATAAAATAAAATAACCTCCCTGCCCCTGGAGGTCCTGAGGCATCACTATGGAACCGTGAGACCTTGAGGAACCCAGTTTGAAAACCACTGTTCTCATTCAACCCATTCATTCTAAGGATGAGAAAATATAGGCCCGAGCGACTTGTCCAAAATCACACAGCTGGCTGTGTGCTTGCTCCAACTGGTCACGCTGCCTGCAAAAAGAGAACTGTCTAAGGGAGGGCCATCCCCGTCTGAGAGCCAGAAAGTTGCAAGCAGGGACAAGCAAGATCACTGGGCGATATTTCTTTTCAAGTCTCAAGCAGACATTCTGAGCTGTTGCCCAAGCATGCCAAAGACAAGCCTGTTTCACGTCCCTCGGCCCCTGTCCTGCGCCTCCCCACTGGGTCCAAGAAGCGCAGATCGTTTCGTTGGGGAAACGGAGACCGGGCCGCGCGGCCGGCCCGCAGGAGCGCTGGAGGCCGTCAGCGAGGCGATGGATGGAGAGCTGAGCGCCTGCTCCGGGGGAAGCTCTGACCACCCTTCATTGGCATTCACGGAGAGTTCCTAATTGTCACTCGGTGATGGGTGCTGCTCTGTGGTTAAGTGCGCGGGGACCTGTCTCGGTTATTAACCTTTATGTTGCCCCTGTAGCAGGCAGGGCAGAGGCAGGCTGGGACTCTGATCAAGTCATATTTAATGCACTGCCTCTTACTCAGCTAATGTCCCCACTATTTCAATGAAAGGGGAAAAAATAAACCCCCAAACCAAACCAAGCAGGAAGGATAAAGGTGAAAACCATTGACCCGAGTACAGTAATGGCTTTCCACCTGGTGTGATACGTTCCTGTACCTGGAAGGTCCTGTGGGTATTGATGAAGGACCCCTGCCATTCTGAAAGCCACAGATTCATAAACCATGGAGTTTAAAAAAGGTTGTGGTGCCTGTCCCCTGAAATAAGGGTGTCGTTCACTTAGGATTTATGGCTCTGGGGAAGGGGATTTGTCTGAATGGCTACAGACCACATTAATGGGAGACTTGAGTGTTTCCGATCCAGTGGGAGCCATGGAGATGGGAACTTTACATGGGAACCTAGAAATATCAGGTTTAAATGAACGTTCAAAAAAATCTATGGGTGGAGTAATTACTGAGCAATCATGTGCTTGTAATATTAGGGTCTGTATACTCGAGGATGAGATAATGAATTACCTCCAAAGACAAAGCAAGGCGTTTATTATAGCGCTTCATGGCAGAGTATGGGGAGCTTACATTTTAAAAAGATTTAAAATGAGCATTTTTATTACTGTAAAAATGCATGTTCGCTGAATAAAACCTGGCATATATAGAAAAGTCTAAAGAAAAAATTAAGGCACTTATATTACAACTCTATAATAATAATCACAGTAAATATTCTGAGTGTCTTTCCTTCTAGTCTTTTTTCTGTGATAGTATGTGTACACACACACACGATTTTATACGCACATATATAATTTAAAACGAAAAACTTTTGTATGGCAGCTTTGCGTTCTGCTTCTCTACTTGACACTATGTGATATCATTTCACATTGTTCAAAGTGTGTTTTGTAGAAGCAACATAACATTTAGTCATATACATGTGCAATAATGTATTCAACAATCTCCCTATTATTAGACATCTAGTTGTTTCCAGCTTTCACACTGTCTCTGAAATTTTCTTTAGGTAAAATCCTAGAAGTGAGATTCCTGGATGAAAAGATACTTGTTTATTAGGCACATGACACAAAGTGCCTTTAGAGTTTCTCAGTCACTTTATTTTCTCTTTTCTTTTGCAGTGGGCCTGGGACCCCAGCTTTACTTGTTACCCCTTCTCTAAGAATGACCATTGGGTATGTCATTCTCTTCTTCTGCCCCCTGGCCCCACAATTCCACAGTTTGGCTGTTTGGCCTTGTGTTGACTGCTCCCATCCCTTACCTGGGAATTGGTTTTTTCACTGTTCCCTGTACAGAGGCTGCCTTTGCCACCCACACTCACTGTCCCCCTTTCTCCCCTTCCACAAATCCCACTCATCTTCAGGGTCCAGTTAAACCTCTCCTCCCCCACAGAGCCTTCCCAGACGACTCTATCCACATGCTACTCTCCTGAACTGCTCCATAATTTATTGTCTTCACACCACTCCTCTGACAATTAATCACCACTTACCAGCTGTATGACCTTCAGTAATCCCAGAAGCTTGTCGTGAGAATTTAATGAGATCAAGCCTATAAAATAAATACCTATCACTGAGTGGGGCACACACTGCAATTGAGCAATAAATGGAAGCTGTTATTATTATTATGGCCAGTTTGCCTTGTGACATTTCTTCTGTTTAATGTTACGTACACCTTCTCCCACTGCTATTTAACTGTGTGTGACCTGGATTCCCTGAGGGCAGCTGCTCTGTGGCACTGAGAGCAGTGTCCTCTCAGAATATTGAATATTGCTGCTTGTGACCAAGGAATTGGGTCATCCAAGCTCTCTCCCTTGCTTTCCTCAACTAGTTTTGCTTCTTAGATGACCTTGGAACCTGAAGCTCTGAACTTCTCTGCCTCTTGAATGACCATCGAGGCTGCTGAAGCACATAGCAAGATTTAGTGGGATGCAGTGGTTCCTTGCTATTTTTTTTTTTTAAATATGTTTTTATTGATTTTCTAGAGAGAGAGATAGGAAAACACTGATTGGCTGCCTCCTGCATGCCCCTTACTGGGGACCGAGCCTACAACCAGGCCTGTGCCCTGACTGGGAATCCAACCGGAGAACTCTTGGTGCATGGGTCGGAGCTCAACCAACTGAGCCACATAGGCTGGGCTCCTTGCTAGTTTTGTATTTAATTTGATTCAAGGGTAGAAATCTGACCATGTATGTGCATCAGAGTTTCTAATTTGGGAGCTTACAGGTCACCTGTCCTTTGTACCCATTCCCTGGATATGGAGAGAGATACCTTAGTGTTGAACTTGGGTTGGCAGCTAGGAGATCTGAGCTCTGGCTCTTCTATTTGTGAAATTTTGCATCCTAGACAAGTCACTACCTTTTCTGTTTTTCATATTATTCATCTATAAAATGAGACAGTTGGGCTAGATAATATCTAAAGTGTCTTCCAACTAACTTTTATGATTCTATGAAACCAAAGCCCAGGGAGATTGAGAAACTTTTCCCAAATTATGGAGAACTAAGACTAGAATAAAAATCTGACCCAAATTCCAGAGCTTTGTCAATCACTCTAGTCAACCAGAGGCATTCATCTAATGTCTTCCATATGTTAGACAGCACGAAGGGGCCCAGCTCTCACGAAGCTTGCAGTCTTGCTGGCAACACAGACACAAACAGAAAATTACAAACCCGTTAGGTTGTTCCCCAAAATCTACTCAATCTTATCACTCTCACAATGTGCAGAACTCCCAATTTTAACAGGGCATGTTGTCACGCAGAATGATGTTTAATTTCTCAACCTTTTTTGCAGCTAAGCATGGCCATGCAATTGAGTTCCGGACAGTGAAATGCAATTAGAATTTTTCTGTGCCACTCTTAGGCCCTTGCTGTCCCTCACCTCATCTTCCCTTTCCCACTGGCTGCAATGTGAACGTGGTGAGGAGCCGTCTTGGACCACGTGAACTAAGGAGCTATCCTAGAGCTGAGCAACAAGATAGCAGAAGCCTGGGTCCCTGGCACCCCCGAGCCCCCACTGGACTGATTGTTCTTGCAATGTTTGGAAAAGCAGAAATATCTCTCTCTAGGGGTTAAGTGAGGCAAAAAAATGTTATTTTGGGTCTCTGTTATAGCTTCTAAACTCACATCCTAACTAACATATGTGCTAGTTGAGGACCAAAGATGTTCATGGAATACAGGTGAGGTGGTCATTCCTGGAGGCTTTGGTCATCAGGATCCTTATAGTTGGAGTGTGAGCTGGGTTGAAACAATGATGGGTGGAAGTAGAGAAAAGCCAATCTAAGTGAAGTCCATGGCACTGAGCAAAGTCACAGAAAAGGTAATTTGGAAAGTTTGTCCAAGATGATGGTTTCCAAACCAACTCATCATCATATCACTTGGGAGACTTAAAAACAGATTCCTGGGTCCCAGCATCGAGGATTATGATCACAGTAAATCAGGAATGGCATCCAAGAATCTGTATTTAAAAGCTTCCAGATGATTCTCATGATGGAAAACACTGTCTGCAGTAAGAAGAAGCTAGAATGGGACGAGATCATGGGGGGGGGGGGCTTTAAAGCCCACGTTAAGAATCTACTGCCCCCAAGACTGTGCTTGGCACCACCTGAACTTCTTAGATTTTGCTTTTAAAGGTAATTGTCAGTAACACCTGCAGAGGATGGAAGTCTAGGCTCTTCACTCTGCCTTTGCCAGTGTGTGTGTGTGTGTGTGTGTGTGGCCACACATTTTCCTCCAGTTTGGGCTAAAGTAGGGCAATTATTGTATAAGATTTCTGTCTTGATAGAAGTGAGTGGATGGAGCAGGAGAGGAGATGGATCACTTGAGGAGAGGAAGTTAAGGATCTGAGCAGTCAGGATATTGAAAGCATTGTCTACTTTAAATCTCTAAGAATTCAGAAAACAGTACCCTTAGAGAGAATGACAGGAAGCCAGGAGTAAAAAATCTTTGAGAAATAAGGGAAATTAACTGGTTAGTCACTCACATAATGTAGTATCATGGGACTTAAAACTGAGAGTTTCAGGGAGGAAGAGAGGAGAATGGCATTCTATTCATGTATTTTTTGGGGGAAAAACTCTGCTTGGTCATGTTTTGTTGTTAAATATAGTTTTATTGACATTCACATAAGTTGTAGGATTTACCTAGTTAATATTAATTTAGGATTTTTTGTGTTTATTATCATAAATGGTATTTATTTTTTCTTTCTGAAATTGCTGTTAATCTGCTTTTGATATCAAGGTTAAAGTAACTGTAAATGGAGTTAGGGATTTTCCTTTCTTTTTCTTCTTTGTCACATTTTTTAGTGATAAAAAAGTACTGTATATCTAAAAACAAAAAACTAATTGTCAGGTAAGAGAAATGCTAAGAGAAAGCCCACATGGTATCCTAGAAATAAGTCAGACCTAGGCTCTCATTCTGTCTCTACCCCTTGGCAACTGTGTAACTTGGAGCATGAGCCTCAATTTCTTTACCAGGAAAAATAGAGAAAAAAAGCATTGCTGTGGAGCTGAAATGTATGCACAAATATCTAGCTCAGCTTAAATACCCAATAATGTCACTGAAATGTTAGCTGCCCTCTAGGCCCTGTGCTCCTGCTGTCTCTTGTGTAGGAGGTGGAATGATTCTGGGGGTGGGGGTGGGAGTGGGGCCGTGAGGGTGGGTGACCTAGAGACAAGGTTTGCAGACCTGCTTCTGGCACTCAACCACTTTAGACCTTGGAGCCCTGGCTCTGCTAGAAGTGGACCATGCCGTCATGTGTCACTGGCCCCTGGATAAATAATTCAACCTTGTTATTATTTAGCACTCCGCAGTCACTGCTGGAGACCGGCCAAAGTCAGGCCAGACCTCCGAGGCACTGAAGGGCTCTCGTGGACTCCCCTGCAAGCCCAGCCTTCAGCCGTGATTTCCATTAGTTCAGGATGGAGGAGAAAGGGCACATTCTGGAAGCTCCCAGGGTTCTGCATTGTGACTCAGTGAAAATAAAAGGCCTTAATTACTTTGGGCTAAAGTACACAGGCATTTGACATTTTGAAAAATGATTTTATGACATTTCTTTGATAGGTCTGGTCCAAAGGCAGCTGCTTATACTTTAGGGAGGTGACAGAAAGGAGAACGAAAGCGAGCAAGAGATAAGCCTCAGTATTTTAATAATACTCCCTTATATTTACAGAGTGCTTTATGCTTTGCAAAGCAGCTTTACATTACATGAATCACTAAATTACTTGATATTTATAATTACTCAACAAGAAAGGGCAGGGGGTGAAGAAATTCTGCCATTTACTAACTGAATGCACCCTGGCAAATTAAGTTTTCTGACCTCAGTTTTCTGTTCTTTGAAATGGGGATGTTTCTTGCTATGTAGGCTTGTGACCACAATTAAAATGAAATGCAAAGGATAAACAAAGACCTTGGCATAGCTACTAACACAGAACAGATGGTCACTAGCTGACAGTTTCCATATTGTCCCATTATATAGATGGGAAAACTGAGGAGAGAGAAATAATATGAGTGCATAAAGTGAAAGGAACCGGTGTCTGGGTGATGCTTGGCCCAGGGATTTTTCTCACTCAACATACAGATTCTTGAGAAAGGCTAAGTCACAAAATAAAACAAATTCAGCTTGTTCGAGTTCCCTCTAAATTTCATACTGAGAGTAGGATCTGAAATTGATTTGTGGGGCTCCTAATAAGCAGGATGAGAGGCAAGTGGGAGGAGAGAAACCCACTGTGAAAGGCAGCAGCCAGGCAGCTGGGCGTGGGGAGAAGGAAGCCCACGGTGAGTCTGGCTTCTGGCAGTGTGTCTTCTCTGCCAGGCTTCCAGTGGAACGACTGGCAGGGCACACAGAACAAAAAGCATCCAGAGCTAGAAGAAGTTCCAGCACAAGGCTGGGAGGACCTGCCACAGCAATGCATTGCCAAATCAGGGCCGAAAATGATCTTGACAGATTGAATGAAATGAGTAAGATGAAATCCAAAAGAACTAAGCCCAAGGTCGTGCATTGGGTTCCAAAACCCAATAGCGCAAAATATCGAATGAGACAAACAGACTTGAACACAGAAGCTGCTTTCCCCTTCCCTTCTGGAATGGCAGTCAATCGAAAGGCAACCTGATTGACTTTGGGTGGTGGGCACACAGTGCAATATACAGATCTTATCATATAGAAATCCACACTGGAAACCTATATGATCCTATTAACCAATGCCACCCGAATAGATTTAATAAAAACATTTAAAAAATTGGCAGCGTGATGTAGTAGAAAGAGGACCAGATCAGGCGTTAGGAGTCCCTACTCTGCCTTGTCTATATAAGGTGTGAGTCGCTTGACCAATCTGGGCTTCAGTTTCCTTTCTTGGAAAGTTAGTGGATTGATCTCTTTCTTGGCGCTGCCTATGAAGGTGACAGCCATCTCCTGCTCAGAGCTTGAAGTGGTGATGATGTGCTACAAGTCTCACTGTGCTGAGATTGCTCGCAATGTCTCCTCGAAGAACCGCAAAGTGACAGTGGGAGGAGCAGCCCAGCTGGCCATCAGAGTCACCTATCCCAATGCCTGGCAGCGCAGCGAAGAAAATGACTAGACAGATTGTGTACACATTGTATTTGTGTTAATAAAACCATAAAATTCTGCCATTTGGGAAAAAAAGAAAGAAAATTAGTGGATTGGACTACTAGATAATTCTTATGGTTTATTTTAACCTTAACATATAACTCTATCTCATTTTAGCCATGGCAAGACACTTGGTAGTTTTAGTTGCCTAAAACTAAATTCAGTAAAGGCAGATAGTAATTAATGCAGACTTAGGGTGTACCGGTAGGACTATAGTGGTCACTTAACACAAGGCAATAGTCCAGCTCACCTCAATTTCTGGGCTGACCTCTTTATAGCAGTAAATTTTGGAAATAGGGCATATTTTGAGGGATCTATAGAAAAACTAGGGCCTATCCAGAGAAAGCTCTTCCGGACTGTGAGATATTATATTTGAATTTGGAAATGTTGAGAAACTGGAAATATTTACTCTCAAGAAGAAAATCCTGAAAAGAAACATAATAGCTATAATTCCAATATCTGACAGGCTGCTGCTCAAAAGATGAATCAGGATTATCCTGAGCTTTAACTTCTGGCAGACAACTTGGGTCAACTTGAGCCAAACATATGAATCTGCCGCAATGGAGCCAGGACAGGAGACCCATTGTGGAGAGAGGACAGGCTATTGCTAAAGGGGTGGGCCAACACCCAGGGACCAGCTTTGGGAAGGCACAAGCTGAAACCTGATGCATTTCAAGACCTCTTTTAATTTGGAGATCTGAGGGTTCAAATCAAGGAAGGAGCAGAAGGGACTGAAGACAAATGAGAGGAGCAGGGTGAAGGGAGGTGAAGAGGAGAGAGGGCCTGGATGCCTCTGTAAATGCTACATTAATTACGTGGCCCATGGGGCAGTGATGTTAGACCAGTTAGCAAGTGGGCAAGAGGCACCATGACCAATGGACTGCCCCATAGAACCTGAATGAGGGGTAACTGATTAGGGTGGGATCGAGGGGTCAGCAAAGCTCAGGGGCTTCCAGTTGCTGTTGGCTTTGTCTTTTAAATTGTCTGACCCCAGAGAGCAGGGGTCTTGTTTAGACCTTTCTGCTTCCCCCATCGGTTAGCTCCTGGCACCACTTCAGACACACCACTGGTGCTCAATAAACATCTTGTCAAGTGCTTGTGTGAATGGACAGAGGAACAGCTGGGGCTCAATAAACAGTTCTTGACTCAATTAATTAATTAATTAATTAATGGAAAATTGACTCAGACTTTCATTCTGATCTCAGGCAGGTGAAACTATGCGAAGGGAAGCTCACAATGGAGACAAAGATGGAGGTGACAAAAATGAAGGAAGCAAGAAATATGTTGGAGGAAGGAAAAGAGAGAGATATGAGAAGGAGAAACAAAATGCAAACAAAGATCAGTGTTAGAGGACCATCAATACTGGTTTCCAGAAATGGCACTCCATCCATCCATCCATCCATCCATCCATCCATCCATCCATCCATCCATCCACGTATCCATGAATTCATTCCATTATTCCTTTATTCGTTTCTTTGACCAGCCTTTTTCAAGGGCCTACTATCATTCTAGCTTGTTCTAGTGGCTACCTAAGACACCATGAGGCATAAAATCCAGCTACTGCTTCTAGTTCCTATACCAGAGGCTTATTAAAAAACTCAATATAGATATAGATACATATAGATAGATATAGATATAGATGTAGATTTAGATGATAGATAGATATAGATACAGAGACAGAGACAGAGACACAGACAGAGACAGACATAGGCATAGACATAGGCATAGGCATAGACACAGACACAGACACACACACAGACATAGATAGAAAATGCATGAGGCTCAGCATCAAACGCCAACTCTGTAGTTTCCTAAGGCAGCAGGGGCTGGATTGGAGGAGAGCTCTAGGAATACTATTTTAAAAAACTTTCCCTGGCAGCCTCTTATTCGTTCTGTGGCACCTCAAATTCTTCCCAGGTAGCTCTGAGGGTTCCCAGTGGTGGGTGATACACTATGTTCATGGAAGCCTCAGGTTACCTCATACCAACCGGCTCCTCTGCTCTGCCTTGCTGAGCTGAGGTTTTCAGCCATCACCAGTGGCATGTGCAGTAGCCACACAAGGTGCCTGCCAAAGCCTGGTTCACTGGGGCACCAGCAAGGTGATGCTAGTGTTCTCTGGGACTTGCGCTGAAGCCACTCATGTCCAACGTCTGCTCATGCCCCACACCTGTCCTTGCCCCATAGCTGACATAGGTGTCCAGAGAGACACTATCTCTCTTCCCACAGAGGTAGCAGTTGCTGGCCCCAAAGCAGCAGCTATCTTAGACCATTGGCAACTATAACCATCACTGTGAAAATAATTTTTATATATTTTTTTGTAGCCCTTCCCACCAATAAGGGCTCAGACATCAGTCCAATGGGGCTGTGCAGCAAAATCCATACCCCTACTCCCACACCATGGGCCATTGCCCTTAAATCTAACTTCTGTGACTCCTTTCTCTCTTCTTTTAAAATAGATCCTTTCTCAGGGGCTTCCTTGGTTCCTTATGTAAAAAGATCTCCACTGGGCCTCCCAACAGTCCACTAACCTGGAATGGCCCCACTCTCAAAGGATGAACCAAATATGTTGTAGAGAAAGTGGTCTAGGTCCTAACTGATGCAGCCTGGAACCCTGGGTTGAAGATTCTGGGACCTCATTTAAATTTAGCAGGACACAGCACAGTGCAGTGATTAATTACTGATACCTGTCACATGCATGGGAAGGGCAGGGACACCCGGTGTGCCACAGCTACACCCTCCCTGACCAAGGTTACGGTTTGCCTTAGAAGAATATTGAGTGGATAGGAATGGACTTAAGATTCGCTTATACAAATATTTAAGCTCATTACATCTCACAACAACCCTGAAAAAGAAATATTATTGACAACACCTTTTACAGATGAAAATCTAAAACGCAGAGAAGGTAAGTAATTTAGTTAAAACCAGACAGCTACTAAATAGCAGAGTCAGGGTCCACACCCAGGTTTACTGGACTCCAGCCCCGGCCGGGCGTGGCTCAGCGGTTGAGCATTGACCTATGATCCAGGCGATCAGGGTTTGATTCCCGGTCAGGGCATATACTCGGGTTGTGGGCTTGATCCCCAGTCTGGGACCTGCAGGAGGCAGCCGATCAATGACTCTCTCATCATTGATGTTTCTATCTCTCTCTCTCTCTCCTTTCCTCTCTCTGAAATCAATAAAGATATATTTAAAAAAACAAAAAGCCATGCTTCATCTACCATCCCACGTGGCCCCTTAGTGCATGGGCTGAAATGGGATAGACCACGAGATCACTGAGGGAGCTGATGAGGACTTGGGTCTTATCCTAGACAGAGCTTCATTCGAGCACCATACATAAGCAGGCATTTCAGTAACACCCTGGCAGTGATGGCTGATCATGATAAAGACTGTGGGGATGCTGCCCCGGTCCCCTGCCTCATAAAAGGTTGGACTTCACAACAGCAGAGAAAAGGGTTAGTTGCCCCCAAAGGCATTTTTATATGTGATAGATTACCGACTGGCTCCTGACCACTTCAAAATGCACATATTCATCAGCATTATCCAAGCCCCACAGGAGCACTCAACCGGGAGATTCACCCAAATGCTTTTCTTGAATGCAGACTCTCTGTCTGTCCCCCTTGCTGACACCAACCACAGAGGGCTGGTCACCTCTGACTTCCAGCTGCCCCGACCGTCAAGGTGTCTGTACGCAGTACTGTAGCTGGATTTTATGCCTACCGCTTTCCCGTGGCATTTTCCAGTTTAACCAAATATGACACATATGCTTCAATCCACATGTATGTGCCTCCAAGTCTAGCCACTCCAATTAGGGAGGGTTAAGTTTCCGTGAGAGGCAGCAGAGTCCGCTCCTCTGCCTGCCCAGCTCCGTGACACACGCCCAGCAAGTCCCCCTTCCCTATCCCACGGTCCCCTAAGCGCAGGAAGCGGAGTTCCAGCCGGCTGGCCGCTGATGCACTGAGCGCTCAGCCCAGTGCCCATCACCGTGGAGAAGACAAGAGAAGGTGGAATTCACAGCCCCCGCCTCTGAGATAAGGAGACCACCCAGGCACAACCATACGTAGGGCATAAAATTAAGTGCTGGAGTTTGAGGGGGAGTGGCGGGGGGGGGAATTTAAAAGTCACAGGTAAATATAGACCTGCATTTTCAGGGAAGGCTTCATGAAAGGTGGCAGGAAAGGGAATATGGGGGGGGGGGGCAGGGAGACAAGGGGCAGAGAATTAAATCTGGGTCTTAAAAGAGGCTAGGATTAGAATTTGGAGACAAATCTGGGCTTTGGTCTGGGCTCAGCCCCTCCTTAGCTGGTAACCTTGGCCATGTGCCTTCTCGGAATGTATCCTAATCTATCAAGTAGGAAAATCAAATTGCTTCCTAGGACTGAGGTCCTGGTCACACCCCCACCCCAAGTGCCTGATGAAGTATCAGAATTACAATGCCTTAGTGGCTATTCTGATATCCCTAACGCTCTGGGAACCATGAGTGATTTTTAAAATTTCATTTGGTAGCCACATCTTCCTGACCAGATGTATTTGGTGGTAGAAGCTGGCCTCAACGGAGGGAAATCTGTGGATGATCTTATTTATTCCATGTAATGGGAATAGTTATAGACTTCACTACCAAAAAAAAAAAGTTTGATTACGCATGCTGCCTCAGACCCCATCAGGTGTGACATGTAATATACCACATACTATGTATTTCTATACTAAAAACGGAGCAGCTCTGAGCTCTGAAACACATCTGGCCACGAGAGACCTGTGTTAATGTACAGCCTTGGCTAGAAGGAGAGCCGTGGGAATTTCCATCCCATTAGCCCGTGTGACGGTGACAATGGCTATGGAGAGCAAGGCTCACAGACTTCTTTCTATAAAGGGCCAGGTAGTAAACATTTTAGGCCTTGTGGGCAACATATGCTCTCTGCTGTAACTATTCAACTCTGTAGCGTGAAAGCAGCTACTGCACATGGGCACGGCTGTGTTCCAACAAAACTTTATTACGAGGACAGGCAGCTGGCTGGGTTTGGCCCGTGGGCTGTGGGGGGCCGACTCTGATGTAGAGGAATGACTCTGAGAAGTGGGAAGAGCTCTGGAGGTCACCTACTCCATCCCTCCCTACTTCACATTCTGATCTCCGAGAGGGGCAGGAAAAGGCAGAGCAGGGTCCAGAGTTCAGGCCTGTGGCACTCCCAGTGCCCGTGTCATTGCAGTAAGTCCCTTTGGCAAGTCCCACTGTGGTGAGTTGAAGTGGATTCTGCCCTGCTGCCCTGGCCTTCTGACACCTGCGAGCAGGGCAGAGGGCCAGCGAGCGAGCTTCTTTGGGTCCTGACCAGTGCCAGCGAGCATCGGAAGCGGAGAGAATCTGAATTTCCTCATGCAGTGAAATGGAAACGCCAACTCAGAATCAAAGGTGATGAGAAGTGTGAAACCAAGTCTCAGTGTTTTTCGTCTGTAAAGGCCATTTGGACCACTGACTGGGCTGCAGGCTGGGTGCTGCCAGCAAAGAAAGGCCACGTCCAGAGTGAGTTGAGGGTGGCAGATGACAGCCACCCAGGGCCTGGGGGCAGGGGCAGCTCTGCTCACCATCTGCCAGGCTCCTTCCCCCTCCTCAGCCAGATGGGAGAAGAGCCCTGTCTTTTGGCCAGGAGCCACAGGGTGTCACCCCCTCCCCAACTTCACACCAAGAAGCAGGAAAGCAATGACAGATGCTCACTGAAGGCTCTGGGGTGGGGTGGGAGTGCTGAACTTGGATGGAAGCCACCAGCCTGTGCCTGCTAGGAGAGGGGCAGCTGGGGAGGAGCTGAGCAGCCAGCCTGGACCCAGGAAGCCAGTGGAAAGACAAGGCCCTGGGGCAGTACAGGAATCCTAGAGCCTTAGCAGAAAGGAGCTTTACAATGCTGTGCTTCAGCCCCTGCTCCCATTTTACAGGTGAGGAGACCAAGACCCAACCACACACACTTGTAAGCAGCAAAGTAGGAGCTACAAGCTGTGTGTCCTGGTTCTCAGCCCAGGCCTCCTTCCACCAACAAATAAATGCATGTCTTACCAAAAAGGCTTTTGTCCGTGGGAAACGTGTCAATCAGTAAAAATGGATGTAATAGCAGTACCTACGTCACGGGGTTATTTTGAAGGTTAAATGAATAACTACACAGTATAAGCTTTCCCAGAAGTGGGTTTCATCACTTGGGCCATCCTGTTGCTCTTCTTTGTTGGTTCAGACTGACTAATTGATTTTTTCACGGATGAAGAGAGTGCTCTGACTGGTCATTGATCGGCTCAGCATAAAGACCTCTCTCCGCCTTTGTATCGGCCGAGAGAAAGGGGATGACGCGAGGCTGACTGCACACATACCCACCCTCTGCCTACACCATCCTCCTTCTAGAGCCTCCATTTCTTTTCACATTTATAACACCTGGTCCTGCAGACAAGCTCAGAAACAAACAAAACAAAACAAAACAAAGCAAAACAAAGCAGGTACTTTCCAGTGCCTTCCCCTCCACCCCCAACAGTAGGGAGAATGGACAGGTGACTGGGAAAGCCACCTCAGGCGCCTGCCCTCTGGAACCTTGGTCTCAGGAGCTGCAGGAGGCATCTCCA
The DNA here is from genome assembly GCF_964146895.1 of Miniopterus schreibersii. Classification (NCBI taxonomy): domain Eukaryota; kingdom Metazoa; phylum Chordata; class Mammalia; order Chiroptera; family Miniopteridae; genus Miniopterus; species Miniopterus schreibersii. Next base: position 164,443,495 of record NC_138101.1, on the reverse strand, counting down.
ATTGCTGGTGGCTGTTTGCACCTCAATGCAACAGGTCCCAACCTGAATGCCTCATCTGCCCCACTCACTGGGTCCCTTTCTCCATTATACTGATGGAGACAGGAGCACAGAGTGACTAAGAATTCAGGGTCTGGGAGCCAGGATACCAGATTTGTGTTTCAGCTCTACTGTTTACTTGTAGGTGACAGTGGGCCAGTTACTTAGTCTCTCTACATCCCAGTTACCCCATCCGTAAAATGAAGAAAATAATGATACCTGCCTTACAGGATTGCTGGGAGAATTCACCAGTTAATATATGTACCTATTAAGCACCACCATACACATGTGAGCTATTAGCATTCACTGCCCACAGGCACCACCCTTACTTTTCCCAGGCCCCAAATGTGGGGCAGGAATGGCTCCTATCGGACTCAGTGCCCAAACATGCTTCATGCTTCCAACTCTGCCTCCGTCTAGGCCGCAGCCTCCACCTTCTCCATCCCACTTCCCTTTGGTGGCCCCTTTGACCTCTGCTGAGTGGGCTTTCCCTACTCTGAAGTCCCACAGCTCTGCCTTTCTCAGGGGCCACCTTCTAGTTCTAACGAGGAAGAAACTGCTTTCCAAAAATATCGTTTTCAGGGCCCTTAGATTTAACCGTTGACCCTTGAGTCAGCTCTCCTAACAGAGTCAGTCACTGTAGACAGTCAGGCCCTCTTCTTCTTCCTTTCCTTTAATGTTTAAAGTCACTGGTTGGCTTTCAAAAGTGTCAGTTTTTAAAGTGAATGACAGCATTTTCTTAGCAAAGGCTCGAAGTCCTGGTCAAGCATCTCAGTTTGGTGGCATTTTCCAGGACACATGGAGAATTGTTCAATAAAGACCGATCTGTTGGTCAATTGATCAGCAGGGTGACTGACAGCCCTTCCAATGAGCTGGGCACAAGGCCCTGGGGCCAGCTCACAGGGCAAGGGCCTTGGTGCCTGGCCTACAGCTCCCAGAGGAAGTGAATCTCAACTTCTCTAAGCCCTCAGCCCTAGTTTCTTGGCTCTGCCTTCAGTTTCTCCTCTTCTGGGGCACACTTAAGCCCAAAACTGTCTCCTGCAAAGAACCTGCTGGGATCCTGTTCCATCAGGGCTAGAAAACCAGCTCCTGTGAGTGCTGGTGCAGCCTTGATGGATTCTGCCTGGCAGGGGGACCGTGGCCCAGTTCCCCAATCGATACTGCTCAGTGGAGGCCTTTTCAGAACAGCCAAAGAAAAATAGAAAGCATTGTTTGCTTGGTGAAAGAACCGTTGCTAGGTGGGGACTGTATTTTCTTTTTTTCTCTTAGCTACCTATCAGTTACTGTAGCCTTTCTTTCCTCTTTTCCTCCCCCTCTGCCCCCCTCTTCCCTCTCATCACAGTAAAGGCATTGCATGCTTTGTTAATCTGCCTCAAATAATTTTTGGAAGATGCATAAAATAAACGAATGAATAAATGGATGGATGGATGGAGGAGTGGGTCACAGCAAACTAAGCATATGGCACTTGAGCTCATCTGCGTCTTCTTCTGAGGGGCTCTTTTTTCACCTGGTTTCCTAAAGTCATTAGGGCAGGGACAAATTCAGTGCTGACCAAGCTTTCATGACAATGCTGTTTTCTTTAAATTGGGAGTTTCATACTTGTGGGTTGGGCTTGATGGGGTATTGCATCCTTCCTGGGAAAGTTGTTTGTAATCTAGCTGTGCTGGCACCAGGTAGCAGGTCAGTTGTGCCCTTTTGCAGCCTGCTATCCAAACAAGAAACTAAGGTTGGTCTCCTGTTCAGTGTCTTTGCAAAAGTCACTTCACCTTTCTAGGTCTCAGTTTTCATGCCTGTAAAATGAGAGGTCTGCTAAGTAGAATATTTTTTCTTTGAATTTTGTCTTAGATACATTGTGAAATTGATGAGCTTATTTTTAAGGGCTCCTGTCCCCTGCCCCCCACCCATTGGAATCATCCAGGGATTTGTAATTTCGTAGAAATGTAATATTTTGGGGGTTGGGGGGAGATAGAACACATCGATTGGTTGCCTCCCATCTGCACACTGATTGAGGATCAAACCTGCAACCTAAGTATGTGCCCTGACCAGGAATTGAACCTGTGACCTCCCAGTGCATGGGACAAAGCTCCAACCAACTGAGCCACACCGGCCAGGGTAAAATGCACAGTGAATATTCAGCCATCATTCTGAGTAGACTGTTAGTTTTTCTTCCAAATACCATTCTCTCCTTTTTCCTTTTGTACTAGACTCGCTGAATATAGTTGGTCACATAACACCCAGAATAAAGACTATATTTCCCAACCTCCTTTGCAATCAGATGTAACCATGTAACTGGGATGTGAGTAGATATAATGTTTGCAGCTACCTTAACAAGAGTGTGTCCTAGACTGCCTTTCCCCCTTCCTGCCAGTAGAAAAAGTAGTGAGCCAACTTCGGTCAGTCAAAAAATAGTTATTAAGCATCTACCATGTGCTGGCGCTCTTGTATGCACTTGGGATATACATCAGTGAGTAAGCAAGACAAAGATACCTGCCCCAGTGCAGTCTACAGTCTAACAGGTAGAGACATACAATAAACATATCTTTGGGGGGGGGCACCTTTCAACCAGCTACAGGCAACAAGAAGCATGTAACATGCTACTTGAAAGTGTGTGCTCAGCCACAATGCTCAGCGAGTCAGACGGATTCTCACCCATCTTTATGGTGAGCTCCTGTAAAGTGGACCAACCAGCGTTGGCTGCTGAACATACACTGTGAGCTGAGCGCCAGCCCTGTGCATGTGCCAATGTAGACAAATGGCTAACAAGAGCCCCCCTTGTCCCACGTTACTCTTCACAAAATGAGTTCACCTCTTTTAACCGTATCAGATTTGAAATCCACCCACAAAAGGAGTTAGATGTAAAATTACATGGAGACCTAAGAGCATTTAAAAAGCAAGGCATAAACAAGGCACCCTCCTCAATGTCTCAGCTCTCCACGGAGGAAACAAGGGGCGGTGGGAAAGCGTGAACAAGGGTACATTTTAGCTGGGCTTTGACTGAGGAAAACACACTTGGGAGGCCCAATGCTGTGAAGTATAAGGGTTATAAAAATTACCATTTCTCTGGTGTCCCAGCAACTAATGTGCTGGGTGTGGCTGGTACATTATTGGGCATCCCCACAGCCAAGGGTAATACTAAAATATGTAACAACCAGGAAAGCTCAGACACACACCTATCATAACTGAGCCTGGCCACAGCTCTGGAACCAGGTCTGCGGGCTCCTGCTGGGTCCGACAGGGCCCTCAGGCTGCTGATTCTGTTGACTCTGGGGGTTCCACAGGGGGTGGTTAGAGTGTTTGGGGGTGAGGGAAATCCAGGGGCTTAGGGCAGCGGCTTTTCACCAACCGCTATGGGTGCATTTGAGCATTCTAACACCCTGAATACCTCCACTGGTGTGTACAGCTGAGTAACAAGCTTGCAAGGTGGGTGTTGATATCCCCCTTTTATAAATGAGGGGGCCAAAGCTCAAGAGGTGAGGTTTCCCTGAGGGCCCATGGCTCGAAAGTGAAATACTTTGTTGGGAAGGAAAGGATGTCAGAGTTGCTGGGAGGATGTGGGAGTGTCTGGGCCACAGCTTTGGAGGGAGTAAAGGATTTCAGCTAGGAAATCTCCCCTGACAGCTTTCATCCGAGGAGCTTAGAGAAAAGCAGCCACTCATCAGATAGCTTACAAGGGGGATCTCAAAGCAGCTTCTTCTTCCCCAGGGAGCCCTGAGTCTCTGTTAAATACAACGAAAACTCATCAGCCGTGCCCAGCCTCGGAGGCCTCCCTCCCCGCGGACAGCGGCCCGGCTTGGCGGCAGCCTGCAAGGAGCAGACGGAATGGGAGGTCCCGATACGGCGGGCGGAGGGCCACGTCGACGTGGCGGCAGCAGAGGCCTGGCACTCAGACCAAACGGCCGGCCACGAGTATTTATGAAATTACTGGGCATGTGGAGCATTACCGGGTACTAGAGGTCACCTGGTTTCAAATCACACAGCCAGTGAGGACCAGGGGGAGGCTGAGTGTCCCACCCTTGCTTCAGCCACAGCGCCTCTCTTTCATTTGATTTATACATTTAGGGTGCCAAATTGCTCAAAATTGTTCTACTGCTAAAACTTTGTTTAAGTTGGTAAACCACTGACCTCATTCTCTCGCCACATTTTACTGCTGAGGAACAGAGGCACCGAGTTGGAGTGCCCTGGCTGTCACGCCGTGGGAGTGTCCAGTACTCTGTTCACTTGGCCTCCCACCGTCTCACAATGTGCCCCACAGTCTGCTAGGCAAAGAGGAGGGGGAGGAAAAGAAAATGATGCTTGTCCTCACAGGGTGGGCAAACGTCATTGCAGAGAAAGGATCAAAATGCCCAGGCTCGCCAGGCCGGCGTGGCTCAGTGGTTGAGCATCGGTCTATGACCCAGGAGGTCACAGTTCAACTCCCGAGCAGGGCACATGTCTGGGGCGTGCAGGAGGCAGCTGGTCAATGCCTCTCTCTCATCATTGAGTTTCTATCTTTCTCTCCCTCTCCCTTCCTCTCTCTGAAATCAATAAGAACATATTTAAAAAAATACCCAGGCTGTCATCCCTGGATGGATTAAGTCTGGAAGGCAGACCAGGCTGCCGAAGCTCAGTGAGGGAGTGGTCAGTTGTTCTGTAATGTTGACAATGAGGGAAGGACTTGAGCTGGGCCCCCAAGAATGAGTGGGACTTGGAGGAACAAAGAAGCAGGGGACACACTGGGGAGGACCCTATGAAAAAAGGTGGGGGTAGGGGTGGAAAGACCCTGACTTGAGGACACCTGGAACATTGGCCCTGCCTCTGTGCCAATAAGTTACTGTCTCAGCCCACAGTTGTTCTTCAACCATATGACAGTGGTAGATCTGAACAGTGGTTCCAAAACTCTACTGGACACCAGGATAATTTGGAAACTTTTTAGTAACACAGGGTCCTGGGTTCTGCCAGTCCTGAGGTAGGTGGTTCAAGTACTCTGAAGTTCTGCAACTTTATGGTGCTCCTACTAGCATTAGGATATGTCCTCACACAACTAAAAAAAAAAGCATACTGTTGTTCAACGTCTACAGAGAGCATGTCCTTGGCAGATGTGCGACTGTCCAGAGCCTCCAGGAGCAAGAATTGCATCTTTCAAGGGAGAAAGTGGGTTCTGTCTCGCAATCCCTCTACGCTGTGCAAATCCCCAGGCACACGTGTCCTTGCTTTTGCTCCTAGTGTTTACCCAAAGCATGATGACTATTGTTGAAAGCCACCCATGCCTGGGGCTTCTCCTTGATTCCAACCATTCCTTCTCACTCAAAAAACCCTGCAGCCTCTTGCCCCGGCTGGTGTGGCTATGTGGTTAGAGCTTTGGCCCTTGCACCAAAGGGTCATGGGTTTGATAGCACGTACCTGGGTTGCAGGTTCCGTCCCGGCCCCAGTCTGGATGTGGGTGGGCGGCAGCCAGTCGATGTGTGTCTCTCTCATCGCTCTCTCTCTAGCCCCTTACAGATGTCAGGTCACATTCTGACTATAACCTTATGGGAGACTGTGAACCAGAAGCCACTTCTGAGTTCCTGACTCACAGAAACTGTGAAATAATAAATGTTTGTTGTTTTAAGGCGCAAAGTTTTGGGGGTAATTTGCTATGCAGTAATAGATAATTAATATACTTATAAATCTATGTTTTCTTTAAAAGGTAGGATCATAATATACATACTGTTCAGAAAACAGCTTTTTCATTTAAACAGTGTATCATGAACATCTTCCATGTCAATAAATCCATACCTATAATCATCTGTAATGGATGTTCTGAATTTCATTGAATAAATGTGCAATTTAATTAACTACTCCTCTAAGTCTCAAATTTTTCACTATTATAATAAAAATGGCAATGGCCATTTTCGTAAGTAATTCTTTATGATATTCATGATTTTCTTAGGACAGATTCTTAGAAGTGGAATTGCTGAGTCAAAGGATGTATTGTGGGTCGAACTGTGTCTCCAGAAAGCTTGTGTGGTTCTTTCCAGTAAGACTTGAGAGCACCTGTTTAACAGGCAAACTCTTCAAAAGCGTTTACTATTTCACCCACCTGGTAATTTCTTTAAACGGCCTTTGATTACTTGACCGTACATTTCTTTGATTCTTAATTACAGCAGCTTTGAAACTGTGTGAGAGAGAGGCCCTGGGTAGGGAGGTCTCAGAGATGGAGAGGGCTCTGCCAGTCCGTTCTTTGCCCCCCCCCCCCCCCAACAGCCTTAGGAATGCCTGCTTCCTCTTTTTCTAAGCTATTCCTTCCTTTTCTCTCCCGGGATGGACAGAGCAGGAGTCAGGGGTTTCCTTCTCGAGGCCAGCTGGGGTCCTGGTTCGCCCCTGCAGACCAAGGCGCCGGCCTTGCTGGGCCACAGCCTGCTGACCTGCCCTGGGAAGACACCTGTTCTCAGAGACTGAGGAAGAAGCACTGCCTCGGTTTCCCCATTCTCAGTCCATTCTGCCAAGGTGCTTGAGGAAAAGGAAAGAAGTGGTATTTCACTAGTAATGCCACTGACGAAGCCTGGGTTAGCTTCAGAGCCTGCCCTTTCGAGCAGCACTCAGCAGAAAGGCGGACGCCCCCTCTCAGGGAGGCTCCCTGACCCTCCTGCCTGGGGTCCCCGCAGCTGGGAACTCTCCAGGGGGCATGCTTCTCAACACTTTCTGGTGCGTGGGGAGAAAGCAGAGGAAAGGGGGAGAAGGGGGAGGAGTAGGGGGCCCGAGGGGGGGGTGAGGGGGAGGAGAGCAAAAAGGGAGACAGGAGGGAAGGAAAAGAGTGAGGAAGGAGGGGAAAGGAAGAGCAGCGAGGCAGAGGGGTACTGGCATGCACCCCATTTGTTTGGCACCTGGAGGTATCGCCAAGACATTCAACCTGACTCCAGGAGCTGGAGTGAATGATGTTGATTTTATAGCGACTCCTCGGGGAGAAGAATCGGGTTAGGTCATGCCCCAGAACAGCACACCCTAATCAAACTTCCCGGCTTTTCCTCTCCCCAACTCCTCCATGGTCTACTTTTGAAAAATCCTTTCAACTTTCAGAGCGCTTCCGACTTTCATCTCAGCCTAAGCACCCTGAGGAGGACCTAGAGGTTAGCCACGCCGCACACCCGGATCCCCTCTTTTCTTCCTGGCCACCCCCTCCCCTTCTGCTTCCCTGGAGCCCCACAACCCCTCAAGGGCCTGGCCCACTCAACCAGACTCTCACTACTTTTTTTTCTCAGGAATGGGACATATACTGGAGTGCTGTGGAAGCATTCACCTGTCCTTTGGAGCCATCTATTTCTGGAGCACCTGGGTCTCCATCTCCCCTCTAGGTTTTGACAACCTACCTTTTACACACCTGGTATATATTTCCACAATCTCCCTAGTGCTGGGACTGAGAAGAAGGGTTGAGGAGGAGCCTTCAGTCCTCTCCTGACTCGTAGGACACTGGACCACAAGAAAACCACAGGCATGGATGAATGACTTGCTCAAGGTCACAGGGTCAGCAGGGTCTGAGGTGGGACCACAGCTCTGCCTCCAGACCCCATTCAAATCTCTTCTATACCCTATACTCAGGGCTGCATCATGATTTCCCTGGGTCCCAAACGTTCTTGCCTTCATGGGCCCCTTCTACCATTTAAAGAAAAAAAATTATACTTATGGTCGCACTGATAAAAGAACAAAGAAAATCTCAATTGGATTCATTGTTCTATGTTCATTACTCTATTCATTTTTGCTTATGATTTTAAAAGAAACTAAAAGCAAAACCTTTTCATGGCCCCCAGAGTCCCATGGGCCCCAGGCTCAGTGCCTGCCGTCCTACCTCTAGTGGGCCCGCCGTGGGGCCTCTCTTGAACCCTCTCCATAGATGCGCTGCTGCTGCTTTTCAAAGTGCTTCCAAGAATGTGGAGGGAGAGGAGATTGTTAGGAAGAAAGAGATCTAGCTGATTAATAATGTGAAACACCTGCCAGCTGGGGAACACACAAAAGCCACAGCTGATCCCCTGACTGGCCGAGGGACTGGAGTTCAAGTGCCCCAGGTGCTTGGGTCCTCCAGGTCCCACCCTCACCTGAGTCTTCACCACCTTCATAAAACCTGCTTCAGGACCTGTGCAGTTCACCCCACAGCTGTCTTGTGCCACTACAGAGAGCACTCTTCTTTCTCCCTCCTCGCCAGTCCACATCAAGGACTTTTATCACAAAGATCAAGAGGAGGCGTGTTGTGACTGGGGACAGCTCCAATCTTCCAAAATGATACTGGGAGACAGTGTTCCATTAAGAGGCTAAGTTATTCTTTCAGCGTGAGCCTTTGAAGACCCCAAGTAATGGCTTCTATAATTCTACCGCAGGTAATCACAAGAATCACAGCCTGTCTTCTTGCCTTCAGGGCGGAGGTGACTAAAGCAGAGATGGCAAATGTGAGCTGCCCATTTTCCCAGGCCCCCTGCCTAGATTGGAGCAGACATTTCTGCTCAGCCACTCACGCTGTCTGCTGAGACTTGAGTGAGTCTTGGAGTCCTTCGCAACCCTGACAGTGCAGTGTGCTGGCTGCACCTGCAAGTCCCCCCAAGTCAGCATCGTAGTGGAGACCTATCAGCCATCCCTGCTGGCAACTGCTCACTTGGGTCCTTACTCCCTCCACTCTTTTTTGTAACTATAAAGAAATATGTTCATAATAAAAGAGATACGTTCATAGAGAATCCAAACAGCACTGCATATTTTAACCCTTGAAGTAATTGTATATGTACAGTATACACTTAAATATATAATCATTGTCCCTGCTTTATAATGGCAGAAAGAGGTTAAATATTTAACCAGAACATAACTAATAAATGATAGAGCTGGGGTTTGAATCCAAACCAACAAACCCAAGCTCAGAACATAGCTTAGTGGAGATGGGAATTCTAACAGAGATAAACCGTTAAATTAACACTGAAACTTGATTCTGGGATTCCCAGTGATAGGGAGCTAGGGAAATCAGAGTATCGTTACCTCTGAACCACATCATGTGAGCCTGCCTAGTGAGACTGAGATCTTAATTTGTTCTCCCATCCAAGGCTCAAGATGCGTGTGCAGGCTTTAAAAGAAAGGGAAGTGGGCTGCTCTGGGGACATATCTGCTTTTCCAGGGGCACATCTGCCTCTCAGGATGCTCTCAGCTGCCTGCCTTTTGATTTCTTGGGAGACCCTGGCAGCGCCTGGGCAAGAGTCAGGTCTCCAGGGTGGCCTCTGTCAACTACTGGCTCTCTTCTTAACCCTAAGGACCCAGAATTATAGGGAAGCTCATCGCTTCTATATTTCCACCAGTCATCTCCCACAGGAAACCTTTAGACCTGCAACTCGTGCACCCCAAAGAGGTTAGCATAAAGTAGGGGAAAGGAGGCAGAGAATCAGCTCCACCCAGAATCTGGGAAGGATGGTGGTGAGACTGGGGCACCGGAGGTGGAGCCCTGCACCCCAGCGCCAGCCCCTGCAAAACAGAGGAAACCAAGAGAGAGTTATTCTCATTTTTGTGCCTCCTTCTCTGTCTCGGCATCCCACCCACATTCACAAATCCCCACCTGTGAGACCTTCTCCCCCACATGGCACTCCGCGCAGGCTTCTTCTCTATGAGAAATTAGGTGGGGCAGGTTGGGGAGAGGATACTAGCACTCATTAAGCTCCTGCTAAGTGCAAGTACTTTATATATTTCATTTCATCTTTGGCCCTTTTAATTGTTTACATAATCCAAAGTGTGCAGTAGTACAAACAAAGCCGAAGAGATTAAGTGATTCGTCCAGGGCCACTGCCAGAAGGCAGAGCTAGGGGTCCGTCCCAGGCACTAGCCAGACAAGGCCCTCCCTCCACTGACCTGGTCCCTTTGTTAAACACAGATACTCCCTTCCCCAGATCCTGATTCAGGTCTGGGGTGGGACCTGAAAATTTGTATTTCTAAGGAGCCCCCAGATGCTGCTGGGGAGTGTGTGTGTGGGGGTGTGTGTGTGTGTTGGGGGCGGGGCAGGACCACACTTTGAAAACTACTTCAAATGATAAGATTGGGTCTCTAGTGGTGGAGTTTCAGCCTTACAGCAGGAAAATATTTGGAGCTGGAGAGATTTTTCCAGCCACCCTGGCATCACACTGAGTAGGCAGCTGCCGCCCCATCCCCAGCCTGGCTGCTTTTGCTCAGGCCTTTGATGTCCTCCAAGGTGGAGCCAGAGAATGCGCTCTGTAACCTGATCTTTGGGGAAGGGCACCTCCGTGCTGGCCCTCTAGCCCTGGTTGTGTTGAGGACTGGAACTGCCAAAGCGCAGGGGAAACCAGAGGAAAAACCCGGGCAGCTGAGGAGCTGCTCCGGAGGCTGCGCTGAGCTCTTCATTAGCTGGAGCTGTATTTGCCTCAGGGTGTCTGTCAGGGGGCTGACAGGCCACAGCAGCTGCGGCCAGTCCCAGCAGCTGCCCCCACCTGCCCAGCAATTGACACAAAGCAGTAAGGGGGCTAAAGGCAGAGCGACTGCTCACCTCGGGCACCTGCCTCACTGACACACTCAGGGCTCAGGACGGAGCTTCCTGCTCACCCAAGCTTCCCTGGAACACTCTCCTTAAGAAGGTGGGGAACCCGGGCCTGAGGCAGATATAGGAGGCATTAGGCAAGGAGGACAGTCTAAGAGGCTCAAGTACCAGCCCTCTGCCCATTCTTGTAAGAGCTAATATATATTGGGCATTTACTATGTTGCAGCCACCAGGCAGTGCCCATTAGATGGATTATATAATTTCCTCCTTACAATAGCACTATCAGGAATTTACTATCCTCATTTTACAGAAAAGGAAAGTAGGGTCCAGAGAGACTGAGTAAAGCAGCACAACTACTAAAGTAGCAGAGCTGGGATCTGAGTCCAAACCAATCTCCAGATCCCATGCTCTCTGCGATACTGCCTCCCTGCTGAGCTTGGACTTCCACTGTTCATTCGCTCATTCATTCATTCATTCATTCATTCATTCATTCATTCATACATACATACATACATTTATACATGCATTTCCTCACTTAAACAAGTTAGGCTCTGGGAGTAAGACCCAGTTTTTACTCTGAAGAAATTTACAGATGTGAAGAAAATCAAGTGATTTGCAGGAGAGCTTTCTGTTTGGGTGGTTTTCACCTTTGTTGCACAGTGGAACAGGCTGGGGAGCTTTTAAAAATCCCTATGCCCTGGCCTGTGCCAAACTAATCAATCAGAATTCTGGGGCCGGGACTCCCCAGAGGATTCCAGTGACTTTAAGAGCCATTGTCTTACCTGCTCTGATGGGCGCCCTGGGAGAGCGCAGTGGGCTCTTCCTACTTCCTGCTCTTGTTTCCATGGAATGAGCCTCGGTTTGAGGAAAACTAGAGTGAGCATCTGGTGATTCTGGTGGAGGCATTTTTTTAAAAATCCTCACCTGAGGATATGCTTTTATTGATTTGAGAGAGAGAGGAAGGGGGAGAGTGAGAGAGAAAGAGAAAGAGAGAGAAACATTGATCGGTTGCCTCCCAAAACCCCAAACCTAGGTATGTGCCCTGACCGGGAATCAAACCCACAACCTTTTGGTGCACAGGACGACACTCAACCAATCTAGCCACCTGGCTGGGGCGTGGCAGAGGCATTTTAAAGGCTTGGGAATGCTGATTTTGTGACTTCTTCAAGCCAATGGTTGAAACTTGTGACCATTTCTGAGCCTTTACTAAATGCCCCATCAGGTCCAACACTATTCCTTTAGTTTTCATACTAAACTCAAGAGATAAATATTATTATTCCCATTTTAGAGATAAGGAAATGGAGGCCTAGAAAGAACACCCAGCCAATAAGTGACAGAGGCAGGATCTGAACCCAAATCCCAAAGCTCTTCCAGCGGACCATGCCACTTCTATTGAGTATAAGGGAATCACTGAGATGATAAGAGGAACTTGAACCTGAAGTTAAGGGGAATGAAGGAGACCAGATAAAGCTGTGAAACCAGCAGGACTGCCTGAGATGTGGTCATTACTTGGACTTAATGGTCCCAAGCAGAGTTCAGGATTATTTATTTGGGATCTGAAAGAAACTAACATTTGTGGAAAATCCACAATACGCTAGACACAGTGCTAGGTGGTTAACACAACTTCACTTACACCTCAACTAATGAAGGAGGGAATGATGTCTTCATTTTACAGAGGAAGACACTGAGGCACAGAAGGTAAAGTCCTTTACAAAGACACCCAGCCCGTGCTATGCCTGAACTTCAGTCCAAGAAACGGCCTGGAGGAAGACGGACTTGCTGAATTATTTCAGAGTATCCCAAAGAGCATGTGGGCTGGGGGAAAAGGTAGCTCAGTGGCCACTGTGAACTGAGACCAATCTAGACCCTCATTTTGTGCCTTGATGTCCTTGGAGGTGGGCAACCTGGCTCCAGCCCAAATGCTGGGTCAGCTCAAGGGGAACACAGCATGGTGATCACCAAATCCACACATTTCATAACCACATGTGCCAAGAGGAGCACCTGATTCCATCATTTCAAGCAGGCAGTAAAGAAACAAGAGAGGGGCCCTGGCCTGGTGGCTTAGTTGGTTGGAGCATCGCCCATACACGAAAAAGGTTGTTGGTTCGGTTCCTGGTCAGGGAACCAACCTAGGCTGTGGGTTCCATCCTGGGTGGTGGCTCGTATGGGAGGCAACTGATCAATGTTTCTCTCTTTCTCTGTCTCTCTCCCTCTCTACCATTCTTTGTCTAAAATCAATAAATATAGCCTCAAGTGAGGATTAAGAAAAAGAAAGAAACAAGTGAGGGGTAGTTAGGGCAATTTCATGATCTAGGCAGCTTGGGAAGAGGGCTTCCCAGAGGAGATGGGTTTTCAGAACTGCTGGGGAGGGGAAAGAGGAGAAGGGAGGGGAGGAGGAGGGAGGATGGGGGGAGGGGAGCCAGTTCAGGATGGTGGTTGGAAGGGGGCATTTAGACTCAGCTTGGTTTCTGACCTGGCTCTGCTTACCAGCTGGGTTTGCTAACCTCTCCCGGCCTCAGACTTCCCATCTCTAGAATGGGAACCACCTTTCTTCAGGGGGTTGCTGTGGGATAAATGTGTAGATAAATGAAATAAATATGTACAGCATTTGGCACAGCTCCTGGCACATCAATAGTAGCTTACTGAGTGGGGGGAGATAGCTAACACAGAGAGAGTTTGGCTTTTGGACACGAGGGGAAGGGAGATAAGTGAGGCTGTTTCTTTCTGCCCTCAGACCTGAGAAGGGACATGTCCAGCACCTGGGTCACCCTCTTCAGGATTCTTGGAGAAAAATCCCAAAACTCATGTCGCTTCTCTACAGATTCCTGAAGGATTCTGCTCCTAGTCTCTAAGGCTAGAGGATTCCTAATGTCTAAAGGAGACTATTTCCCTGTGGCTCCTTGTGAAGGACGGATGAGAGGCTGCATCCGTGTGCAGACCCTCAGAGCTGCTGCCCACTGCCCCCCGCCGCCAGCCATGGGGGCAGCTCTGGAGTAATGGGGGGCATCTGTTCCGGCCAGGAATTCGGCTCAGAACCGAGACTACCTCAGGTACAGCTGACGTGAGGCAGCCTTTAGAGAAAACAGTGTCCACACGCTGTGCTGCTGGCCCCTGCCTGCCTCACTGAAATCCCATCAGCCGCCCAGCACGCTCCGCTGCAGAGCCCAGGCCGCCTGCTCCTTCCACAGCTGCTTGCCCACCTCGAGACAGCCCCGAATACGGGAGACAAAGAAGCTGGTGTCCTTTATCAGGGGAGGCTTAAGCAAGGCCATCTGCAAGAAGCAGGGACCACAGGGCATGTCCCTGCTTTCAAAGAATGTGCTGTTCAGCTGAGAGCACAGAGAAAAATCACAAAGCGTGTTATTAAGGATCAAAAGGAACGTCCCAGACGGTAAGCGCTCGAGCCCTTTGAAGGAAACTGATTTCCAGAGACTGAGGTGTGGCCAGGAAGCCTTAACTGCAGATGTGGGATTTGGGCTGGGCCTTGGGTAAGGAAGATTTTACTAAGAGAGAGAAATGGAGAGGATATTTTTTCCAGATGGAGTGGCTGGCATGAGCGAAGGTGTGAGGGAGGGCGGGAGAGTGCAGGGCCTATTTTAAGGAAAGGAGGAGGCCAGTTGGGAGGGCAAGCTGGGTACAGGCAGGGAGCACAGCCCGTGAGGTGGGTGAGGCTGTGCCCACCAGGCCACGGTGGACAGTGAAGGGCGGTCTGGGACAGACGGCCAGGAGGCTTTGGGCTTGATTCTCTGGGTGGTGGAGAGCTGTGGCAGGGTCTCGAGTCTGGGCCTATTAAAGCTCGCACACAGCATGGGTTGTGGGGTAGAGACAAGAATGAAGCAAGCCAATGGAACAAGAGAGGCGTGCAGATGAAGACCCAGGCTGCTTGTGCAGTCACAGACACAGGCAGCAAGAGAGTGGCAGGTGCCATTGGAAGAAGATATGAAGGGGTGACTCTGCCTATGGAAGCTGAGAGGGAGGCAGGAATTTGAGGGGACTCCAGCTCTCCAGCTACAGTGACTGGATCGAAGGTATCAGAGAATCCTAAGAGGAAATAAGGTAGCGAGGAAGGGGCTGAGTTTTCAGGGGAATAGGCGGGAAACGTTGAATCAAACCCCTGTGTGTGGACTAGGGAGTGAGAAACCTGGCATGTGAGACAGGACTTGAGAAGGTTTCTCCAAGAATCCAGAGGCAGTGCAGCAATATCAGGTACTCACTGCGGAAGCCTCAGCTCAAATGCACTCCCAGCTCCACCTCCTGGACCCCTCTTGTTCCCCCACCCCTCAGTCAGAACTAGAAGCTCCAGAAACAGCACCAGGACTGCCTGATGCCCTCAGCCCCATTCATCCTTTAATTATTTCACTCCCAAACAATAGAAGCCGTGTAATAATGATATTGTTGCACCCAACAGCAATTGAGCAGTAAACAGGTTAATCACATTTATTTAAAAAATATGTGCGAAAGGAAGGTGTTCAAAGAGTTGAGCAGACTAATTGAAAGCTAATGTCACTAAATTGAATTTCAAATGGATTTTGCATCTACAGTTCATTTTGCTAATTTCATTCTCCGCATCCTGTAATCTGTTGACAGTGATTGATTATTTAAGTAAATAATATCTGTGTATCAGGACCATTTAGTAATAGAAAATGCCACATGTGATCATAGGGTTAATGAATATCGGTCACTTACATTTTCACCACCTACTTAGTTTGCAGACAGTGTTGGGTCATCAGAGCTAGCCCGGAGATTCAGGGGACCAGAGACTGTGGGGACTCAGTAGTTCTGGGGTGATCTTCACATGAGAGGCTAGATGGGTCCCTGTACCTCTAAGATACCAGGTCACAGCTTCACATCATTCGTGGGCCATGTATTGCCTCCCCCCACCCTCCCCAGCAAAAAGAAATCAGAACGACACACAGATTTCTGGGTTTGGAGTGTACGAATCACTTTTGCATGGATTACTGACTCTGCCGGCGATGAGAAAATGAGTTGTGTGGGGGGACTGAGGAGGGAAGGTGAAGAGAGGTTTTTGATAGAGCCAGAGTACTGCTTGCAGATAGAGCTACAGTAAACACACACGTGCCCATGTGCACACACATACACCACATATCCTAGAGCCTGAAATTCTCACTTTTCAATGTGCATCAGAATCACCTGGATGCCAGTTTAAAATCGTAGATGGATCCCCAGACTCCACTTGATGAAATCTAGAAGGGGATCCTGGAATCTGCATGTTAAATAAGCACCCAAAGTAATGCTAATGTGGGTGGCCTTGGATGACACTTTGAGTAATACTGTTCAACCCTAAACATTCACCGTGACCTGCCTAGAACTCTTTCCCCACCTGTTTCTGATCCACTCTACTCCTTGCTGCTTCCTCTCTCACCCTCAAAACAACTTTATAAAATTACCACTATCATCCCATGTTATGATCGAAGAAACTGAGGCACAGAGAGGTTAAGTGTGCAGTGATTACAAGTCCAGGTTCTGGTAATAAAATCTTGCTTTTAGTTCTTACTGTGTAAACTTGGGCAAGTAAACTACTTAACCACTCTGACCCTCAGTTTCTTCAAATATAAACAGGGATACTAATCCCTCCCCAACAGAGGATTAAGAGAGATTAAGTGAAGTACTTTACATAATGCCTAGTGCCCAGGAAGCACCCAATGAACTGCTGCTACTACTCTTGCCAGCTCTGAATAGAGCCCCAGCCAGAGTGAGACCATGAAGCTCGGAGAACGTGGACAAGAGGTGGCCAGCCCGCCGGAGGCACGAGGAGGTCTTGACCCTCATAAACATTTATTACAAATTCCATTTTAAAAGTTCAGTTATTTAAAAAATATATACTATGCTACAGTAATTATTCCCAAGTGTGAAAATAACCTATATACAATGTTTCAGCATTGTTTGGAATGTCAAGGGACTGAAAACAACCTAAGTGTCCGTTTTAAGGTTTATCCACACCATGAAATGCTACACGCTGTAAAAAGGAGTGAGGAAGCTCTTATGTGCTGATATGAAATACCTTCAAGCTTCAATGTTAATTAAAAATCAGAGATAGATGATAGATGCTCAGGTATAAAATCTAGAAGGACAGGAAAGAAACTGTTATCAGTTGCCATTGGAGAGAGGAACTGAAATGGGGCCGGATGGACAGAGGTTGGAGAAAGATGTTTTGCTGTAAATCTTCTTGTACCTTTTGAATTTTGAATGATGTGAATGTATGACACATTCGAAAAATAATAATTAGAAATTGAAAAGGTATATTAATAGCTATTTACTTATTCATTCACAAAACAAATGTTTGTTGAACCCCTGCTACATGCTAGGCCCTCTTCTAAGTGCCAGGGACTCAACAATGAACAAAACAGGCAAGAACGCTTATTCTGGTGGGAGAGAAGCAATACACGTAATAAATAAAGTGTAGGACACCCTGGAAGATGAGAGGTGCTATGGGGGAAGCACAGTGGGAATGCAGGGGTCCATATTCAATAGGGTGAGGGCGAGGGTGGAAGAGGGGCTCACAGGAGGCACAGGAGTGAGCACAGGCACCTGGGGGAGAGCCTGCTAGGCAGCTGGGCTGGCTGCGCCCGGCTCTAAGGAGGACAGCAAGGAGCAGAGAAGAGCCATTGTGGCCGCGTGGGGTGGGCAGGGTGGAGGGGAGTAGGGGAAGGGGCACCAGATGGACGGTGGGCAGGTCAGACAGGGCTTTCCAGGCCATGGTAAAGAATCCAGCTTTAATTTTAAATTAAACTGGCAGCCACCGGAAGTTTTGAGTAGAGTAGCACGCTCTGACTTATGTTTTAAAGGATTGCTTTAGCCCGGCCGGGCGTGGCTCAGCGGTTGAGTGTCGACCTAGGATCCAGGCGATCGGGGTTCGATTCCCGGTCAGGGCACATGCCCGGGTTGTGGGCTCGATCAGTGACTCTCTCATCATTGATGTTTCTTCCTCTGTCTCTCCCTCTCCTTTCCTCTCTCTGAAATCAATAAAGATATATTTAAAAAAAAAAAAAAAGGATTGCTTTAGTTTGTGGATTGAGAAAGGGCTACAGGGAGGTAAGGAATGAAGCAGAAAGACCAATTAGGAGGTTATTACGATAATCTAGGCGAGAGATAACAGTGACTATATTAGTCTCCTAGGGCTGCCTTAACAAGTTATCACAACTAGGTGGCTTAAAATAATAGAAATATATCCTGTCACAGTTCTGGAATTCATAAGTCCCAAATCAAGGTGTGGGCAGGGTTATGCCCTTTCCAAAGGCTCCATAAGAGAACCGTCCTTGCCTCTTCCAGCTTCTGGTGGCTCCATGGGTACCTTTGCTTGAAAGTGCAACACTGATCTCATGGCTTTCTCTCTGTGTCCCTGTGTCTCTGATCTCCCTCTCTCCTTCTCATTGAATTTCGGGACCACCTTGAATCCAGAACGACTTCATCTCAAGATTCTTAATTACAACCACAAAAACCCTTTTTCCAAATAAGGCCACATTGCTGGGCTTAGAATTTGGACACATCTTTTGGGGGGGAGGGGCATAATTCAACCCCCTACAGTGGCTTAGAACCAGGATGATAGCAATGAAGGGACTGAAAAGATTCTTGATATATTTTGAACATAGAGCCAACAGAATTTGAGGAGCAAGAGAATGAGGAAAGAATGGCCTCCCCTTGACTGAGGAAGGGGGTGGATGGAGTTGCCATCGATTGAGATTGGAAGGCTGCAGGAGGATCAGACGGGGGATGGGGAGTGTAGATCACAAGTTCAGTTTTGAACATGTTAAGTTTAAGATGAGTGTTAGACATCCAAGTGGAGGTGTCACGTAGGCAGACAGATATAAATGCTAAAATTAAGGAGAGAGTTCTAGGCTACAGAAAGAAATTTGTGAGTTGTCATATTTAAAATCATAAACTGGATGAGATTGTCTCAATAGTGAGTATGTCAGGAGGAGAGAAGAGGACCTGTGCCCAGGACCCCTGCTGGGCTGTGAGCAGAGATAAATTTGATGGTTCCTGCTTCCGAGTAACCCACGAAGACAGATAGGTACAGAGATCAATGCCTAGAAGTGTTCCACGGCCAGCACACTTTCTCCCAAACCAGCACCCAGGCCACCACGGGGCATGACTACTCTTCCTCCATGTGTTCTCCAAGTGCCCAGTAGGTCATGGCTCCTGTATATATTTCAGAGAGAGGAAGGGAGAGGGAGAGGGAGAGAGAAAAAGACAGAAACATCAATGATGAAAGAAAGCCATTGATCGGCTGCCTCCCTGCTGGGGATCGAGCCCACAGCCCGGGCCTGTGCCCTGACCGGGAATCGAACCTCGATCTCCTGGATCATAGGTTGACGCTCAACTGCTGAGCCACACCAGCCAGGCATGGCTTCCATTTTTATAGACGTCCTTTAATGATTGGTTCTTTTGCACATCCACATGAGTGAGAGCAAGAAGAAGGAATGCCAAGCCCCTTGGGGTTCAGGGAATTCCCTTACACTCCCCAGGAAGGACCTGGCCGTGGCATCCCTAGGTTCATCTCCACCACAGAAGATGGTTCCCATTTCTGATTTTTCTTTCTGAACAAAAGGCCAGTCAGACAAATCAATTCAGATAAAAATAACTCTGCTTACCTGAGTGGCATTGCCAACCTGTGTCCATCTCTGCAGCCGTCATTCCTATTTGTTGAAGATGAGAAGACAAATATATTGGCAGGTTGTCATGAAATATTTTCTCCCCAAATCCAATATACTGTGTGTGATTCAAATCTATTTATACTCCTTAAAAATTAAAATCAATACTTCTGTTTGTGGCATGGCTGTTTGTTCATATCGAGTGTGCCTTCACAATGAAGAGGCTATAAAGTGTGGTGAGAGCTTTCTCCATTCAGGAAACTTGTATGTTTCTGCAAGTGGCTGATGGAGCTAAGGTTTTGGAAGAGGCCATTGCAAAGCCAAGGTCAAGCGTGTCATATTCTGTGGACTGTCAGTTTAGTTAGGTTTTATGGCCACAGAATGTAAGTCCTTGAAATTATGCTTTTGGGGAAAAG
Organism: Miniopterus schreibersii; assembly: GCF_964146895.1. NCBI lineage: Eukaryota > Metazoa > Chordata > Mammalia > Chiroptera > Miniopteridae > Miniopterus > Miniopterus schreibersii. Next base: position 164,423,963 of record NC_138101.1, on the reverse strand, counting down.
GGAGGCAGGAATTTGCCTATACTGTTGGAGTTTCCATTAGTACAACTAATTTATATGTTTTTAAAGATATGCATATCTTCATATGGGAACAGAGCTTACAGATATCCTCACATATGTGCACAAAGCATATTGTAAGGATATTACCTACATCATTTTAGTAATAGCACAAAACTGTAAACAACCTAAAAGTCCATCAACAAGCATATTTTTGTACCATCTATAAAATGGAGTACTATGTGTCTTATGAAAGGCTAGATATATTAGTTATCTAGGGCTGTTGCAACAAATACAACAAGCCGGGTGTCTTAAACAACAGAAATTTATTTTCTCAAAGTTCTGGAGGCTAAAAGCCCAAGGTCAATGTGCCAGCAGGTTGGTTTCTGCTGAAGCTTCTCTCCTTGGCTTGTAGATGGCCACCTTTTTGCTGTGTGTTTACATGGTCATCTCTCTGTGTCTGCACATGTCTGATATCTCTCTGTCTGTGTCCTAATCTCCTCTTCTTAAAAGGACACCAGTCATATTGGATTAGGACCCACTTGAATGACCCATTTTATTTATTTAATTTTTAAAAAATATATCTTTATTGATTTCAGAGAGAGGAAAGGAGAGGGAGAGAGAGAGATAGAAACATCAATGATGAGAGAGTCATTGATCAGCTGCCTCCTGCATGCCCCCGACCTGGGCCTGTGCCCTGACCCAGAATTGAACCCTGATCGCCTGGATCCTAGGTCAACGCTCAACCGCTGAGCTATGCCCAGCTGGGCTGAATGACCCATTTTAACTTAATTATCTCTGTAAAGGCCTTATTTCCAAATACAGTCACATTCTGAGGTGCTGGGGGTTAGGGCTTCAACATACGAGTTTTGGAAGGACACAATTCAGCCTATAACACTGGATGAGCTCCATATACTCTGACTTTGAAAAATGGTCATGAAATTCTGTGTAGAGAAAGAAGCAAGTTGCAGAAGAGTATGTGTAGATGATCCTAATGTTGCTTTAAAAACAGTGTGTGTGTGCATGTGTGTGTATGTGTGTGTGTGTTTAGAAAAACATCAGCAAGAACACACATCAAACAGTTAACCATGGCTCTCACTGAAGAGTAGGATGGGCATGCAGAGGACTCCAACTTTTTATTTTATAATTGTCTGTATTGTTTGCCTGAATTTTTTTATAACAACCAAGCAAAAGTTTGTAATTTAATTTTTGCAAATCTGGCAGGAAAAAAGAACAGCTGCTCTTTCTCACTGGGAAGGTCCAATGATAGTGCTCGTTTCAGTATTTTCATCATCATTGCCATATCAAATGCCTACTATGTGCCAGGTGTTTTACTACAAATCTCATTGGCCTCCACTAAAATGCTATAAGCTACATATTAGCAACACCATTTTACAGATGGAGCATTTGGGCTCAGAGAGGTTAAACAATCAGCCCAAAGTCACACAACAAGTAATTGGTAGAGGCAGGAGTCAGGCCTGGGCCTTCCAGAAGCCATCCATTGGGCCAGGTGGATGGCTTGAATCAAATCTTTCCCTTTGTCAGAAAAACAAGTCAGGTCGCCTGCTACCAATGAGGGGATTGTTGATGGTAGGGGATTAGTGACATTTTCTTAGAGAAAACATGTCCCTCCTTTGGCTACTGGGTGGGAGACCAGGATGAGTTCTCCAACTGCTATTCCTTCAAGCTAACATTCTTAAGTGTCCACCACATGCTTGGCTCTGCTATAAACACTTAACATCTATAAAGAGACCCCCATTTTATAGATGAAAATAGTGAGGTAAGTCACAAGAAGGGAGGGAATCTGAGTGAGCGTGTACTATTGGCTTCGTGCAGGTTGCTGAGTAGCTCAGGGCTCTCAGTTACTCACAATAATAACGAGGCAGGAAGAGCATAAATAATACAAATTCCTTGATAATGAAAAGGGTCAATTAAAAAATGTTGGCCAGATGGCAGTGGAAGTAAGTGAATTTACCATTAAGTGAGATAATGGGTGCTATAGGGTTAAGGAGAGTGCCTGACACAGTGCATGTCCTCCTGGACAAGCAGGAGCTCAGTCTCAGACCAAGGCAAGGGCTAGGTGCCCAGGATGGGCATGGGCAGGGGCCATACTGATCTTTGCAGCAGAGTGTGGGCTTGTATCCAGAGGGAAAACTGAGACCCAAGGCCAAATACAGGGCTGGGCAAAAGTAGGCTCACAGTTGTTTGTATCTACCTAAAAGATAAGTCATAAGTAAGGATACAAAAGAATAATACTGATACAAATAAATAATAATACAATAACAATAATATAAGGTAATAATAAATAATAATACAAGAATAAGCTCTGTGTTTTGCATAGTCACAAATGTAAACCTACTTTTTCTATGGTTCAATCAGAAACCAACCTGGGAACTCAAGACCAGAGCTAAAATTCAGACTTAAGAACCTGGGGTGAAGCCTGGGCTCTTCCTGGCCAGGGGCAGAGCTGCAGGAGGGGTCTGCGCAGTGGGTGGGACATGAAGTTGAGGGAGCTGGCAGGCTTGAGCACAGAGTAGCTCAGAACTAGTTCTAGACACAGACTGGTTTCCTTTCATTCTGAACCTAAGGAGTGTTAGTGCATCGGTGACATTTGGGGTGCCCTGGAGCTCCATATTTCTAGCTAACATTTTTTATTAATGCCTTCAGACTGGCCAGCGTTCACTGGGGTATTGGGCCCAGCTGGTGATTTCATGGAAGGAGCATTATTCAAAGCTGTGCACAAAAGCAGGTTAGGGAGAAACAGACAAAACTCTCCAAGACAGAACGGGGACCGACAGGGATGAGTGCACAGTCATGCAGCGAGTTCAAAATACCATAGCAAAGATGGACTGAGGGGTCAGGCAGGACAGCACTTTATGTGAAGACTTAAACTCACTCACTTGGCCACAAGTATAACATGACACGGCTGCTAGGAAAAGCTACAGCAAATGGATGCATAGTGTTTCGATCAACTGAGTGGTCCTCAGGACTGGCCGGACTTCACTGGGCTACTGGGGCAACCTGGTGAACAACAACAGTAGTTGTAAACCAGCAGTCCAAGGGCTGGATCCAGCCTGCAGACACATTTTGTTTGGCTTACAGAATGCTGTAAAAAAATATACATATATATATATTTTAAAATCCCGATCTGATAAAAGTCAAAAGTTTTCAAATAGAAACCCAGATTTCCAGCAACTTTTGAAAAGTTCAGAAGCTCTGACACCACCTTTTTTTTTTTTTTTTTCCTGGCACCATCTTTTAGCGACAACACTTGGCTGGATCTGAGCAGTACCTGCTCCCTTTAGATCCAGCGTGTGCTTGCCAGGTTGTCAGGGTGCTCACCACTCCTTGTTGTCCCCCAACAGCGAGACTGAAAATTAGTTGCTTTTCATCATTGAATTTGCAGAGAAAAGCTCTGTATCCACTTCTCTGTCTCTATGAAAAGCGGGAGAATGAGAGTTGAGAGGGTCATGTGATTCTACTGGACCTGCGCTGCTCTGTTTATTTTCAGTACTAGTCTTGTGTCTGTAGAAGTTTGTATTTGCAGTTCGAGTACAGGGCACATAGAGGAAGAAGCATAGCATAGAGGAAGGTTCTGTGGGCCAGGGTTCAAATGGCAATAGATGTTTATCTTAGAGAAGAAAGGCCCTGAGATGCATGACTGTGGGGTGCAGCTGTCGGGAGGACTGTCACGGGGCAGAGGGACTGATTGGCCTATGTGCTACTTTAGTGGGCAGACCAGATGACAAGTGTTCCAGAAAAGCAGGCTTCAGCTTAATATACGGATGAATTTTTGAGCAACCAACTTTCCAAATAGGAATGAGTCGTCAAGAGAAGCAGAGAGCTGGGAGAGCTGTCAGGGGATGGGATAGAGAGAACTAAGGAGAAGGCAGTTTATAAGCAGAAATTTTGGTCCCACCATTCACTGTGGCCTTGAATAAGTTACCATGATGCCTGTAAAACAGATATTAAAATCACACTACCTTTTAGAGATGTAAAATTAAAAAGTGCAAATAAATTATCTTGTATATTGTTTGGCATGTAGTCAACACTCAACAAATATTAGCTATCATTATTTGCAATTGGACTAAAGTTTGGGTAATTTATTTCTAAGAGCATCGCCAAGCCTAAGTCCATGATTTTATCTCAGTTCATCTCCGTTTCCTCCTTCCAAGAAGTTGCTGAGAAGAAAGAAAATGAGCGAATTTCAATCTCATTTCCTTTTATTGCTTCTCCTACCAAGGCACTTCTAACTCGTGAAATGGCCACAGGCTAACTACGTAAACTGTAGACTTTATTTTTAGCTCTTTCTGTGGCCTCTTCTTTTGTGCCAGACATCTGGGAGTCTGCAAAGGTTTGCAGAAGATGCTTACTTGAAAATGTTTGCTCATATCCATTGCTTCATATTTAAAGTTGATTGCCCTAAGACCTTTTCTCGGTGGTAATATCAATGGGCTGAATCAAGTTCAAGATCCATCAGCTTCTTGAGAAATGAACCTAGAAGAAGCGGACAGGCAAATATAAAATGCTGAGCCATTAAAAGCAAAAAGTGTGCTAAGTTCCTAACAGCAGCATACCTGTGAATTGGGATCTAGGAAGTAGGGCTTGAACTCTTTAAACTAGTGTTATAAACTGATAGCCTACAGACATGTTTTGATTGGAGCTCAGTTTTTAAAAGTAGGGAGATTTCATATTCGACTTCAGATTCCCAGCATCTCTTGAAAATTTGAAACAGCAAGCAATTCCTGGGCCCACATTCTTCCAAGGAAGCAACAGGCAAAAGCTGAGTTGAGGCTCCCCTTTTAGAAGGGTCAGGGCTCTCCAGTTTACCACAGTCCCCACCACTCCACATTGTCTTGTTCAAACTGGAACCATATGTTCTAATTTGACTTGTCTGCCTCACTCGCTTCTATTATCTGTCTGGCCTCTGAGGTTTTGCAGTTGCAACCCCTGCTTTAAACTTACTTTGAATTTTCTCTCTTTCACCGCCCCCCTCCCTAATTTATCTCCTCTCAATAAAATGTGCTCATTGCGCCCCAGCCAGGTGGCTCAATTGGCTGGAGCATTGTCCTATACACCAAAAAAGGTTGCAGTTCGATTCCTGGACAGGGCACATACAGGTTGATGATTCTCTCTCACCTCTCTCTCCGTCTCCCTCTCTCTCTTTCTCTCAAATCAATAAACATATTCTTGGGTGAGGATTACAATAATAATAATAATAATAAAATGTGCTCACTGTTATTTTCCATTCACTCACCATAATTCCATTACTGTGTCTAATCTAAAGCCTTTCCCCGCTTGAGGTCAGCTCATCAAATAATGCCTTGCCTTTCATTCAAGCAGTGCCCCAAATCCCACCTCCTTTAAAAGCCTTGCTTGACTTAGTAATGTAAAGCAGTAGTGGATCATCTGGGCCCGGCTGTGTTTAAATCTAGGCCCTTGGATTCTATTCCTCCTTCATAATGTCTCAAGACAAATCTTGATTACAAATACCGCTGTTTCTGGATTATAGAAAGATGCCCAAGACACAGGACAGAGTTTTTCATGTAAAGTAATACTCCATGATGTGAGGACCAAGAGACACATTTGGTTCAAATTTGGAGAATCATTGAGGGCCGTGGCTCTCAGAGTGTGGTCCTCAGAGCAGCATCACCTGCAAGCTTGTTAAAAATGCAAAACCTTGGGCCCTACCCCTGACCTAATGGATCAGACACTCTGGGGAGCGGAGCCCAGCAATGTGCATGTTAATGGAACTTCCAGGTCCTCCTGATGCAAGCTGAGTTTGAGAGCCACTGACAGGGAGCCATCCATTCCATTAGGCCTCCTGGTTTCATTTTGAGTGAAGCAGAGTAAGTGGATGGCTCCCCATGAGGCAGCTGGATCCGTTGCCCTTTTCATGTTTTCTGAAGTCCCTTCTGGCTGCAAGTTAGTGATTCCCAAACTGGCTCAGCATCAGCTCCCCCAGAGGAGGGGCATCCAGCCCATGCTCGCCCCCTTCCCACATTCCTGACCAGCAGGCCGGGCTGGCGTCTGGAAGTGCACAGCTCTAACAAGCTCTCCAGCCGTGCCAGCGCTCACTTAGGTTTGGAAACCATTTGTAGAAAGTACCTGCTAATGGGTTCATCTCTTCTCGCCTCCCACTAAGCACAGGTTGGGGCAATTTGGCACTCAAGTTCCTAGAAAACCGAGTTCCTAGAAAACTGCTTTCAAAGCCTGCGGATCCTGCCGCTGGGGTTGGAGGGCCCCTGAGTGGCGCCGGGGCATCTGCGGGGTGACACGCCTGCATGCCCAGCGCACCGCTTCCGCAGGCCAACTGCAGCTCTCCCGCCCGCACGCCGCTTGGCCAAGCTATTTGGTCAGCCTGCCCTTTGGGGCTTTCTTGTAATAGCTTCTGACCCATAATATGCTTTCTGCCTGGCCACGGGGGATTGTTTGCAGACCTTCTGGAGGGTTAATAAATAAATGATGGGCTTCTTTCTGGCCACAGGAAACCATCTCAAGGTCAATGATATTGCAGAACAGGGCTTTACAGAGCTTGCTAAGGTTTAAAAAATCATCAGCTTCCACTAACCACATCGCCTCTTTTCTGAAACTTTGAAGCTTTGCTGCTGCGAAAAGGAGTGCAATTAAGCCTCGATAAAATTTTAATAGCGGGAATTATGCACTCTGCAACCAGCCTACAATTAGCCGTTGCTATGCTACGGGCAGAACCTAATCACGATAATGAGGCAAACAAAGGGAGGGAATTAATCAGGGCTGTAAGGTTAGTGCACAGCCGGTTCCATCTCAGAGCACTGATTTCTGAAACACAGCAGTTGGGCCCCTGGGAAATCTCAGTCCTACACAAGGTTAGATTAGCTGGTGTGGGGTGTGTGTGTGTGTGCAATCTTCTGAGTGAGGAAAACTACATGCAATACCATTCCTACCATCACTGTGAGGATGCATTCCTTTAAAAATACGATAATGCCCCTACCCAGTGTAGGAAACCATGCTAGATTCTGCGGGAGAGATACTGTCATATAAGACACAAGCCTGCCCTCTAGGACTTTGCTGTTCCAACTGTTGCCCTTGGACCAGCGGTAGCAGTAGCACCTAGAAGCTTGTTAGAAATGTGGGATCTCAGGCTCATCCCAGACCTCTGGATCACAGCTGAATTTTAACAGGTGAGCTGTAGACACACTGAAGTTGAGACATCCTGCTCAAGGAGATTTCAACCTAGTAATAATGGCAGTTATTATAATTATAATAACTATTGTTTCTGCCAGATTCTGTGCGAGGCATTCTACACGTGTGCTTATTTCATTTAATCTTCACCATAATCCTCTGAGGTTCCTCCTATTGTGTATTTGAAGAAATTGAGGCTCAGAGAAGTTAAGACGCTTGCCCAAAGTCACTGAACTGGTAGGAAGCGGAAACAATCATAATTCCATAGTTTCCCGATTGTAAAACCTGGGTTCTTAGTCCCTGGCCCAGAATGGTTCCAATCACACATAGATGGAGGATAAATAAAGATAATCACAATTCAGATTAGTATATGATAAAGGGTCATAAGTGAGTTAAAACAGGGGAATAGTTTTAAGAGATCATAAAGGGGCGATAGTACCTCTTGGTTGGGGTGATTAGGAATGGAGGAAGTAGCATTTGAGCTGGAATTTGAATAAGTATAGATATAGATTTCTATAGATATAGATATCTATATAGATTTATGTAGATATAACGGTGGGAAGGGCGTTCCAGGCAGCAGGATCAGCATAGGCAAAGCACAATAACTTGAAGGCATGAAGAATGCCTGTGGGACTAATGAGTACAACACGGTGTGATATGTGTGTGAGGTGGGACTGGATTATGGAGGGTCTTGACTGTCAAGATAAAGGTTTGAACGTCATTAGGAAGTGATGAGGATCCATGGAGAGTATCTGAGGTGGGGTTATGTCAGGGTCTGGCCAAGCTCTAGAAAGAGCTTCTTGGATGTCATGAACTGCACAGAGAAGAAGACCAGAGGGAAGCCCGAGAGCCCCAAGTCACCACGGGGTCTGGGGGGTCTGAACTGGGGGATTGGTGAGATCCAAAAGTAAGGGGTGCCTAGAGATCCTCTGGGGGTTGGGGACAGGTCACTGGGATGAGTCAGAGCTTCCAATTCCAGGTTCCAAGGTTGGGGACTGGGGGAACACTTAGTCAGAGGGGAAAATGGTTTGGCAAGAAAAATGACAGCATGGTTTGAGATGTATGACATTTGACGTGACTCACAGCCTCTCATCAGTAACATCAATATTCATTGCCCAGACATTTATTGAGAGGGAGAGCGTGAGTGAGGCTCAGAGCAAACGAGTGACAGCTCTAGCACCTGAGGCCCACGTGCAGCGCCTGAGCTCAGTGCTGTGCAGGCATTGCCCTCCTAACCCACTATAGCCTCCTGAAGCGGCATGTCGCCCCGTCCCTCAAAACCCAGGATGCACATCAAAATCACCTGGGGAGCTTGAGAAAAAATACCAGGACCTGCGTCCCCTCCCCCAAAGATGTATGTGCTTATTACTGAGTTGAGTGAGGGTCCTGGTTCAAGGCAGTGACAGTCTCAGATGAATCTTGGTGGAACCCCCAATTCTGCTGATGCCCTTCCACCAAGGACCACCAGGAGCACATCTGCAGTTAAGCGAGCTGAGCTCATTCCTCCTGGCAGGGAGGAGCACATACCCCGAGGGGAATTACAGGGGCATTCTCCCCCAGAAAGTGTTAGAAAGAATGTTACAGCATTTGGGCTTTGATGGGGTGACTGGGGAGGGTTTAAGGAAGTGGGGGGTTACTCTCTTGAATGGCTTCAGAAAGCAGATCAGTTGTGACAATTGTGATTAAATCTCTCAGTGAGTCTCATCTATAGGGAGGGGAGGTTAGAATGAAGACAAAGTCGAAATGGATAGAGGTCGGGGTCACTCATCTTGGCCAAGAGAAGGGGGTATTTGGTATTTGGTGGGAGGCAGAGTGACCTTGGTTTTGTCCGTGCTTAGACAAAATCATGAAGTGGCCTTGCTTCATCTTGTTTTATCTTGATCTCAGAGAAAACTTGTCTGAGGTTGGGATTCTGTGAAATCATTTGTGTCTAATCTAGCAGGAACGTAGCCTGGCTGAGCTCTGAGCGGCAGGCCAGCTTCTGAATGCCAGGGGCTGCCAATTTTCCCTCTCGCCCCTCACACCCTCCTTAATAGTCTCCATCCCCGTACTCCCCCCGCCCCCAGCCAAGGGGAGAGAAGACAGAGTAGGAGAGAAAAGGAGAGTGAAGAAGGCTCCAAGTAATTGAAAAGAAGCGGAAAGAGGAGCCAGTGGGGGTGGGGGTGGGGTGGGGGGAATAGGCCAAATGGATCCTGCTTCCCAGCTTCCCACTGAGCCGCGTCTCAGCTGACTGTGGGCAGTGGGGGGAGGGCCCTGCAGCCCAGCCCTCACTTGTTAGCAGCGACCTTGCTGCCCATCACCCCTTGGAGGGCGCCTTCCTTCCTGCCATCTGTTTGGCACTGGGCAATCGGTGATGCTCAGCTTGGTGTGAAGGGAAACCTGTTCATGAAAGGGGAGCCAGGCCTGCAGCTGTGTGTGTGTGTGTGTGTGTGTTCACTCTGGCTTAGAGAAATCTTGGCCAGCCTGTTCCCTAGGTGGGTTGACATCCAGGTGTATGTGCCGAGTGCCCTCCCTGAATCTGGAGCCTGGTCCCGGAGCAGCTGTCCATCCGCAGCCTCCCTCCTACACTCCTACGTATCAAGAGAAGGGGGTGTGTGCCTGAGCCCTTTAATACCCCCACCTGGCTCAGGGGCTGCCGTCTGGTAGGCCGGCGCCACTCCTCCACTTTGGAGCTGGCTCTGTGGAACTCTGATGATTGCAGGACCCTGGAGGCAGCAGGGTCCAGGTGGCATCAAGTAGGTCACGTCTGCTGTACCTTTCTGGTCTTGGCTCAAGCTTTCCCTCTTCCTGGAAAGCCCGTGCCTGCCCCGCCCTACTCAGCCTTCAGGGCTGAATGCAAATATCTGCCTGGGGCAGAATCAATGATCGCCCCCCCCCCCCCATGCTCCCAGGGGCAGGCCTCTCCGGATTCTCACATTGTAGTTATTATTAGGTGCTCCTTACCTGAGGGTCTCTCTTCCCAGACAGGGAACTGGCTTATTTATTGCTTGGTCCCCAGCCCTTGGAACTTGGCCAGATCATAGTAGACATTTGGTAAATAAATGTTTGGGAAAGGAAAGGAGAGGAGGGGTGAGGACTCAGTTGCCATCCTGAACGCCCAGCAGTGTCCTAGGCGTGTGGGGGCTGCAGAGCACTCCCTCTGGCAGCTAAGTGAGGCCTGGTTGCTGTTGGAGACAGGCAGGGGTTCCTCATCAGGCTGAGCTGCAGCTGGTCCCCCTGCCCCTTTCTCTTCCCATCTTACTGGAGCTTTGATGGAGTCCAGAGGGAAAGAGGCAGGCTTGGGAGAATCCTAACTCAGGAAGAATCTAGGCCACAGGGAGAGGCAGTGTCTCGGTGTTAGTTCAGAAAGGCCTCAAAGGAAAGGGTGACTGGCAGGTGACTCTCCTGTGGACACAATTGAATCCACAATTTCTGTTGCTCTCTAGAACCAGCTTCTCCTGAATTACAGAGAAAAACAAAACTAAACCAAAACATAAAACAAAGTTCCCAGGGCAATGAGATGAGGGACTTGGGGATTAGGAAGCATAACTCAGCCCCCTGAGCTCCTTTGGCAGTAGCAGAGCTACCCGAGCACTGGCCTGGGGCAGCTGGGTCCTTGGGCAGATGCAGGCTGTTGTCTCCTGGCCCTAATCTGGCCCTACAGGGGCACCTGTGCACTATGATGTTCAACTAGAGCCAGGTCTCCTCTTCGCAAACTCAAATCGTTCAGCGTTTCATGATGCACTTCAGCATCATGAAGGTTCAGAGAGATGCTAAATGAAAATTATGCTCAGCACACACATCATGATCCATAGCATCTGTAACTGGTGAGACACATAAAGAGAATAGGGAGAGGCAGTTAACGTAGTAGGAGGGATTTCTCTTCTCTTTTTTTCTCCAGTTTGAGATGAGCCCAGTGGTCAGTACTTCAGTCCTTGTCAACCTGTCAAGTCCTACCTCTGGCTATGGTGGGAGCCACAGAGGTCTTGTTTCAGAAATTCAGAGCTTCACCCAGGGGGAGGGAGAAGCGGTGAGGAAGTTGGGAAAAACACTTGAAATGTCCCCCTGAATCCATCCCCATTAGGCATCGAAGGGCACAAGGCCAAGATCTTGGTCGTAATGATTTCAAAGAGGCCTCTCAGCATAGTGGAGTGAGCGAAGACTTGGAAGTCAGATAGGCCAATGTTCAAATCCCAGCTCCACCATCTCCTAGTTCTGGGATCTTAGACAAAGCACTTGAACTTCCCAAGCTTCTGTTCCACCTTCTGTTACAAAGAGATCATGGCCCTCTTCCAAGGCTGCTGGGATTTGAATTAAGTTAAAGGAGATGCCCTATGGGAAAGGAGGGAGCAGAGGCCTGCCATATTGGAGATGCCCAAGAAAGGAAATGCCTTTCCCTCCACCCCTCCCAGCACCTTCCCTGCCAACGCACCAGACAGCCTAGTTTCTCAGAAAATTAAATATCCAGGAATTCACCTGTATCTAAACACTCCATGGGTATGTCCTTGGCAAAGAGGAAGCGAGCTGCTGGCTGGAGGTGATGATCAGCAGGTTCCAAATATTGACTCTTCTATGTGTAGAGCAGAACTTCTAATTTGTCCTAAAGGACAGCCACCCAACTGCAGGGAGGGTCTCAAGCTGGAACAGGCTGGGATTGGATGAGAGTTTTTCCTTCCTCATTGTGATTTTATCAACCCTAATTGCCTCTCTGTCCAGACTTCCAGCCTCCAAGTTTTCAGCTCCAAGTGACTCATCTAAAAGGCTACCCCCATGAGCCCCTCATCTGCTATTTAATTGGAAAGGAGGGTGCTGGAGGTCCCAGTGCCTTAATTGCATTTGTTAATGGGTAGGTGCAATTATCCCTGCCACACTTCTGCACATTGCCAGGCAGACAGTAGATGATTAAGGGGATCTTTAAAACTCCAGCTCCCTACAGCCCTCTCCACTAATTGAGCAGTGAAGGAAATGATATTGAGCTCTCCCACTCCTTTCTTTAAATTAACTCCTGGCTTCATAGTCCTCCTTGGATCAGTATGTTGGCCACATGGCTCAGAGTCTTCTGTTCCAATGCCATCCGTCACCCATCACTTAGGCACAGGGCCCAGCCAGATCTCCAGTGGGTCCATCTATCACCCACAGGCTGGGTGTGGACTGGGGGTGGGGAGGTGCCTTCAGGACCCCAGACGGTGATATCATCCAGCCTGACTGTAACATCTGATTTAACTGAGGGAGGCCCAAAGATGTTGCCACCTCTGCTTAGCCCCAGTCTGGACTGTCATAATCACTTATGACCGGTCCCTTCTTCCTGATTTAGTGTGTTCTCCACCTGCCAGCCAGAGTCATCAGCTTGAATCATAAACGGGGGTCAAGCACTAATGTTAAAAACCCTTGGGGAGACTAGACTTTGGACGGTGAGCACACAAAGCAATATACAATGATGTATTATAGAATTGTATGCTTGAAACTTATATAATGTTACTAACCAATGTCACCCCAACAAACTTTAAAAAAAAAACAACCAAAACCCTTCCACAGCTTCCCAGTTTACCCAGAATGCAATCCAAGTCCCATACCATGGCCTACAGGGCCCCAGGAGGTCTGGTGCCTGGCACACTCTTCAGCCTCAGCCTGTATCCCTCTAGCCCTTGCCGACTAAGCTCCAGCTACACTGGTCTTCTCATTCCAGTTCCTGACCATAGTTAGCTCTTTCCAGCTCTAGGACCTTTGCACATGCTCTTTCCTTTGCTTGGAAGAATTTGCCCTCACAGTTTTCATGGTCAGCCCCTTCTCGCCCTTCAGGTTTCCATTTAAATGTTGCTTGAGAGAGGACTTCTGTCCTTCTGTGACTGCCATATCTTAAGTAATTTCCTATTTTTTTACTTCTTTTTTTCTTTTAAACACACCTGTTTGTTTCTTTCAAATCATATGTCACAATTTTTTATTATTTTAGTTTTGTTCTTTTGCTCTATATTTTGGTGATTGTTTCTGTCTCTCTAGACTGTAAGCTCCACCAGGTCAGGATTATTCTTTACCGCACTGTTGTACCCCAAGTGCCTGTTGGAGCACTTGGTGCATCCTTACTCATTCAGCAAATATTTATTAAGCACCTGCTATGTGCCAGGTATTTTTTTAGGCATTGGTGATACACCAGTGAGTACACAAGAGACAAATCTCTGCCCTCCTGGATCTTACATTCCAGAGAGGACAGAAGAGGCAGGCAATAAACGATGAACATAATAAGTAAATCATATAAAATTTAGAAGGTGAGAAGGGTTCTTTCTACTAACCAAGGCTAGTGATGAATAATTCTCTGTGATTCTGAGAATTAAATAATGTGTAAAAAAAGCTGAAAAGGAAAGGTGTGTGTGTGTGTGTGTGTGTACTGAGGTGTGGAAGGTCAGGTAAGAGGGTGGGTAACATTGAGACATGGGTGCATTTGTTTCCATGAAAATAAAGACTGTCAACTGACAGCTTCCTTCCTCTGGGTGTCCATCCTAGTCCTAACCTCTCACACAGTCCAGGAGGAGCTGTGGTGAAGGAGGGACAGCAGGTCCCACAGAGATTGCTATGGGAACCCCAGCCACACGCGCAACATCCTGGGGGGTGCCGGCAGCTGCTGGGGGGCTGGCTGCAATGACTACCTTTTGGAGCAGAAAGGCCCAGCTGTTCCTCTGTCCCCAGGTCCCGGCTCAGCGTGGTTCACAGAGCTCCGAACAGAGCAGCTGTTCAGCCTGGGGAGACAGGAAGAAGAATGCGCTCTGTGCAGCTCTCAGCTTCCAGTCTCAGGGGAGGCTGAAGGGAGAAATTACTCAGCTTAGAATTCTCAGGCTGGAAACAAGCCTTCAGGAGCCGTGGGGTCAATCAATCCAACAACGAACCTTGAGTGCATCAGTCCTGGCAGCCCAGCACTGAACCGGGAAGGTGGTGAGGGCCACAGAGAATAGAAAACCTTAGAGGAGGACCTCACTGGAAAAAGAAATAAAAATAGCAATTAGGATCATCATGAGGCTGTAACTGACAGTCCTATATCCAATGAAATAGGGAGTGGTCCCCAAGGAGAACTTGAGATGCTGTTTCCCGGCACCCACCATGTGTTAGCCAATCAGCTGAGTTCCTCACGTACATCCCAATAGCCCATGCCATAAACTCTGCCGGGAGGTGGCTATGCTCTCCTACCCACGGGAAGGCTGCGCAGGGAAGTCACAGGGCATGACCGGGCTGTCTAGGCAGGAAAGGTCACCTAGTGTGACCCAGTCATCTTACAGACTGACTCATCCATTCACTCACATCCAGAACTCCATTGAGCACCTGGTGTATTTTGAGCTCTGTACTGGACATGCTCGGAGTTCAGTGGGGGAAGCTCATGTGCACACAGGTGACAGCTATGTGAAGGCCAAAGAAAGGACCGTGAGGGCCATGGGACAGGACAATGGCAATGCCTTGAATGTCAGCGTGAAGTGGGGCAATGCTGGATGAGTGATATTTGAGCACCAGAAATGATGGAAATGGAGAGGAGGGACTTTCACATGTGAGCCCAGGTGAGCAAAAGCATGAGGCGTGGGCAGGGCATCTTCCTTCAGGAGGCCCTCAGCTGGAGCGCTGGGTGCCGCGGCCAGACCACGAGCTGAAGCCAGATTTCAAAGGGCCTTGTATTGGAAGCCAAGTAATTTGAACTTCACCCTGTAGGAAAGGGGAGGCCTCTGAAGGGTTTAAAACAGGGGAGCAGTACAGTCAGATTTGCCTGATACCCCGACAACCTCTGCTCTTATGTGTTGGATGGACTGAAGGGTGGGCCCCAATAGGGACAGGATCCAACCAGGAGACAGTTGCTACTGATCAGTGGTCCAGGTGGCAATTAAAGGGACCAAGGCTGTGGCAGGGTTGGGGAAGGGGGACAATTAGGAGGGATTTCAGAGATGAAATCAGTAGACTCTTGCTGGCAGGAAGTCAAGGACAAAAATAAGTCCTTTGCTAGGAACCTCTGGGTGTGTTTCTGTGTATTTTATGTGTAAGGGTGTGACTATCTACATGCATGTCAAGTGCACATATGCCATGCATACATGTGTGCAAGGCTGCTGCCTGGATGCGCATTGGAGCCATGGGTGCACCTGTGCATATGAGAGTCTCTGTGCTCCCGGGCACATTTCCGTGACAGTATTTGTGTGTTTGTGCCTTGTCTGTCTGCTGCTCTCAGTCCAGCTGTGAAGCTCCTGCCCCTTTGTTGAGCTCCGGGCTCAGTGTAGGATTCTCTGTGCCAGACACCCCCAGGGATTTAAGTTGCTTTAGAGGCTCCCACTGCTAAGGGGAAATGCATCTTCTGCCCCTGTTTGATGCTGCAGCATGAACCCTGAGGCTGTTCTTCAAAGCGAGCACCTGAGGGTAGAAAGAAAGAAAGTAAACATCAGGATTCAAACTGTGAACTAGCCCTGCCCCTGCCCTGGTGCAGGGACCTCCCTCCACCCCCAGATGGGCTTTGATTTGTCTGGTCAGGATGCGGGGCAGTCAGGGGTGTGAGACTAAGAGGGGTTCTTGGAACAGAGAGATGGGCAGGGCTAGGAAAGGGGGTTGGGGAGCTGTGCCCTTCCATGCAGCAGGCTCCCACAGCTTGGGGGAGTCCCTTTGCTGTGTGAAATAAGCTGCCCATGGGCCTGTCCTCAGGGGTATGGGCTGAGGAGCCCTCCCGTCTCCCTTCTTCCTTCCCTTTCTCCTTCCCTAACCACCATTCCAGAGGACTCAGGCTTCAAACTGACTGCTATTTGAGTACTAACTGTGATATTTTGTGATTGTGTGATTGTGGGCAAGTGTGCCTCTGTTTTAAAGGGCAGCTACTCACCTCACAGGGTTGTTTGTTAGGGTTAAGTAAATTCAGGCATGTGAGTGCACAGCACAGTGCCAGGCCTGCCCGAGGGACTCAACACATGGTAGGGGTCAGAACTATTGTGATTATTGTATAGAGATCTTTTAAATTTTAGCCAATCTGATATAGTTCAAATTTCAATTTCCCTGATGGCTATGCATCTTTTTATGCTTATTGGCCATGTGGACCTCCTCCTTTGTGAAATGGCTGCTCTAAGTTTTTTGCCTTAGTGATTTGTAGAAGCTCTTCATTTTTTCTGTATGTAAGTCCTCTGTTAGATCCCCATGGTCCTTTTTTGAAATTCAAATATCCCCAAGGGTAGGAGGGTGAGGCCCAACGTCACCAGCACTTGAGTGATACCAAACTGCTTTCTCCCCTGTCTGGGCCAAGGAAGCCCTTCTAGAAAGGAGGCCTCCTCGTTGAGGTTGCATTTCCCTTCCTCTTTCCAGTCTTCTTGCAGCTGGGAGAAACTGAAATACAAGAGACACAAAGACGACTCAGGAGCAGAGTTCTGGAGTTTTAACAGCAGGAAAGATGAGTAAGGGGAAGAGTTTTGTTTTGTTTTTATTGCTGTTTTTACATTTTATTATATATTTTAAAGTTTTTTCAATTACAGTTTACATTTTATATTATTTGGTATTAGTTTCAGATGTACAGCAAAGTGGTGAAGGGGAAGCATTTGACCCTCCCCCTCCTTCTGGGCATGAAGAAGTGCTGAGCATCTACTGTGGGCCTCTGAGATGTGGAAAGGACAGCAGGAGCTCCCAGGCTCAGGACACCAGGCAGGGCACTGGAGGGCACTGAAGCACCTCCCTGCTTCCAGTGAGCCAGTGCACTGAGCCCAGGGGGCACTGGAGAAGGAGGTGAGAAGGCAAAGCCAGGGGGCCAGAATGTCTTGCTGGGGGATGTGACCCCCTCAGTGGACAGGTCTCTTTCTTCTTTAACCCCAGATCCCTGGCCCTTAGCAAAGTAAGTGCCCCATATTTGCCCAGCAGAAAGTAGGGGACATGTAGAACTTTCTGAAAGTAAGCTTGGTGAGCGGAGCGTGTAGGTGCTCATTAGTATGAGTTGAGTGAGTAAAGTTCACCATGCCATGTAAATAATAATAGCTTCATCTCTTGAGCATCTACCATTTGCCAGGCACATTTACATGCTAACAGGTCATTTAATACAATAAATATCTCCATTTTGCAGATGAGAATAGGTAACGTGCCCAAGGTCACTAAGCTGGAATTCATACCCAGCGCTGCCGACTTCAAAGCCACTGTGCTTTCCCCTTGAGCTGCACAGTTTCTCATCAGGGAGCCATAGAGGGCAGGTCACCAGGGTAGTCCAGGCAGGAAGCTCACTCTTCTCCCTTCCAGGTGAGGGAACACAGGGCAGCTCTGAGCAAAGGAGGGGAGATAAAGGAGAAATCACAGGCAGTCCTCTTATCCTGCCCATGACCTCTATATCATTGCCTCCCTCCCTCCCTCCCTCCCTCCCTCCCTCCCTCCCTCCCTCCCTCCCTCCCTCCCTCCCTCCCTCCCTCCCTCCCTTTCACAGGCACTTGTAGAACACATATGTGACCCATGCACCAGAGGTTTGTGCTTTCTTCCAGCAGGCCCTGTGCTAGGGCCAAAGTGAACAAAACAGATGCAAAAATCCTGCCTTCATGTAGCATGTGCTCAAGTGGTGAACCCAGAAGACAGTCTTAACCAAATGAATATGTAATTACAAATGGAAGGAGGATGGTGCAATCATTCATCTGTGTTTGCTCTTCCTGCCACAGACATTCCCCCCCCATGGGAGGCAGCCCAGGATTTTTAAGTTCTGTTCCCAGAGGCCTTTGTGTTGCCTGGTGAGCTGGGAGACACAGGCTGCAGTTTGTTGCCAAGCACCCAGAAGACACCCTCCCCTTCCTGGCTTTTGTTTTGTGAAAAACACATTTTCAGGGAAATTATGCTGCATTGTCTGAGAGAGGGAGTGCTCGGAGGGAGCAAGATAGAAGCAGCTGGAGTAGAGAATTGGGGAGCTTCTCCCAACCAGAAA
Organism: Miniopterus schreibersii; assembly: GCF_964146895.1. Taxonomy (NCBI): domain Eukaryota; kingdom Metazoa; phylum Chordata; class Mammalia; order Chiroptera; family Miniopteridae; genus Miniopterus; species Miniopterus schreibersii. The sequence goes on along the minus strand of NC_138101.1, from coordinate 164,405,938 downwards.
AACATCAGGCTTGGGAGGTGGGGACCATGCCCTGATGGGACCTCAGAGGGGTGTGGCCATCAAGGAACCTACTTGTCACACAGACTGCCAACCTTGGCAAAGATGCAAATAGTCCCCTTGCCGCCACACACACATACACACACTCAAGTGTATGCTTGGCAAGGAGATACTAGAGGCTGCAGTCTTTGGGGTCTAGGAAATATGCCCACAGCTGTTAGGTGTGGCTTTGAGGGTAAATGTAGACCAGCCTGATTGATGTTGATTCTGTAAGGCCCCTGAGACCCTTACTTGAGTGGGGAGGAGCCACAATGTCAACTGAGATGGTGTTTCGCACCCTCATGAGCACCCCCAGTTCCTCACCTGGTTCTCCTACTTCCTATTCAAACTCTTTCCTGGCCTCTGAACACTGTCTGAGGGGCTGGGTGATGGTACTACTACTACTTATTGGGAAGTTGTATTAAATGAGATAGTCCACATGCTGCATTTAGTACAGTGCCAGGCACATGGAAAGTGCCCAATAAACATTAGCTATTGTTATTAAAATGACCTCTCCAAGTACAGGGAAAGTGGAAGGCATGCCCAAAGGCGTGAAGGTGCAAGGCACGTTCAAATAGCTTCATTACGAACAGTGCAGCGCTGGGCTCATGTGAGGTAACCAAGGCAAGGCAGTGGCCCGGGGCCTAGAATCTGTATGTCATCATATGTGCCCTGCTAAGTGGTCAGTGATTTGTTCCGGCAACCCATGGGAAGTGTTTTTCAAGCAGGAATGTGTATTTTTACAGAGCCCACTCAGCCACAGTGTGGAAGATGGATCCGAGTGGAGAGAAACTCAAGGATGTGCTGTTACATGCCATTGACCCTGGTTTATGAGGACAGACTTCAATATCTGGTCAAGCTACATAAGAAGGGGAGTCTAACCCATTTCCCAACAGCATCTCATTTTTAGTGAGTAAGCAACTTTAGAATCATGTTAATTATACTGGCAGGGAAGTGAGAGAGCAGGAGGGAAAAAACCCTATAAAGAGACTGCAAAACAGAAAATAGAAAATCCGCTGATGTGGCTATGCAGGTATCAGCGATTCAGTGTCAAAGTTTCTGTAATGCTGACACCTCCCCTCCCATCCCATGTTCCTCCTTTCCAAGCCTTCTCTGACCACTCCTCTTAGACTTTGGGGCTCCTCTTCTCAGACCCTTTAAGTAGAGGGTCCTCACAGTACTCTCTTCAGGCCTCTCTCTCCTGAGCTGTCTCACCTTCTTCTGCCTTCTCTGACCACCCATTTGTTAATGACTCCTGAATCCACACCACAGTCCAGATATCACTCCTGTGCCGTGAAACCATAGACCCAGCTCCCCACGGGGCCTGTGCATGCGAAGATGCCACCGAGGCCTGAGACACCTAAAGCCCAACTCAGTCTCACTCCCCCGCAACCACGTGGCTCCAAAGCTGCTCTCCTGTGTGTTCCCACCGTCACTGCTGAGCTGGAAACCTGCTCATCCTTGACCCCTCTCCCTCCCTCCCCTAAATGTAATCAACCTCCAGGCCATAAATCTCTCCAGAGTCCATCTACTTCCTGGCTGCACCGCCCTTTTGTGTTAGGTGCTCAGGAGGTACTGGGTGACCACCGGCGTCTCTTTTCGCCAAGGCCCCATCCCCTTCGCTGTGGGACTGTGTCACTGCTGCCTCGGCAGCTGAGTGGCCTTGTGCTGAGGGCAGGGTCTATATTTTTGTCACTGATGCACTGACTGGAGCCCAGGACAGTGCCTGGTGTTTAACAACTCCCACAAAAATATGTGGAATGAACAAGCAAATGAATGAGAAAAGAGTAAGAGGGTTCTTTTTGGGGAGGAGAGCCAACATTTCTGAAAGCCCAGGAGAGCAGCTGCCTCAGACCACCTGTGCTGGCCTTGGCCATTTGTCCCCTCCTCATGCCATGCTCATCAGGCCGAGGGGTGCCCACCACCAGGCAGGGGGACTGCAGAGAGGCTTCCGGTGTGAGGCAACCATTCGAGGAGAGGGTTCCTAAAGGCCCTTCAAATCTCTGGATCCTGGGACTCCAAGAGTTGGGCTTTTCCTTTAAGCGCAGTACAGTTAGCCCCAGTTACCACCTAGAGCAGCTAAAAATGGAATTGCTCCATTTCTTGTTTGAATTCACCTGAAAACTAGCACATCACAGCAGGGGCTCTGGGGACAGAGTGGGCCTGTTCACCCCCGCCTCTGGTCACGGGTGGTGGGCATGTGGGCTAACGACACCTAGGATTTCAGCTACTGCAGTGACATTAAAATGTGTATCGGGGGAGGCAAAATGTGCCTGCTTGGCTGGAAAAGGCTCACAAACTTTATTAACCTTCTGTGACTTGGCAGAGACGGCAAACTGGTGGCAGACACACAAATGTGAAAATAGATATGTGTCTGCGCCACGTTGGCTTTCTCTATGAGGCCTCTGTGCTCTTACAGACAAAGACTTGCTCTTACCTCTCTTCAGCGGAACAAGGGCTCCTTTGCCCTTGACAGGGTTGGAAAGAAAGGTAAGGAAGGAGAAGGGGACTTGGTTTTGTTGTGTTCCTGCCAGGCTCAGTCTCCATGACGCCTGCGCACCTCATAAGGACTGTCTTATTTAAGCCTCACAGGAACCCCAAAAACAAACATCCTCACCATCACTGTTTTACTGATGAAGAGACAAAGGCCCAGAGGAGACCCCGGACGTGCTGGAGGTTGAATGGCTGGGGAGTGGCAAAACTGGGACCTGAACGCAGATCAGTTCTCCCCATAGCCCTGGAGGCGCCAGGCTGATGACACAGTCATGTTAGTTCTTAGGGCCTTGGTGACCCAGGTCACAGATGCCAGGATCCCAGAGGGCTGGGGGTTTATTACACTTCTTTTGGCTCTAGCCCCCCAAGGAGAAGCCTGAGTAGTAAACCTTACAGAACAGCCCAGTGCTTCCTGTTGGCAAGAACATAATACATATATACCACAATAGATTCTCTGCCAGGTTTGCACCTATGTGGTCCACTTTTTATTATGCTGTTCGAACATTTTTTTTCTCTTAATAGAGAAAGGTACCACTTACCCAGAAGTCTAACCTCTTTGGGGATCCTGCTGGCAGCAGAAGGGTGTGGAGGCAAGGGGCAGTATTTGACAGAAATTGTGTTCTGTTCAGGTATTTTGTTTGAGAGGTGGAGGGATGAATTAGATGACCTCCCAAGGTCCCTTCCAGTTTGACCTGCCCATAACCATGTCCCCACCCTTGCCAATCTGCCTCCGATATCTTACTAAGAAACCTCCAGCCTTAAGGCCTCCCTGAGCAGATGGACATGAGATTTTCCCCCCTTCTGATTATAAAAATAGTGCATACCTGTTATTACCAAAAAATCAAATTCAGAAAAGCATAAAGAAGCAGGAAAATATACCCATAATCTAGATATCCAGAGAGAACCATGATTAACACTTTAGCCTATTTTCTTCTAGTCTTTTCCCCATACATATATATTTGTAATTCCTGTGAGAGGCTTAGTTCTGGAGTTTTCTGGAGAGGGGGTGTCAGGAACTCAATTTACTACTTCCCGGTATCCCCAGTGCGTCAACGCTGTTCATGCCCAGAGGCCCTCAGTGAAGTGCTGCTTGGCCCACCCCACCAGGGAGGAGGCTGGCGAACCTTTCTCTGCAGTGGCCCTGGACCGTACTGAATGAGACCGGAACACCATCTTCAAGCCTTACAGAATTGGAGCTGTATTTGGTGGGGATGGGAAGGTGGAGCAGGTATCTTATAATGTCCCATGGACCTACACAAGGTCTCCCACTTGGATCTCTTTTCCTCTCTCCTCTCCTCCTGTTGCCCCTCTGACTCTTCACCTCTTTCTTCTCAGAAATCCAGCCCATCTCCTTCTGGGAATCACCTCGCTTCCAAAAACAAATGAGGAACTCTTGAATCCACTCCCGTGCCTCCCACATTCCCAGCTTTAAATGACCACGTCTTCTCTCCACTGCTGCCAGCTGCTCCTGCTCCAGAGAGGAGGGGAGGTTTCCCGGGGGGGGGGGGGAGTAGAACGCAGGGAGGCAGAGCACTGTTCTCTGGGGTGCAGGGTGGGAGGTAGAATATGCGGCACCTCCACTTAAACTGTAGCTGCTTCACCCAACAGTGTATCTAAATTAAAGCATATCGCATTACCCCAAGTCTAATTTCTTCCAAGAAAACCCCCCACAACCGTACAATATTTGACCCACATAGGAAATTAATATTCTCCTTATTACTATACTTGTAACTCTATTTCCTGTGAGCAAACACCCTGACCTTATTAGCCCAAAAGAACATTTACCTTCTCTCTGTCAAGGTTAGATGACAAGATAGCCTTCATTACCTTGACAAAAAAGCATATTGCTTTAATTGCTTGAAAAAGAAATAGGGGTGGTGGGGAGGGCAGAGTGAGAAGTCTCTTTTTACTCCATCAATGTATTTTTTAACATACTTGAAATTATACAATTTTGTATCCTGCTTTTTCCACAATATGATAAGCATTCTCCCAAGTTTTTAAAAACTCCCTAAACACCCTGTCTTTTATAAGCATCATTTGAAATGATTGTATAACATTCCAATTTAGAGCACAGCCTGGGATTTCCAGGGGCACAAAATAAACATTCCAGGATTATTATTGCTACAGTAAGTCTTTAAGAGCCCTAATAACTAGCTTAGAAATTGCTGGGGACATTCCAAAGAAATTGCTAATAGGGAATAGCTTACGTTAGACTGGAAATGCCGCTCTAGGTTATTAAAGCTGTGTGCAGAAGGCATCGAGGCCAGACCTATGGTAACCACCTGACCGGGTCAAGAAACATATCCTAGGAGGAGCCAAAGTAAAAGTATAAAAAAACTAGATGCAAAAGACACATTACGTGGGTGATTGCGTCAGCAGCCGTCAGTGTGTCCCCGGGGGGTAGAAGGGAAAGCATTTTATCTTGGACACAGGCAGACTGTTGTGTTACTGGGTGGGAGTGGACAGGCCTGGGCCAGAACAGTCCTAACTTTGAACCCTGGCTGTCTCTGAGACTGTGCAGCCCTCGGTTCTCAACCTTGACTGCAATTAAGGAAAAACAAACCAACAAAAACAAAGGAAATGACCAGGGCTTATCACATACTTATTAAAGAAAAAAAAATCAGATTTTTTTTTTCCTCTAGAGAAAGACAAAGCTCTCTGTTTAATTTTACAGTTTAGATAGCCTAGAAAACCTTTCTGGGGGCAGGGAGTGACCTGTATGACCTCTAACAGGTGTCTCCTGCCCCTCCCCCCATACCCCCCCCCCCCCAAGTTAGGAATCTATGCTTTTTTAGTCAGGACTTGGCAGGAAACATTGGAATATCAACAATTTTATTTATTTATTTATTATTATTTTTTAAATATATCTTTATTGATTTCAGAGAGAGGAAAGGAGGGGGAGAGAGAGATAGAAACATTAATGATGAGAGAGTCGTTGATCGAGCTCGCAACCCGGGCATGTGCCCTGACCAGGAATTAAACCCTGATCGCCTGGATCCTAGGTCCATGCTCAACTGCTGAGCCACGCCCGGCCGGGCATCAACAATTTTAAAGAACATTTGTGCCTAGTATTTTTTTAGGGGTTTAATAATTTTATTTACTTATTTTTTGAAGGAAACAAAGGTCTTTTTATTTTTTCAATTACAGTTTATATACATGTTATTTTGTATTAGTTTCAGGCGTACAGCATAGTGGTTAGACAGTCATATACTTTACAAAAGTGTTCCCCCTGATATTTCCAGTATCCAACTGGCACCATACATAGTTATTCCAATATTATTGGCTATATTCCCTATGCAGTACTTTACATCCTCATGACTATTTTGTTTTTGCTTTTGTTTTAAATATATCTTTATTGATTTCAGAGAGAGGAAGGGAGAGGGAGAGAGAGAAATAGAAACATCAATGATGAGAGAGTCACTGATCGGCTGCCTCCTGTACGCCCCCTACCAGGGATCGAGCCCACAACCCAGGCATGTGCTCTGACCAGGAATCAAACCTCGATCTCCTGGATCCTAGATCGATGCTCAACCGCTGAGCCACGCTGGCTGGGCCCCATGACCATTTTGTAACTACCAATCTGTACTTCTCAATCCCTTCACCTCTTTTACCCAGCCCCCCAACCACCCTCCCCTCTGGCAATCACCAGTTGGTTCTCTGTATCTAAGAGTCTGTTTCTGTTATGTTCATTTATACTGTTCTTTAGATTCCACATAAAGGTAAAATCATATGGTATTTGTCTTTCTCTGACTGACTTATTTCACTCAGCATAATACCCCCTAGGTACATCCAGTGTTAGTGTTCTGTTTTGTTTTTAAATCTTGCAAACCCTATTTTCAGGTATCATCATCAGGAGACTTGGTTAAAAGGACAGAAATCTGGGGATGACAAGGAACTCAGCTTTGGCTGCCTCAGGTCTTCTCAGGCTGTTCTGGGAATGAAGAGTTTCATCCAGATCCTACAGGGGAACTTCCAGGGAAATAATGGGAAGCTCACTGCCACAAGGAGTTTCTCATGCCCTTACCAGAGGGCCCAAGCTAGGAACCTGGCAGGAAGCTGTAGAAGAGCAAGCCCAGCCCCATATTACATCACAAGCAGCTTCCAGAAGCCAGCCCTGAAATATTTCATCCCCTCCTGATCCGAGCCCTTCACCCAAACTCAGACATCTGATCAGCCAGGAAGAGTTATCAACACTGCCTTCCAAGTCTGTCTTAGATCCACTTCTCCCCAACACCAACTCCCCGATGCAGGAGCAGCTCCTCATGGGTCTACCAACCTCCGGTCTCTCTGCCTCTGGTCTGTTCTCCATGTCACAGCTGACATGATCTTTCCAATTTTAGAACTTCTGATTTAAAGATGGTGCCTAGTTAGTAATCCCTACTTCTTTTACTGGAAATAATCCAAAACCAAAAAGGAGTTGAGAAATAAGTACACAAACCCCATCTTTAGTGAAAGCAGGAAACACCCAAAACACAAAATAGGTGGAAGAGTTTCCCCAAACAATGGATCTTCAGCAGACACTGGTAGCTGAGGACATGGTGCCACAGTCTCGGGGGCAGCCTGAAAAGCCCTCATCCAGAAGGTGAAAGGCACACCTGGAGGTGCAATATGTGGAGGTGCAATACAGAAAGTCCTTGTTTGCAACAGAAGGAAGCAGGTGCACATGCCAGTGGCATGAGTCCTGTTGTAGATCAAGACTAAACAAGACATTACCCGGACTTGCCATATTTGTAGGAAGTGGTCTGTCTCTGTGGCAACAGGGGAGGAGAGACTTCACATTGGGAACAGCCTCACCACTGTCTGGAGAGAGTTCAAGGCTGAGTGCACTTGTATTAATCTTGGGTCAGAAGGAAAATTTAGCCTACCTGGAAGACAACCTCAGCCACTTTTATACTGGAGGTCCATGGGGAAGGAAAATAAATCACCTGCTTCAATGATGAGTAATCTATACAAAGATATGACAAGAAAAAAAGAGGGGGGGGGGGAAACCCAGCAGGCAAAGAAGACACATCAAAAAATGTTGTCATGGAGCAGATGAAAATTCTAACCAGAAAAATCTAAAAACATAGTGAAGAAATTGCCGCTACGAAGGAAGTACACGCATTAGAGGTCAGGGGAGCAGTCATGAAACAACAGGAGGAAATGAATCCTGGGCTGGTGGAGCTCAGGGAAGGAGTGGGAGAGAAAAAGACAGCCGCCCAAACTTCATTCTTGATTTAAAGCCTAAAGTCTGAAGGAGGAAAAGGGAGAAAAAATCCCGATTAAAAACTCAGAGAGAGAGAGAGAGAGAAATAAGAACAGTTGGCAAATTAAATAGAAATAGAGAGGATTAGGGAGAAAACAGTAGATATGAAAGGCAAGAAGATCCGTGTGAATGTGCATTAAATGTCTCAGAAGGGCGCACAAGGAATTGGTAATACGGTTTGCTTCTAGGAAGGGAAACTGGGCAGGTGGATGGGTGCGTGGAGGCCAGGGGTGGAAGAAAGAATTTTCACTTTTATGTCTTAAGATTCTGACTTGTAGGCACATATTAGTTCATCAAAAAATCTAATTAAGAAATCCGTCCGCCCCCCCCTCCCCCAGCACCCAGTCCCCCAAACAGATGTGACTGTGTGTATTTACTCTCCTTTCTTAAAACCCTTGAATCGCCCTCACTGCTGTTAGGATAAAAAGCGCACATCTCCAAATGGCTTCGAAATTCCCCATAGAAATTATTGCCCAACAGGGCACTTTTGAGATTCAAAGGAGGAAGTGCTACTGATTAAGTTGGGACAGAGGTCCCCTATTTATAAGGCCAGTCCTGGCCTGGCCCTTGCTGCCCACGCCGGCCTCAGGTCTCACCTTCTAGCCCTGCGGCCCTCACCCCAGCCACAGGCCAGCCTCTCAGCACTCACAGCCCCCTCTACACATATTCCACCTCCTCCACCCCGTCCCCAACACTCCACACTCTGGCTTATTCTGCCAAATGTCCTTTGGATGCGAATTTACCCCTCAGCACTTTCATATTTTATCCATTCTAAAATGCACGTTTTCCCCCCTACATTTTCATATCTGAAATTAGAATAGGTCTTGCAGTCCATGGCCTGTCACTGTTTAATTGGCAGCATTTTTCTTAGTGGCACATACATTAACGGTACATCTTGCAGCAGAAGGCATCTTAGATCTGGTGACATGTGTTATCACACTGCACTGTGACTGTCTAGTCACATGGTTAGCTTTCCACTAATTGGGATATCTCCGAGGGCAGGACCACGTGTTATTTTTCATTGAATACCCAATGGCACTTACTAGAAGACAGTAGTTACACAATAAATAAATTCTGTGATAAAGCAGAAATTTTCAGAAAAAAATAATTGTCTAGGAATAGGGGATTTTTCTCTGGAAAATTTCTTTTTAAAAAATTTTTTAAAAATAGATTTTTAGAGAGAGAGGAAGGGAGAAAGAGAGAGAGAAACATTGATGTGAGAGCAAAACATGGATGAGTGGGATTGAGCCCATAACCCAGGCATGTGGCCTGACTGGGAATTGAACCAGCAACCGTTCAGTGCATGGGACAATGCCCAACCAACTGAGTCACACCGGCCAGGGCTCTCTTGAAAATTTCTGAAAGAACATTTCTCAGGAATATTTCTGGTTTCTCTGGGTCCAAATATCCAAACTTGGTGACCAAATGAAGGAAATCAAGTTCCATATAAAATGCATCTTTATGTTTCTAACAATGGGGCTTTAGATCTATAAAGGAAAGTGAAATTAAATATTGTATATATTCCTATTTTATTTCAAAGTTTCCATTTCATGCTTGACTTGGTTTATAAGATAGAAGTGACAAAATACAAAAAACCATTTATTCATTCAACAAACATCCATGGAGTCCCCACGATTTGCCTACACTGCTCTTCATGCTGAGAATGCCAAAACAATAACATACACACAAATAAAAATATAACATGTCAGAAGTGGTGATTATAATGATGATACTATGAGAATATAGCATTTTATTACAGTTGTGGGTCCCCAAGCTTATCTGATCATAACCACCAAGGAGCTCGTTAAAGGCACAGATTTACTGGCCCATGTCAGGTCCACTGAATCAAGAGCTACAGGGGAGAGGTGTGGGCAAAATTATATGAAGGAGTTCTCCAGCTGATTCTTGTGGGCACTGAATCCCTAGGCTGTATCAGAGGTTTTAAACTTTGGCTGCATGGTAGAATCACCTTGCCCAGGTCCCTGCCCCATAGATTCCAATTTAATCCATCTGGGGTGAGTTCTGAGCTTTTGCATTTATTTAAAAGCTCACCAGATAGTGTTAGTGAGCAGCGAGAGCTGAGAACCAAGGGCTATACTATCTCAGGAATGGTCGAAGATTGAAATTAGGAACTTCTGCCCCGCCCCCCAGCCTATCCATCCCTGCCCAGGAAGCAGGAATTAGGCTCTTGCAGACACACCTGCCTGTGTCCAAGATTAAATGTCTCAGATGCAGACCCAGAGACAGACTGATGTCTAACTCAGGTACTGTCTTTTGCACCTGGTTTTATACTTTTGTTTTGGCTCCTCCTCAGATGCTTTCTGCGCGGAGCCGTGTCTGAGAGGTGACCCTACTGTACCATTTCAGCCACGCCTGGCTCCAGTCCCTTCTGCGCACGGCCATGACAACCCGGAGCAACACTTCCAGTCACCCAGTATAGGCTGATCCCTCTCTATTAGCAATTTCTTCAGAAAATCCCCAGTGAATAATTTCCATTAGTAACTTCATTTGGAAATCTCATCAAGTCTACCAGGTGCTATGCCAGGAACCCAATAAGCAAACACGCTAACAGCTCCCTCTTTAAAAAAAAAATGTTTTCCTCCTTCAGCTCAAAATTTCCAATATCATTACATTACATACCTCCCACAGCTGGCCTCTGAGGGGAAATGACGAGGGAGAAGAAAAGATGGGAGCTGCAGCCCCCCGTGTGAGGAGCACCACTGTGCTCTATGCCTGTGCCTAGCTGCTGAAGCCCCCCCCACTCTGACAGGAGGTTGAAGGGAAGCCCCCAAATGGCCTCAGTTGTAGCTGTGTGACATCTGTGAGCCTCAGTTTCTCCATCGATCAGTGTTGTTTTAAGGATCGGGCAGAGTGTAGCTAAAGTAGCAAGTACCTCACCTTGCACGTAGTAGGCAGCTGTGATTGTTATGACCTCTTTTCTGTGCTTTGGTGTTTTTCTTCTAGAGAATTGACTGCGTTGGGACATTTTTATGTCATTGCTCAATGAGCTGGAAACGGCAGCCCTGCTGATTAAAATTCTGGTTTGCAGGGAACTGAGTGATAGTGTTGACATTTGCAGAAAGCTTTCTTCCTAAACTTTAAACACTTTGCAGATCTAATCCTGCTGGCATTGCCTGTTAGTGATATTTCTATGGTGATGACGGGCACACCGAGTTCAATAGACACCTGGGGAAAGGGCAGGATAATTGGTTTCCTTTAGGGTCCCAGCGAAGTTAGGTGGGCACCAAGTCTATTTTAGCATGAAGGAAACTAACATGTATTGAGTGTTACTGAGACAGGCCAGTAAGCCAGAGCAAGTGGAATAGGGAAACTGAGGCAGTTAAATGGCCAAGCAGTTTACAGCCATCTAGTAAATCGAAAAATCCTATCTTCCCTAACCAAGGACACCTAAGAGTAAATGGTCTGCACTTCTCCCCAACCAGAGGGTAAATAGCTTAAATCACCCTACACAGGGAGATATATAGCAGAAATCCAATTAGTGCCATTTGCCAACCACACTCAAGGTTGGAGGAAGTCAGAGAAATAAATCTCATTTTGGCACATCAGCATAAGGCTGATGAATATTCTCTTGAGATCCTCCCCTAAGACCTCTCCTAGACTCCCAGTCTCTAAAACTCTCAAGACAAGGACTCAGGGTGTGCTGTCCCTCTCAGGAGCTCTTAAAGTTCCATTGGTGTATTGCTTTTCTTTTAAATTACATCGATGGTGGTTCCCTTAAGCTTTGTTATGTTTAGAGCCTCTAAAGGTCTTAGGCTCTGATCATGAGCTCCTTAAGGCCAGGGTAGCAAGAGGATAGTAACCAGCCCACCTTACTCTCTGTTCCATCTCAGGTGAAGAGAACTTGGTTCAGGAAGCGCAAACAGGCCCAGCTGGGCAGATGCCTAGCCAGAGGAAGGCAGAGAAGAGTTGAGGACTTGGTTTCTCCCTAGACACAGGCTGCCCAGGTGCTTCAGATCGCCCTGACAGAGTGGGGACAAGCAGGCGACCAGGTGGCCGGATCTCAGAGTAAAAGGCCCACTTCTCTCCTGTTGCTGTTACGACCTTGTAGGGTTGCAAACCGACGAGGCCCTCCCTGTGCCCCCTCCTCCAGTCTCTCATTTGTGCCCAGATCCCCGATTCTTCCCTAGGCCTTTATGCAGAATCTGCCTGGACTCTGGGGTGTGTGCTGTCCCTCAGGGCAGTGCGCACAGCAGAGAGCCCAGGGAAGCCAAAGCTCTCTGACACCCACCCTGCTCCTGGCTCACCACTGCGACCCCCTTACCTCCTCTCCCCTGAGGCCACTCTGCCACTCTGCGCAGCCTGCCACCCCGTCCCTTAGGGTGTAGATGCCCTCTCCAACCCTGCACCCTCTCTCTACCCCAAACCCCACAAGTGGAGTGCAAGGGCGGGAGGAGGGGGTGGAAAGAGGCAGGGAGGTGGGACCAAATTGGCAGCTACCATCGTCCTCCCCATCAAAAGCAGCCCCAGCACCTCTGCTGGCCAAGCAGAGGCAAGGCCACAGAGAGGAAGTTCCTTCTTGATGTTTTTAAATAAGAGGCCTATAATCAGGACTCAATGGGTTGTCAAATGCCTCTCCCACTTGTCCTTCCTTCCATCTTCTGTATCTGCCTGCCTCTCTTTCTCTCTTTAGGATTTTCCTTGTTTCATCACACAGTGGGCTACACAAACACATTTTCACAGTGAGAAGTTGAAACAATACATGCCTGAGATTAGGAAGCAAAATGTCATCATATTGCATTTCCGCTCCCCCACCCCCCATGGAATTTTCACTTCCCCCCTCCCAGGTAGAATGCCTGCCAGCACTTTGCTATGCACCGTTTCATCCCTGCTCACACATATATGAATATATACATTTGGGTATATACAAATATGGCTTTATTACAGGTGTGCATATATGTACATGCATATATAATTTTTTTTGGTGTTTTTATATAATTGGGTCCACATCATAAGTGTTCTGCAAATTCCTATTTTCACATAGTAATATGTTTTGGGGAGCTGTCAATGACAGAGCATATGGGTGTTTTGCACAAAGCCCTGTCTCATTCTAACATCTGCATGTTCCAAACTGTGGAAATCTCATGGTTTATTTAACCTCTCATCATTGTCACTTCTGGTGTTTCTAATTTTTTTGCTATTACGAACAAGGAAGCAATGAGTTCTGTATTAGTTATCTGTTGCCTAACACATTACCCCAAAACTTGGTGGTGTAAAACTATAATAAATATTTATAATTGCTCATGGTTTGTGCCAGTCAGCAATCTGGGAGCTGCTTGGCTGAGTGGATTCGGGCTCACGGTTTTTCATGAGTTTGCAGTTCAGTTGTCTGGGCTACAGTCACTGAGGTATGACTAGGGCTGGAGGGTCCACTTACTCCCAGGCTGGTGACTGGGTGTTGGCTGATGGTGGGAACCTTTGTTCCTCCCCATGTGGGCCTCCCCACCAGGCTGATTGGATGTCCTCACAACAAGGTGGCTGGTTTCCTCCAGCATGAGTCATTCAAGAGAAAACCAAGCAGAAGCAGCAGTGCCTTTTATGACCTAGCCTCAGAAGTCACGCATTTCACTTTTGCCACATCTATTCATTAGATGATCATGCCCTTAAAGAGGCTGTTAGCCTAATTCCTCTTTCCCCCTGGAGAATGCTGTTTGGAAAACAGATGTGGTGGAGGCCAGCTCCCACCGCGTGATGAAGGCAGCTCCCTTGGAGATGGTGGGTGGGGTGACCATAGAAATAACCTGGGTCCCTGGATGACCTTGTGGAAGCAAGCCACCCTTCTTCCCAGGACTTCCTACCAACTCAGACTTCTGTATAAGAGAAAAATAAAACTTCCGTCTTGTTTAAGCCACTGTTATTTACTGATGAATTTTTAGGCATCAGCAAAGCTAGATGAGGGGCACTTGGCCCAATTGGGGGTGCTTCGCTAATGCTGTTGGAATCATAATTTTTAGGGAGCTGGTCCCAATTTCCTCTTCTCCCCCCCCCCCTCATCTTTCCTCTCCTGTTTTCTGTCTATCCTTGCCTAAATGGCCATCTGAGTCCCCGATGATTCAATGTGATTACGTTTCCATAGGCAGGTGTGTGTCTTGTTTAGTCACATTAAAAATAAATCACTTGGCCACACACAGTTGATGCATCAATCTGTTACTTTCCTCTGCTTTCCAGGAACAGATTGCTCAAAAAGCAAATGACAATTGGGTGAAATTCGAGCAGGAAAAGGAGTGAGATGGAGTGAACAGAGCCTTTCAAAGCTTGCCCTTCAGACTTCCCACAAATCAGAAAGGGAATCAGTCACGCCCGCAATTATGCCAACCACGGAGCATCATGCTGCATTCCTGAGACCAATGACAGTGAGCTGTGGAAAAATAAGGTTTGGGAGGAGATATACCTACTGAATACCTACTATGTGCCAGGTCCTGTGCTTACTTTTGCATCTGTTCCCTTCTAAAGCAGATCAGGGCCCTGGCTGAGGGACCCTGGGCAATTTTGCCTTTGGGGTCTCATTTCTTTAGACTAGACACATTGCATCATTCTCTAATGATTCTTTTTGGTATGATGAAAAAGTCACAGTGTCAGAAAGACCTAGCTCCACCACTGTGGGCAGATTACTTAACATCTCTGAGCCTCAGTTTCTTCATCTCTAAAATGGGGATGGAGATCAGGATTAAATGAGATAATGTATCTAAGACACCTTGTAAATAGGCAGCTGAAAAATAATGGGTGTTTAATCTCTCCTTCATAACATACACACAACGTCACCCTCTTAAAGATTTTGTAATTTTATAGGTTGTTATTTTTATAGGGGTGTGTGTGTATGCTATTCTTGATGAAAACAGTCTGAGGGAGAGAGAAACAAGTTTTTCATAGAAATCTTAGCCCTTCAGAAAACCAGTCCCTGGCCCTGATAAAATGTTCTTGGGCTTCAGTCAGAGAGTAGTGAGTGTCAAAGACATTGTCCAGCAAACCAGCTCTCCATAGTCCCACCCTGTGTTGTCTCCTTCCACATTGGATCCTGGCTGGCCTGTGACTTGCTTTAACCAATAAAATGTGGTGGAAGTGACCCTGGGACAGTTCTGGGACTAAGTCTTAAGAAGTTCTAGAAGCTTACACTTTTGGGCTTTTGGGCTCTTAAGCCAGTATGTGCAAAATTCTGTCTCTCTGTGTTAGAAAGACCCTATAGACAGAACATGTGGAAAAAGAATATATGGAGAGAGAGTCCCACCTGTCCCAGTTCCCAGCTGAGCCCAATCCTCCAACCACTTGTCCAAGGCACCAGGCAGATGAATGACCCACCCTGGACACTACAGCCAAATCCAGCCCAAATGGCTGTGGCCCCAGCTGATATCATGTGCAACCTGAGAACTGCCCAGTTCTCAATTCCAATCAACCTGCAGGCTCATAAGAGTCCCAGAATGGTTCTCTTAAGCCATTAGCTTTTTTTTTAAAAAAAAAAAACTTTTATTGATTTTTAGAGAAAGAGGAAGGGAGAGGGTTTGAGAGAAACTTCAATGTGGGAGTGAAACAAGATCAATTGTCTCCTGCACACCCCCTCCTGGAGACTGAACCCACAACCTGGGCCAGGAATTGAACTGGCAACCCTTTGGTACATGGGACAACACCCAACCAACTGAGCCACATAGGTCAGGACAAGCCCCTAACTTTTGGAGTGGTGTATTACACAGCAATAGAGACCTGAAAGTCCGCAATATTTTCAAGCTTTCATTGTGTACCAAACCATGTCCTCTCATTATGAGAGAGACAGAGGAACCGCCCTCTGGAACCTAGTTTAGACAAGGAGATTGAACTTAGGTAAGTGTAAAGATCTGAGGCAGTTACTAACCCACACACTCCAGTGTATGCTTAGAAGCACAATGCAAGCAGACTATTTAGTGATGAGGTTGGGAGGGTGAGGCAGGGAACACTTTCTAGAGAAAAAGGGTTTTGACCTGGATTTTGAAGGAAACAACAGATGACATTTCTGAGAATGGTGTGTGTGTGTGTGTGTGTGAGGTATTGATAGCAACATGGCAAGAAAATTAGGAGCACCTGGAGGAGCAGAGAAACTTCAAGTTTGATATTAGCTGGATATCAAAAAATGGGGCTAAAAAGAGATCTTGCCAAGTCAGGATCTAGGCCTGCAGCGGGCACCTCAGGAAAGCTGGTTATTTCAAGATCTTTACTGTCTCCTTCCCATTTGGTAAAAATATAACTTGCAAATGGCAGCATCTCTTCCTGCTGAATTATCCATGCTCATGCTTGTGATTGTGAGTCTCTTGAGGGAAAGTTCCTTTCAGCACCCATTGGTGGGTGCTCGGGAGGGTATGCAGAACCTGTTTGCAGAGAGCCCTTTAGGTCTCCCCCAAGGACAGCTTGTGGGGGGTGGGAAGTGAGGTTGGCAGGGCCTCTCCATGTAGCCCTAGAGCAGAGACTTAAAAGACTGTGAAAGCAGCAGCCTCAACCAGAGCTAATTGGTTGGTAATTAGCAGGTTAATGGCTCACATCAGGGATAATGCAAGGCTGGAGCCATGTGGCAGGAAATGACTTTAAAGTGCCCCCTTGGTGCTTCCCTCTGCTCCTGGTGTTTGGTGGGGTTTTGCCACTCTCCTCCCTGGGAAGACCTGGGTCCTGCTCACCTCCTCAGCTCTGGGAGTCAGGGCCAGGCCAGAGGGCTGCACCAGGAAACAGTAACTCCTAAGAAAATAAGCGACTCTGCCCTTCCCATGAGGAACAGGGAGGGGTGCAAATGCAAGCTGGAGCGGGGGAGAGGGGCAAGTGGTCCTCACTCTAGGCAGCAAAAGGCTAAGAGTTAGGGAACCACGTGGCTCATCACACCATCTCCTTTCAAATTTTAAGGTGGCACCTGAGTTGTGGGCCTGCCCAGTTTACTCCATTTATAACTTCAGCATACAGTGTTATTAATTTTTACAGATACTGAATGAATCCCTTAGGAATGAGTTTAGTTGTTAAGTAACACATCTCTCAAGTGACAGTGCCTAAGCAATAAAGACATTCCCTCAATCCACAAAGAATTACTGAGAGGTGACCATGTGCCAAGCACTGTGGCCAGGTGAGGGCAGGGGCTTGACCTTGCCCTGAATGCCTGAACGATGTCTTTTTCCTCCATTCACCCTGTGTATTGGCTTCTGCCTCATGGCCATTGGATTGCTCAGGATGCCCTGGAATCTGGGTCAAGACAGGAAGCAGGAGACAGAGGTGGCACCGGCCTCACCTGTTCCCTTATCAGGAGAACAAATCTTTCCCAGAACCCCCTGTAGATTCTTCCTTACCATCACCAGGGAGAACAGGCACTTGGCCACATGGGAATTTTCATGACTATTAATCTGGTCATTATTTATCACCTGGGGTTGCCCAGAACAAAGTCAGCATTCAGTTCGCATAGAAGAGGGGGAGAGCATGTTGGGGTCAGGTGGCCTTGCTCCCTCCCTGTTCGTGGGGGGAGGCAGACACTGACAGAGGTAAACACTCCATGGGCAAATACACTACCGTAAATCTTCAGTAAACAGTGAAACAATTTAACAATGACATTAGATACAATCCAAGATCAGGCAAAAAATCTTTATTGAGTGCCTGCTGTGTACTCTTTTTCAAGTGCTCTGTAGGAAATGTGCAGCAGGGAGAAAAGACCCAGCTTCAGGCAACTTCCAGGCCAGCTGGAGGTGACACACACTCATAGGAAGAGCCTGTCACCATGAGAGATGAGAAAGGCTCTGGTGGGATCTGAATGCATGGGCATCGAACCTGGCAGTTTGAAAGGCACTCACAGCCTGTCCTGCCCACACCGCTTCTAGACTATGTCGCAGCTTCTAAAGGGGTGGTCCTATGGTTGTCCAGTTCCCTTCCCCCAGGCCCGGCTGATGTCTCTGCCAAAGGCAGCCAATCCACTGGCTGGCAGCAGTGAGGTGGGCCGAGCCACTCCGAAGCTCTCTCTTGAGAATCCGAGGAGATGGAGACGCAGAGACTGCTGCCCCCATGTGAAAGGTCCTGGTATCATCTGGGGCCATGTCAAGAGGCCATGCAGGTCCTCACTCCTGACCTGGGTCCACCCTACCCTGGGGTTCGTGGTTGCCTGTTCCCTCCTGATTATCAACTTTTTTTTATTTTTTATTAGAGCTGGTTTGAAACGGATTTTGTGTCTCAGCTTGAATAGTCTTGGTGTGGGAAGGTTTTGTCCTCAGCTCTCACCCCTCTCCCCTTCACCTACCTCTTCCCCCTTCCCCAGGCGATCCCCACCTCTGCCTCAGTCCAGGTCCTCTTTCCCCTGCATGCTCTCCCTGCATTTGCTCTCCTCTCTCCATTTCATTTTCCACATCTTTCTAACATGACCTGTCACACCCTTGCTTTAAACCTTTGAGTGGCTCCTCATAGCTCAGCCTCCAGGCCCATCCCCGCCCCTGCACTCCTCCCCTCACTGGTCTTCCACCTCTCTCGGCTCCAGCTTCCCCAAGATAAACAGTCAGACCTCTGTGCCTGTGCACGTGGTGTCCAGACTTGTATGCACAAATATAGCCCCCCCCTCACATCTACACCCACACCCACACCCCTGTTTACCACTCCTTCAAGACCAAGGTCAAGGGTCATCTCATCCCACCCTGACCTTGACTCCCCCATCCTTCAGCCACCGTCACACTTCACGAGGCCCTGCACTGGCATCTACCTGATGTATGGGCACTATATTTGGTGTCCTTGTCGCCTGGCACAGTGCCTGGCATACGGCAGGCATTCAACAAATGCTGTGGGGAGAATGAATGAGTGATTCTCTAATGATGAGCTAACGGGCCTCAGCTGACTTGATAGGGTTTGCGGGGCATAGTGGGGCATGAGGAGGGAGCTTTGCTTTCTGGGAGATCAGCCTCAGTCCAGCCTGGGGCAGGGGTGGGGGGAGGGCAGGTGTTTTTTGAGGCCCTCCAGCCTCCTTCCCCTAAAGCCCCCCATCTCCCTCCTCTGCTGGAGATGGGCTCATGGAAACCGGCCTTTCCCTCCTCAACACCAGAACCGAACCCTGCCCTCCCTCTGTCCCCCCCAGCGAGAAGCATTTCCGTTTTCCTCTTCTGGAGAGGAGGAGCTCAGAGCCAGAGCCAGAGGGTGGGGAAGCGCAGCTCAGATTTGATAAACAGGCAGGAGATTTCAGAAGCAATCAGGGGAGAAGAGAACATACATTATCCCCGGAATTCACAATGCAGCGCTAATGAGCTGGGGGAGCTGTGATTTGATCTCCTCTTGCCTCCTGCAGCCCCGATTAGAGGGTTTGGGAAAGGAGCCTGGAGGGGTGTTGTCTGCTCCAGGGTTTCCACACTGCAAGGCCAGGGCTTCCCCTGGGATGTGAAGGAGGGGGGGTGGTGTTTGCTGACCCCTGGGAGTCTTGTGGTTTCCCCCCCAGGGAGGAGAAGGCATTTGTGGGCCCCCAAATGTGACTGGTCATAAAGAACCGAAAGACAAGGGGCTGCAGGTGCCTCCTGGCAGCAGTGGAGCCACCCGGTAGAGGGTCCTCACCAGAACTCCACCATGCTGGCACCCTGATCTCCTCGGACTCCAGCCTCCGGAACTGGGAGAATAAATTCTGTTGTCTATAAACCGCCCAGTCTATGGTATTTTGTTTTAGCAGTTCAAATGGACTAAGAAAGAAATAACCATCACCTACTGAAACTTACTACATGCCAAACCCTGTTTGAAGCACCTCTCGCACATTAACTCATTTAACCCTTCTCATTATTCCATTTGATAAATAACATTTTTATTATTGTCCCCATTTTATGGAGGAGGAAACTGAGAGCAGGAACCTTGACTCTTCCACCCACAGTTGAACTCTAGCACCCCGATCGGTAGGAATTCAACAAACTCATCTATGTAATATCACGCTATGTGCTCTAACGTGGAGCCTGGGGGCCAACAACCTCTCAGGAAGTGGCACAGTGTGACCTGGAGATGGACCTCCGGGTCTGAAGCTATTCAAGAGGCTCCACCCTTCCCTCCTGCACGCTTTCCTACCATACTTATTTTTAAGGGCCTCCTAGGTGCAGAACTTGTGCACAGAGAGTCATCAGATTTACTTCCTGTCTCCAAGTAAATTAAAATTACAATTTAATAAACAGGGATAAGCTATGAATAAAAATTATGGTAAAGTAATAAAACATACAAAAGGAAGCAGACAGTGTGCTGTAATAACTTTGTCATCCATTCATCCATCCATGGCTCAGTCCATCCACCCATCCACCCACTCATCCACCCACTCATCCACCCACTCATCCACCCACTCATCCACCCATCCATCCATCCATCCATCCATCCATCCATCCATCCATCCATCCATCCATCCATCCATCCATCCACCCACCCACCCATCTATCCATCCATCCATCCATCCATCCATCCATCCATCCATCCATCCATCCATCCACCCACCCACCCATCCATCCATCCACCCATCCATCCATCCACCCATCCACCCACCCACCCATCCACCCACCCATCCATCCGTCCACTCAGTCACTCATTCAAGGAGCATCCACAGCGAAGCCGTGGGACGTGGGGCTGAAGGTGACTCAGGGCCCCCTCTGGCGGAACGAGGCAATGGCTTCCTCCCTCAGCATAGCAGAGGGTTGGGGAGAGAGCTGCCCAGAGAGCAGGCTCCAGGCCTGAGGCCTCCCCCAATCCCTCTCCTCTGCTCTGAGGGGTGCTTTCCCCAGAGCTGGCCCAGAGTGAGGACTCTGACCTGTCAAAAAAGCAGATCAGAGAGCCTTGCCCCTGTCCTTTGGGCTGACTGTCCCCTTTCAGTGTCTCTGGCCTTCCTCCCTCCCTCCTCTCCGCAAGGTGGCTGGCGGAGGGCCCCAGGCTCCTGGCCTGGCCTTTCACGCGAGGAGCTGACTGCAGACAGTGCGTGGCCGCTCCCATCCGCCTGCCCCCAGAGCTCTGTGGGGTGATTGATGGGGCTGCTCTCGCTCTGGGTCCCAGAGAGCTCCTTTGAATAATAACTTGGCAAAATTACTCTCTCTTTTTTTTTTTTTTTCTTTCCCTCTTTCTGATTCATTTGCTCTTTCCCAGTCATTCATCACTTTTGAGTTCGAGGATGACTGAGAGCGAGGAGGAAGAGGTGTCAGAGGCTACAGGGCCCGGGAGCCCCACCTCCTCATTTTACAGGGAGCTGCAGACGTGGCGCCTCCACCATCAGGAGTCCTACATGGAACCCGACCTCTGCTTGAAGAAGAAAAGCACAGTGGGAGGAATGGAGGTGGGGAGGCAGGGCTCTTCCCAGGGCCCCTGGAGTTACACCTTGAAGGCTCACTCCGTCCCCATGTGAGGCTGGCCCTGTCCGCCTGCGGGATGCTGGCGTTTTCTCCCTGAAGGAGAGAAACAGAGAAGGTAGGGAAAGGAGGGAGAGATGGGGGTTTAAGTGAGTCACATCAGCTCACCAACACTCTCATTGATCACCTCCTACATGCTGGGCGCTGGGGACACTAAGACGAATAGACACTGTCCCTGCCCTCGAGGAGTTCACAGACAAGTAGATGGGTAAACACAATACCAGTGGTAGATGCTGTGGCTACGAAGTAGGTCCCAGGCAGTCATACAGAGGAGACAGTTTATTCCGTGATGAGAGGGATCGGCAAGGAAGTCTTCACAGATGGGCTGATGATAAATGCTCTGAAATCTCAATGTGAAGGTGGGGGAACATGTTCCAAATGTCAGGCCCTGCGGAGGCAAAGGCTGGAAAGCGTGGTGCTGCGTGGAGTTGCGGGAACTCTAAGTTATATGGTACTTTTAGAGCACGGAGAGTGAGCTGGACGTGGGCAAGACGCAAGAGGCAGACACCAGGGATCATACTGGTTTTAATAATAACAGCAGATCTCAATGGAGTGCTTATGTGGGAGAGGCCTGTGTGCCAGTCTCAGGAGTTCAACGACTGCAATAGGACAGTTACCCAACGGGAAGTTGCGTGATCAGATCCCCAGCAGCGTGGAGGATTGGAGCTGAAAGAGGCTGGAGAAGGGGCCTGTCAGGTGAGAGACCAGGCAAAGGGCAGTTTACGAACTGAACCAAGGCAGGGCCAATAGGAAAGGGAATGGATTTGAGAAACATGCAGAATGTCACATTGAGAGGGCTTGGTGGTTGACTGTGGGAGGAGAAAGGGGGAGGTGGAGGAGTCAAGGGTACCTCCTGGCACCAGCAGCTGAAACAGAGCTCGTGGGGGCAGAAACATTCACGAAACACCGACTGCCAGGCACCTACTTGGTGGTTGCACTATTCCCGCCCCGGAGACTCAGAAACAAATCACGCGTCTCCCTTGAACCTACTTCAGGGTTATTTAAAAACAATCCTCATCTGTAGACATAAACTCACATCCAGCCAAATCTGGGTGAATCTCAGAATTTTTTTTTACCAAAAAATGCACCCTTTTCTCCCCTGTCACATTGGGATGATTTGAGGTGGCTTCATTTGCCCGTGGGTAGGATTAGGGCAGCCCGTTTGGGGCCATGGCTACCTGGCTAAGGTTGGGAGGCTGGAAGCTTCCTCGAGAATCAAGTCTCCTTCCAGCCATCTCTGCTATTCAGCTTGGGTATTTTCCCCCCTGGGATGGATTTCCCCATAAAATAAATGTCTTGTCTGAATTAATCTTATTTTTAAAAGGAGAAAGTCATCCCATTGTAAAGACAGATCATAAAAAGATGCATCAATTGGTCAGGAAGGCTGGTTGATATGAGTATTTGTTTAGCAGAGACTGCACCCTGAGGCGTCTGGACTGGGAGGCTGGGCAGGTGCTGGGCCTGGCCCTGTGGGCAGAATTTCCCCCTGAATGCGGGTGGCCTCTGCCATCTCTCTGGACCATCCTCAGGCCTGCAAGGGGCCTTTGGTTTTAATATTCAGGCCTTGGAAGGTGGGTAGCGGCTTTGTATATTGTGCACTGGTGCTGTAGCAGCCTCCCTTTTCAGAAGAGGCCCCCCCTGGAGGGGGCAGACCCATGGCCCAGATGTGTCTGAAACACTCTCACTTGAAGACTAATCAATATGAGGGAATTTTAGACTTCAGCTCAGAAAATCTCTCCATTCTGTTTTAGTCTTTTGAGAAATGTACACAGGCCGTAACATAAGTACACAGACAAAAAAGTAAAACATCACACGAGTAATACATGAAGTGTATGGTGTAAAAATTCTCTTCTGTGAAACATTACATGGGAAATACATAAGTATGTGAATCAGAAAAGAGAAAGTGCTCAAGTCCTCCTTTACCACTTCCACAGTTGACCACCGTGAACTATTTGGTGTCTCTCACCCTCTGCCAACGCATTTCTACCTATTTGTCCCATGCACAATGCACATACAGTTTATGTTTTGTTGCAAGAATAGAATCATATTAAAATTTGGTACTTTTTTTAACGTAACATTCTAGTTTGTGTTTCTTTTAAAAATAAAAGTATAAAACTAATACTGAAGTATAACACTGCCATTTTCTACCCTTACAACCGCTACTTTGAAGATAAGTAAGAGCAACAAAATTTGGTAGAAACAATGACCTCTTCCCCTCCCTGGCTCTTTGTAAACGTCGTAAAAGATTTCCGCCTGTAAAAATTCCAGGGATTAGTTAACCAAGAAGGTTAATTAACACTTATCTTAGCTTCTGTCTGCCGTTTGCTAGTCCCCCACCTGCAATCTCCCCAACCAGGCCGTGGTTTTTGCCTTTATATTCTCCCTGTGAAGACTGTTCGGGGCTGTGAGTTTTGTTTGGGGCAGGAGCCTGCTCGCAGTAGCCTGCTAATAAAAATCTCCAAACGGTCAATTTGGTCTCTGTGTGAACTGGTCACGAAGGTTGGGTACAACAATATATGTTTATTATGAAAACTTCAAACTTTAAAGAGAGAAAGAAATTAAAAAGTAAAAAAACACCCCAAAACAAAAAACAAAACGATTTCCTTCCTGTCCCTCCACTCCCACTCTTCAGAGCAAAGAGATAAATATATAAATGTATTTTTGTTTATCTTTTAAGAAATGATTATGCATATACTAGTATGTAAACACATATATCCTTCAGCTGTTCACTTTATAGATGAGGAAGTGAGAGCTCAGAGAGGTCATAGGCTTATCCAAGGTCACACAGCTGACTCGGACAGAGGCAAATGTGGAGCCCAGTGCCCTGACTTCAGAGGGCAAAGACCTTTCCGCTGCACATTTCCAAGGCATTTGCCCAGAGCCAGCCTGGGCTGATGTCTCCAATCCCTTCCTAACCTTGACTTGGTCTGCAAGGCGGTGACACTTCTCACTATTGCCATGTCACCCTTCCCTCCCAGGAATGCTGTAGGTTCTCAGTGTGTTAATAGACTACACTTGTGCTGCTCATCCGGGTACCTGCCTGTTTATTTCACTAATGCCTGCTGTCTGTCAGCAGATCAGCATCGTGGAACCTGGCAAAGTGAGCTGTGTTCGCACCTTTGTTCCCAGATTACAAATGACAATTATATGCAGAGGACTCTTCCCAAAGGCAATTCCATTTAAGCAACCCCTTGGCCTGGTGGGAACCAATGTCTGCATAAGGCCTATTGTCCCTTCCTCTGTTTTAGATTCTGGGGCCACAGGCCTGACCCTGGGGAGCTGACAGCACACACCCTCTGTCTGCAGTTAGCCTGCGCTCCCTGGTGTGTGTGTGTGTGTGTGTGTATGTGTGTGTGTGTGTGTGTGTGTGTGTGTGAGTCTTAGCCAGCTTGGGCCCAGATGTGTCTACAGCATTGCCAACATCTGGGTGAAAGGAGAAAAGTCAGTCAGCCATACAGATGCATTTGTTTCTTGTTGACAGCAGGATGGCCCCATCTGGACATCTGGGAACCATCCAGATGGACAGAGAGAGTGATCCATACACCCACATATTAAATCCTGCCACCTATGATATGAGATGCAGAGTCCAGACTTACAACTCTCCCTCAGCTAGGCCTGTCCTCACCTTGCAGATGGGAAAGAAGCTCAGAACTTGGTCACTGGGTGTGGGCAAGGGAGGGGTGTGTATGTGTGTGTATATGTGTGTAGGGCGGCAGGCTTGTGTGTCCACATGCATTTGTGCGTTGGGATGAGGGGCTGGCAGCTAGAGAAACTCTGATCTTGAAAATGAACTCTCCTGACATAACAGTTCTGCCTGAGACTGGGCCTGGAGGTGTTGCCTTGAGCAGGGAGCTGCGGAGTGAGGTGCGGTCTTCTGTGGCCCATCTTTGATTCACTGCCACTCAGGAAGCAGGCTCCTTCCACCAAAAAACTCCTCCTGAGATCCCTGATTCTGCATCGCCCTCTAGTGGGCAACTGGAATATTTCTAAAGAGAAAGCCTTCTGACACACTTGATTGCAAGTCAAACACGTGGATTTTAGAATCTCAATTCTTTCTCTGTTCTCCCCCAGGGACCTCCAACCCAAGCCGTGGAAAAGAAAGGTACAATTTACAATCCCATTGGAAAGTGCCTGATCCCAACTCCATGAAGGCAGCTTTGGGGATGAGTGTTTTAGACTGTCACAGAAAAGACAGAACCTGGCAAGACTGGACGCAAGGTGGAAGGTGCCCAGGAACCATGGGGTTCACAGGGCTTTGCCATGTGGGGCAGCTTAGATCCGAGGGGTTGAGGCCAGCCCTTCACTCCTGCCGCAGCCCAGGGCCTCTCCTCCCCAAAGCGTCTGCTAGGAGGGCTTCTGCATCTGCTGTCTCTGCTGTCCACTCCCTCCCAGACAGCGATAGATGCAAACTGAGGCTGGGACACAGAGAAAGAGGGAGCCACATGTAGCTAGAAAATGCAGAGACAACGACGTCTGGAGCGATAAAGAACCACATGGGAATGGAAGACGAATATCCTGAGCACTCAGAGTGGTGTCTCATTTTACTGTCAATTGTGACAGAGATGTCATCAGTCCCATTTTTCAGATGAAGAAACAGACTCACAGAGGTTGCCAGGGCCATACAGCTGGGGTGTGGCTGAGCTGAGCTTCAAGTCACAACCTGTCTGATCCGCAGCACATGGCCATTCTGTGACCTCACAGACACACGGCACTGTTCCATCTCATTTCTCTGATGACTCAGTGCTTGGAGAGAAGGGAGAGACCGACAGTGTAGAGCAATGGAGGGACACTGAGGAACAAGGGAGAGAAAGAGAGAGAGAAAGAGAAGAAAAGGGGCACAGATAGAGAGATGATGGGAAGACATGACACAGAGAAAGGTTGAAAACTATGCTGCTTATCTCTCCTACAGAAATAGCTTTGGGAGAAAATACACATCCAGGTCTCATCCCCAGATCTTTAGAATCAGAATTTCTGGGAGTGGGACCCAGGAATCTGCATTTAAAGAAATCTCCTTGCCCAGCCGGTGTGGCTCAGTGCATTGAGTATTATCCCATGCACCGAGAGGTCGCCAGTTCGGTTCCCCGTCAGGGCACATGCCCGGGTTACAGGCTCAGCTCTTGGTGGGGGCGGTCCCGGAGGCAGTCAACTGATGATGTTTCTCTTTCATTGATGTTTCTATCTCTCTCTCTCCCTTCCTCTCTCTAAAAAAAAAAAAAAAAAATCCAAAAAAAAAGAAATCTCTGAGTAGCAAAGTA
The DNA here is from genome assembly GCF_964146895.1 of Miniopterus schreibersii. NCBI lineage: Eukaryota > Metazoa > Chordata > Mammalia > Chiroptera > Miniopteridae > Miniopterus > Miniopterus schreibersii. Next base: position 164,379,569 of record NC_138101.1, on the reverse strand, counting down.
TACTTTGTTTTTCTTTTTTTTAAGTTTTAGCTCAGAAATTCTCTTACTTTTGGTTTCAAAGGTCAATGATATCAGTAAATGCTATAAAATGTTCTAAATTACTCTTAACTAATTTCTTTATTAAGTGAAAGCATGTATAGCAGATGCAATATTATTCATAGATTAGATGCTAATTTTGTACCATGGTTAAAACATGGGGTTCAGCCTGGCCGGCCTGGCTCAGTGGTTGAGTGCTGACCTATGAAGCAGGTCATGGTTCAATTCCCGGTCAGGGCACATTCCTGGCTTGTGGCTCAATCCCCAGTAGGGGGCACGCAGGAGACAATCAGTGACTCTCTCCCACCATTGATGTTTTTCTCTCTCTCTCCCTCTCCCTTCCTCTCTCCGAAATCAATAAAAACATTTTTTAAAAGTGGGGTTCAGTGAATGTTAGGTTAAAGAGGATATAAAAAGTGACTAACTATTCATCTCCTATTACTAATAATAGCAAAAAAATTATAGAAAACTTTTCAGAAAACAGGATTATGAGGGATTTTGAATGACATCAAAACTAAGAATTAAACCAGTCTCAATACATCAAAAACTTAAAATTTGTTGGTGTTAGTGTTACCCTAAGTTGATTTATTTATAGAAAGACCAATACAGTTTTTATTTTAAGAATATAAACAAATGTACTGTTATCTAATGTGTGGCCTGAAACTCTTAAAATCTTTACCTTGCAAAGTATACTTTGAAATGCATCAGAAAAGTAAGGTACATTGATGAGTGGATAGAGGGAAGGACAGGTGGATAATACGTCATAAAGCAAACATAGCAAAATGCTACTGAGGGCTCTAGAAAGTGGATAACACTGTTCACTGTATAATTCTCTTCATTTTCTGTATGTTTGGAAAATTTCATAATAAAATGTTGGGGGAGAAATTTCCTGAATGATTGTGATGATTAGGCAGGTCTAGGAAGGACCACTGCTGAAGGGGGAAGGCTCTCTTGGGAGACTTTTGGAGGAGCAGTTGCCCTGGAAACCTCCGCCCTACCCCTTGTGAAGGAAGTCCATCTGCCCCGCGGGGCCTCCTGTTCTGTGTGTGGCTGTCTGAGGCTGGTCCCTGCGGCAGCTGGCGCAGTCCAGTCCAGCTGGCTGGTGGTGTGGGCAGAGTTTGGAGAGGTGGGGCTAGAAGTTCTCTTGGAAGAATCTGAAGCTGAACTGCTCACAGTGGACCTTGAGCACCTTGGCCAGGGCTAGGGAGCCCCAGAAGATGACCTGCACCTCACCTTTATTTCCAGAGGCCACTTTCTGGAACACCTGGAGTCCGTGGGGTTGGGGAAGAGCAGAGGGAAGAGAGATGGGACTGTGGCCCCACCCAGTGACATGTCTACCCGAAGCTGACAGTGTAGTGGGTTAGCAGTGGCAGTGATGGCCATCTGTCCATCCCCATGAGAAATGCCAAGATCAGCTGCTTGTCTTCAGAGCAGAGTCTAACATGCAGCCATTCCTTTAGGAGCCATCTGCTCCACTTGTAACCTCACCCCGACCCCAGGGAGGGGGTAGGCCAGAGAAAAGTAAGACTCAGGCCCCTTGCCCAAGGAGCTGTCTCTGTGGGAAAGATGCACACCTCTGCCATGCTGGAGGACAATGACAGAGACCCTTGTGGCATGCTGATCCCAACTGCCTAAACCTCATGCTGGTCCACAGCTGGCCATGTGGCTCCATTGCAATGCCTCTTTCCTAAAGTCACGCTTTTTTCCCTCAGTGGGGACCCTTTTCCACCTCAGATTCGGTTTAAGAATTGCCTTTGCTGAAAGTCCTCTTTGGTGCCCAAGCCCCACTGGCAGCCTGTCCTGCCTTCAGCGCACACTACCTGGGCCTGGATTATTATAGCAGTTGGAAAGCAGTACTTGCTGGGTCACTTTGAGGAACTCTACCACAGCTGGTAAGCACTCAGGGAAGAAAAGTAATAAAACCAGTCTGAGAAATAAAATAGAAAGAATGCAAACTACTTTATGCCCCTGAGCCTTGGATCTCCCACTTGTATGAACCAAGAAGGCATAAGACATGGACACTGTCCACTTGGGCCTTCTGACTCTGGCTTTTAGGAGGTCAGAGATGGGAGAAGCTTTGGAAGTTGTATAGGCCAACTTCCTCTCTAAACAGATGGGGAAACTGAGGCTAATGATGGAATAAAGGGAGCTAGTGATGGATCCAGAAGTAGGTCCCCTGCCTCCATCTGGATCCAGCCCTGAGATCCTGGCTGGATTCCAGATACTGGCCTCATGCTTCGTTCCTGGCTGCTGGGCCCTAACCTAACCTGCTGCTACTCCAAGCTCTCAGCCTCGCTAGTCCCTGCGGCTGTGGCTCCAGCCGGTCATTACCTTGCTCCAGTCAGGCCACCCCGGGTGGGTGCATGTCTGGAGACCCCTGATGGAGTCTTTCTTTTCCTTCTTGGCCAGAAGATTGAGAGCCATCTGCAGGCCGATGGCCTTCATGTCATTCTTGCCCAGAGGTCATGTACATTTGCAGCTCCAGGAAGTGGCCTATGTGGGGGAGGAGAGGATGGCACTGAAGGGCCAGCAGCTGTAATGGGGACAGAATGCCAGCCACCTTGCCCTGGGCCTTGGAGGAACACCAAGAGGGCTTGGCAGTCACCTACAGCCACTGTGTTCACCCAGGGCCCCCATGTGACACGTGCTGTAGAGAGAAAGACACCCACTGCTTGAGCTGGGCCTCCTCTGTGCTCCACAAACATGAGTTGTTTCATATCCATTGTCTGATGTGAGTCTCACAACCAGCCCAGAGGTTATATTTCTAGAGGGGAAATCAATCCTAGGGCAGCATGCAGTCCTTGGGCTCCGAAGTATGGGCCTTTCCATTCCACATGGTGGCTGCTCAGTCAGGTTAGGGACACAAGCCACACACACATGAAAAGGTGCTGAGACCAAAAAGCCAAGGGTTGAGTGAGTGGCTGAGATGGCAGATGTTACTGATACACACGGAGGAGCTGGAGCAGGCGGAGCTGCTTCCTGGGAGAGTGGGGGTGGGTCAGGTCTTAGAAGAGGGGCAAGAGTCAGAGGAGATGAACAGAAGGCACTCTGAGAAGGGAAACTAGCATGAGCCAAGGGCAAGAGGATGGAACACACATGGTAGTTGTGGGGCATGAGGTGCCTGCCTGGCTGGAGCAGAGGATCGTTGAACAGGAGCATCAGGAGGTGGGACTGAGGCTAGAATGAGAAAGGTTTTGGATGCCCAGCTAGGAAATGGGGGCAGGTAGAGGGTATCTGAGCAGGGCATGCCAGGATGGAAAGGGGAGTCACAGGATATAGGGACAGGGCACAGGCTGGCATCACAGAGACCATTAGGTCTGAGTAGCCTCAGTGACACGCCTACAGTGAGACAGGTTAGCTGAGGTGCTGACCCTTCAGCGTTCAGGGCAATAGAAGTTCCCAGGTGGGCAGCTCTGTGTTCAGGCTCTTTCCTCGGTTTTCCTAGACATGGCATACACACGTTACCATTTCCCGTGTGTGCCACAATGTGTGCTGCTTAGCCTGTGCATCTGTGCAGAGTCAGGTCCGGGCTGCTGGATTCCTGGGCTGATGATCACTGCATCCTTCCCCTCCCCCTGGACTAAAAGATTTGTGCAGTTCTCACTAGCTCTCGATGGTTTCATAGGGCACCATGGGCCCAGTTTCCCCTTGGCTTACTGTCTTGGCCATGTTACTATGCAAATGGCCTTAGAAGGGACTCCACATTTTATTTCACATATCAGTGAACTCGAGTAGTGCTGGGTGGTATGGGAGGGAGGGCGATATACTGTAAAGGATGCCTGCCTGGGAGAGCCCTGACTCCATTCCCCCTCCCGCAGCCACCATACCCCAGAGACCGGTAAAAGAAGAGAGGAGGAGCCCCAGGTGGGAGGGAGGAGGAAGATCTGACCTGACATAGGTTCTCCCTCTCCAAAACAGCTGAGTTTAGACAGTCATCCCATTTCTGGGACACTCTCCTAAGGAAATCATCCAAAGGAGGGAGAAAAAACCTATGTGTACAGACACACTGATGGCAGCTTTACTTACGATAGTGGAGAATTAGGAATAAACAAGATATCCAGTAGTAAAAGCTTGGTTACATAATTTGTGGCAAACCACTAACTGTACCATTCATTAATAGCCATTAACTACTACTACTGCTATTGCTAAATTTATTGAATAGCTACTACTTTTACCACTATTAAGTTTATTGAGCGGTTACTATTACTGCTACTACTACTGAATTTTACTGAGCAGTTGTTAAGCTCCAGTCGCTGCTCTAAGTGCTGTACAGATGATATCTCATCTAATCCTCACAACAATCCTATGAGGTAGGTACCAGTCGCATCCGTATTTTTCACATGAAGAAATTGCAGCAAAGCAGGCAAATAATGTGCCCAAGCCTGTATAGCTACCGAGGGATAAAGATTCAGACCAAACAGAACGACTGAAGCTTAAGCTGTAGAAATTAAAAATGATAAATTGCATTCTTTAACTCAAACCTCGGTATAAAATTAAAATTAAACCAGAGGCCACAAGTTTCAGCTGCAGTTAATGAGAAACTTTGGCTGAAATTTGAGGCAATAAAGGTGTTGACTCGAGTGGAAAGCATTGGGTTAGCTGTTACTCCTTGTTTACACAGATCAGGAGGAAGCAAACAGCTAATATTTACATACCAGTAACTAGAAATTTACATTAAATCTAAACTTTTCCCTTTGCTTACATCATAAAAATCCAGTTTCTAATGAATTAATATACATAAAGGCACTCAGAACAAAGTCGATGCTATTTAAATATTTGCTATAATTGTTATTTACAAGAAAGGGCAAGGAGCTTCACTGCAACATTCTAAAGTTTAACAGTTTTCTTCCAAAGGCTGTTGACTTGGGCTTTAAGACTTGAGATGTTTGTTGAAGTAAGCTGCATCTGTTTGAATGTTTCTTGTAGAAAACTATGTTTGATTACTTGAACTTATAAACTATGTTTATTATTGGAATTGGAATTTACTCATGGCAACCTTGTGAAAATTAAACAGCAAAATAAGATCTAATTCCAATGAACTCAACCAGGATTTAAAAACACACCCATTCTGTTGAAGTTAGAAGCAGATCTAAAGATATTTCTCCTTGTATAAGTTATTCCACAAGTAAAACAAAATGAAACAAAAATAATGAATCTAGCATATTAACTTTAGAACACAGGACAACGCCTCAGGTCCCACAAAGGTGTCCCCTGAAGACTATGATGTAACCCAGAGAAGCACGTTCTCATACATCTAAGCATTGGCTTAGTAAATAATGTAGAATGTGCACTTGGGTGGGGTGGGGGAGACTGCAGGGGCTGGAGGGGGACATTCGAAACATTCCTTTTTGATGAAAGTATAAAAGAAGGGACCAAACAGTAAAAGAACTCGTATATAAGGTGTTTAATCTTTACCTTAGACCACTCTTTAAATGTTTTGACTGCCACCGCATCAGGGGAAACGTTGAGCATTTAACCACAATAAATATATGTGTTTATTTGCATGTTCGTTATATTAAAAATGCATGTTGGAGTAAAAAGAACTATATTTACTTTCTCACCTTAAACAACTAGAAAAATGGAAAAAATAAGTAAAACAATGGTCAACAGGTAGTGTAAGACTGTAATTGCCAAGAGGGAAGCAAATGAAGTGAGCCCTGCAATTGCCCCAGCCTGGTGCTGGTCTCACTGAGTGAGGAGAGAGAAATTGGAGTTCAGACGGAAAGACAACTAGAATTTGCAGGCACAATACTGGGAAAAGGGAACCGCAGAGAGAGAGGGAAGGCAGAAGAGAGGAAGGGAGGGGGGAGGGAGCTAGCTCTGGAAATCTACATAAAGTTTCCCCTAAGCCTTTGGCTAAGCATTAATCTGTACATGTGTAAAAGAAAATTTCCAGAAAACACTAGACTGAGCAGTACCTGGAGCTCAGAGGGTTGGGAATAATCTTTGCTTCCACCAGCAAGACGGGGGAGACCTTGTACTACACAGGGCAGTAGGTAGAGTCCTCAGAGGTGTAACATCTTCGTACTGGGGCTAAATTAGTCCCACAGTAAAGTCTGCTCTGGACTCCCCATACCAAAAGTGAAAGCAAGTCCTGAACAGATGCAAATTATCCTAAATAATGTAACTGTGCACCAGAACAAAGTAAGCACTATTTAAAGAAATACCACAAAATCCAGAATACAACAACATGCAATTCACAATGCCCAGGATCCAATAAAAAATGATCAGGCATGAAAAGAAGAGGGAGAAAGTTAGTAATTAGAAACAGGTCCAGAGAAACGAGATGGCGGCGTAGGTAACAGCTGCACTCACTGCCTCCCGCAACCACATCAAAATTACAACTAAAATACAGAACCACCAGCACTCAGAGCCTCCTGAGATCTGGCTGCACAGAAGCCCCACAACCAGGGAACTGAAGGAGCAACGAGACCGTAGGAGAGGGGGAGACGCGGGCGGATCGGGGCTGAATCGCGGAGACACGGCTTCAGGCCCACACCTGGTGCCGCGGGTTAAACCCAGGAGGGAATCTCGGCGGTGGGGGTTTCCCGGAGGAGTGAGGGGTCCCAGCCCCACAGCAGGCCCCCAGCCCAGGGCTCCAGGGCCGGGAAGAGACGTCCCCATAACTCTGGGCTGTGAAACCAGCGGGACTGTCCCTGAGGGTCGCGGAGGCTGCGGGAGCCCCAGCAGCTCCTCTTAAAGGGCCCGGCACGGACTCACCCGGATGCTCCCTCTGAGCCCAGCGCCGGGCAGCGGCCGGAAAGGACCCGGGACACTCGGGAAGGAACTAACCTGCCTGGAAGCCGGGCGAGAGGTGGAGGGGCGGCTTCCTCCCAGGCAGAAGGGCTGGCGGAGGCCATGGCTCCTTTGGCGAATCCTCCCCGCACACAGCCGGCAGGCAGGCGCCATATTTGAATCGCCAGCACCTGACTCACACCTTTGGCCCCGCCCCGTGATTCCCGGAGGCCCCGCCCCTCCCCACCTGCAGCTCATCCAGGCCATTTCCAGGGGCTTTTCTGTGCAAGTGGCCTCTTCAGCCTCATGCTTAGGACTTTCCTAAAATCTCTCAAACAAGCAGCAGCGGGCCCCATACAGCTTGATAAGCGGCCCCAGGCCTGGCACTAGCGGCAGCCTGCATTAGCTCATAGCTTGGCCTCTCCTGGACACCTCCAAGCCCAGCACAAGTAGCAGCCAACTACGGTTTGCTGAGTAGCTCATGCTGGGGGGCCCTGGGCAAGGCACTGCACCTCCCCGGAGGCCCCAGAGACAGTGCACCTGGTGGTCAGACTCGACCATGCTGGATTACAACCCTACCACACCCACGAGTGACACACTCAAGGGGTGCACTTGGTGAGCACCAAAGCTCCACTAGAGTAAATCCTGCTCCATAGGGGTCTCCAGCACAGCAGCTCTCTGGCTGTAGTTGCAGCTGGTCCTCACAGCTGATTGGCCGGGGGGGTCAATTTCTCCCAGTGACGCCAACAGCAACCAAGGCTCAGCTACAACAGGACAGTGCACATAGCCCACACAGGGGAGCACCTAGAAGGCCCAGCTCAGGTGACTGGGGAGGCTGAGCCACTGGACCCTACAGGACACCTACTACACAAAGACACTCTACAAATTCCAGGAGACATAGCAGCTCTACCTAATACATAGAAACAAACACCAGGAAGCAGCCAAAGTGTGGAGGCAAAGAAACATGTCACAAAGCAAAGAACAGAAGAAATCTCTAGAAGAAAAACTAAATGAAATAGATCCAACCAAGCTAACAGATACAGAGTTCAGAATTTTGTTTATAAGGATGTTTAAACAGACTATTAGGGAAATAACTGAGAAAATTGATAACATAATAAAGTTCCAATTTGAAATGAAGGCTACATAAACTGAAATGAAGAATAATTTACAGGGAATCAACAGTAGAGTAGAGGATGCTGAGAATCAAATCAGCAATTTGGAACATGAAGAAACAAAAAACACCCAACCAGAAGAGCAAAAAGAAAAAAGAATCCAGAAATATGAAGATAGTATAAGGAATCTGTGGGACAACTTCAAGATGCCCAATATTTGTATTATTGGGGTGCCAGAAGGGGAAGAAAGAGACCAAGAAATTGAAAACCTATTTGAAAAAATAATTACAGAAAACTTCCCTTACCTGGGGAAAGAAATAGACTTACAAGTCCAGGAAGCACAGAGGGTCCCAAACAAGAGGAACCCAAAGAGGCCCACACCAAGACACATCATAATGAAAATGCCAAAGGTTAAAGACAAAGAGAGAATCTTAAAAGGAACAAGAGAAAAGCAGTTGGTTACCTACAAGGGAGCACCCATATGACTGTCAGCTGATTTCTCAACAGAAACCTTGTAGGCCAGAAGGGAGTGGCAAGAAATATTCAAAATGATGAAAAACATGAAACTACAACCAAGATTGCTCTACCCAGCAAAGCTATCATTTAGAATTGAAGGTCAGATAAAAAGCTTCACAGATAAGAAAAAGCTAAAGGAATTCATCACCACTAGACCAGCACTACAGGAAAAGTTGAAGGGTCTTCTTTAAGAAGAAGCTAATGAACAAAAGAATCTGATGAACTAAATAGATCCAGAGACATTGACGCATGTAACAGACGATCATATTTTAGAGGAAAGAGGGAAGGAGGGTGAAGGGTGGGAAGAGATTAACCAAAGAAGTTATATGCATATATGCATAATCCATGGACACAGTCAATAATGGGGTGAAGGCCTGGGGAGGGGTGGGAGCGAAGTGGAGGGGGTCAGTTGGGGGGGGAAATGGGACACCTGTAATACTCTCAACAATAAAGATAAATTAAAAAAAAAAAAAAAAGAAACAGGTCCAGAAATAACAGATATGATGGACTTAGACAAACATGTTACACAAATATTATAAATGTGCTTGAGAATGTAAAATCAAAACAAAGCAGGTATGATGAGAAGGGAAATTAAAAACATAAAAAAAGGCTCAAAAGGAACTTCTAGGGAAGAAAAATACAATAACAGAAATGAAAACTACAATGGCTAGGATTAATAGCTACTTTAGATCCCTTGGTTTTCCAAATAAATTTTAGTATCAGCTTCTCAATACCTATTTTTTTTGAAACCTGCTTGAATTTTTATTAGGATGGGAATGATAGATAAGGTACTACAGAAGGAAAGATCAGTGATCTTGAAGACACAGCAATAGAAACGATCCAAAATGAAGCAGAGACTGAGAGAAAGGGAAAAAAAGAGCAGTCTCAGTGGCCTGGGGAATATCACACTGTCTAACATCTGTGTAACTGAAGTGACATGAAGGGAAAGAGGAGAGAGAAAAAAGTGTAATGAAAGAATGGCTGAGATTTATCCAAATTGATGAAAACTACAAGCTCACACATCCAAGAAGTTTAATGAACTCCAAGTATAAGAAATATAAAGAAAACCACTTCTTAGAAATGCTTTGTAGTTTTCAGTGTACAGATCTTGCCCATATTTTGCTGCATTTATCCTTAAGTATTTCATGTTTTTAAGACTTTTATTTTAAAAGTTTCAATTACAATTATTTCTTGTTAGTAAATAGCAATACAATTAATTTTTGCATAGTGACTATATCCTGATTTTCGTGAATATGAGACTTATCCAAATGAAGAACTAAAATTACAAAACTTTAGAAGGAAACACAGGAGAAAATATTCATAACCTTGGTAAAGCAAAGATTTTAGGACACAAAAAGCATGACAAATACAAGAAAAAACTTGATAATTTGAACATCATCAACATTTCAAAATTTTGTGCTTCAAAAGACAGTTTAAGAAAATGAAAAGACAAACCACAGACTGGGGAGAATGTGTCTGTAAGATGTACACCTGATAGTAGACCTGTTTCCAGAATATGTGTATAACTCCTACAAGTTAATAAAAAAGAAGACAAACATCTGGGTTTAAAGAGTGAACTAAACATTTGACACTTTATAAAGATGTACAAACAACAAATAAGAACATGAAAATATGTTCAATATCATTAGTCTTTAGGGAAATGCAAATTAAGAGCACATTAAGATACCACTATACACCCACTAGAACAGCTAAAATTAAAAAGACTGCCAGTGCCAAATCTTAGTGAGGTTGTGGAGCAAGTGGAACTCTCATCCATTGCCGATGAAAATGCAGAATGGTACAGTAACTTGGAAAACAGGTTGGTAGTTTCTTTTGGGGGACGGATTTAAAAATATATTTTTATTAATTTTTTTTTTTTTTTTTTTAAGAGAGAGAAAGGGAGAGGGAGAGGGAAAGGGAGAGAGAAAGAGAGAAACATCCATCAGCTGGGCATGTGCCCTGACTGAGACTCTAACTGACAATCTTTTGATGTACTAGATAACGCCCAACCAACTGAGCCACACCAGCCAGGGCTGGCAGTTTCTTAATAGTTAAACTTAACACATACCCAGCAATCCTAGTCCTAAATATTTACCAAAAAGAGATAAAAACATATGTGCACATATTTATAGCAGTTTTCTACAAAAATAGACAAAAAGTGAAAACAACTCTAATATCAACTAGTGAATGGAAAAACAGATTGTGATATATCATAAAAGAGAGCACTACTCAGTGATAAAAGGAATTAGCTACTTACTGATACATACAACAACATGGATAAATCTCAAAAATATTATGTTAAGTGAATGAAGTAACACAGAAAAGTCTATGTATTATATGATTCCATGTATATGAAATTCCAGAAACTATAGTGGAAAGCAGATCAGTGGTTGCTGAGGACTACAAGTTGAGGGGAGGGTGTTGACGCAAAGTGGGATGAGGGAAATTTTGGGGGTAATAGAAATGGTCCCTATTTTGATTGTGCTGATGGTTATACAACTGTACACATTTGTCAAAATGTCATTGTATTCACTGTACAGGTATATTTGTGAATTTTATTGTATGTAAATTAGCCCTAAAAAATTCTTTTTTAAAAAGGTATGAATAAGCCTGGCCGGCATGGCTCAGTGGTTGAGCATCAACCCATGAACCAGGAGATTGCATTTCGATTCCTGGTCAGGCACATGCCCTGGTTGTGGGCTCCATCCCCAGTACGTGGCATGTAGGAGGCAGCCGATCAAGGACTCCCTCATAATCGATGCTTCTATCTCTCTCTCCCTCTCCCTTCCTCTCTCTGAAATAAATAAAAACATATATTTTTTGAAAAATATAAATAAGAATCATCCAAGAAGTATATTAAAATAATTCCCAATGTCATTTTTTAAAGAAATATAACAAAAAAATCGTCATATTTGTATGGAACCAAAAAAGATCCCAAATAGCCAAAGCCATCCTGAAAAATAAAGAATGAAGCCAGAGGTATTGCACTGCCTGACTTCAAGTTATACCACAGAGCAACAATAATCAAAACAGCATAGTATTGGCAGAGAAACAGACACACAGACCAATGGAACAGAACTGAGAACCCAGATAAAAAAACCACACGTATATGGGCAAATAATTTTTGACAAAGGAGCCAAAACACGCAATGAAGGAAAGAAAACCTCTTCAATAAATGATGCTGGGAAAATTGGAAAGCCATATGTAAAAGAATGAAACTAGGCTACAGTTTGTCCCCATGTACAAAAATCAATTCAAAATGGATCAAAGATCTAAATATAACATCTGAATCAATAAATTACATAGAAGAAAGCATAGGTACTAAACTCATGGACCGTGGTCTTAGAGAAGATTTTATGAATTTGACCCCAAAGGCAAGGTAAGTAAAGGCAAAAATAAATGAATTGGACTATATTAAACTAAAAAGCTTCTGCACAGCAAAAGAAACCACTACCAAAACAAAAAGGCAACCAACCAAATGGGAGATGATAGTTGTAAACAAGAGCTCTGATAAAGGTTTAATATCCAAAATATATAAAGAACTCATACAACTAAACACCAAACAAAGAAACAATCCAATTAAAAAATGGACAGAGGACCTCAACAGACACTTCTCCCAAGAAGACATTCAAATATCCAACAGATATATATAAAAAGATGCTCAACTTTACTATTAGGAAAATGCAAATCAAAACTACAGTGAGATACCATCTCACACCTGTTAGAATGGCTGTTATCAATAAGACAAGTAACAACAAGTGTTGGAGAGGGTGTGGAGAAAAGGGAACCCCCATTCACTGCTGGTGGGAATGTAGACTGGTGTAGCCACTATGGAAAACAGTAGGGAGGGTCCTCAAGAAATTAAGAATAGAGTTGCGGTATGACCCAACAAATCTTCTGGGTATATACCCGAAAAACTTGAAAACATTTATTCGCAAAGATATATCCACCCCTACGCTCATTGCTGCATTATTCATGGTGGCCGAGACATGGAGACAACCATGGTGTCCTTCCATAGAGGGCTGGAGAAAGAAGATGTGGTGCACGTATGCAGTGGAACGCTTCTCAGCCGTAAGAAAGGATGAAACACTGCCATTTGCGACATGGATGCACCTTGAGAATATCATGCTAAGTGAAATAAGTCAGTCAGAAAAAGCTAAGAACTCTATGATTTCACTCATATGTGGGATATACAACTGAAGCTCATAGACACAGACAACTGTACGGTGGTTGCCGGAGGGAAGGGGGGAGGGGGGAGTAAAGGGTAAGGGGGCCAAATACATGGTGACAGAAGATGACTTGACTTTGGGTGGCGGGCACACAATGCATTATACAGATTATGTCTCATAGAAATGTACACTTGAAACGTATGTGATCCTATTAACCAATGTCACCCCAATAAATTTAATAAAAATAATACATACCTACATACATAATAAAGGACTAGCAACATGGAGGAGGAAAAACAATTAAAAAAGGCATGAATAAGAATCATTCAAGAAGTATGTTAAAATGCGTGCTCCTGGGCCTCACTCAGAGCATCTGCTTTGGAAGGTCTCAGGTGAGGCCTGGAAATCTAAATTTTCAAATACTAACGTCGAATTAAAAGAAGTGTCATGAAAAAGAACAATTAGAGAAAAGAAGGGCATACATTTTTATAAAATGTGACTAAGAAAAAATACCAGAAGGAAATCCTTTAAAATGCCTGGAATAGTCTGGAGAGCTGGATGGGATTATGAATGATTTTTTTCTCCTGTGTTGTTTGTTTCAAAAAATGTTACATTTAAATGGGAAATAAAAGCAACCCTCTCTCTCCTACATTTCTGATAGAAATGGAATAATCTAAATACCTTCTCACAAAGGCCCTGACCCTGAATCCCGCTGCCCCACTCCCACCCTCCTCAGGCCCTGTCCCTCTCCTACCCTCTTGAGGCTCCTCGGCTTGGTCCACCTCCAGTTTGGTCAGTAGGCTCACAAACCACTCAAAAGACGGCTGGTCTCGGTTGATCCAGATGAAGTCCGCCTAGGGAGAGGGGCCCTTTGGTTCTGAGGTGGGGCCTACCTCATGCACAGCACGCTCATGTCTGTGATAGCCAAGGCCTATATGAGCACCTTGGTGTGAGCAGGGCACACATTATTTACAGAGGGGAAACTGAGGCTCACATAGGTGAGGAGCCTTCACCAGGTCACAAAGCATCATGAGACCAGAGCCCAGGATTTTCTGTAATAATCTATTGTTACAGCAAATAGTGTTCTGAGATCCTAAGAATAGGACAGCCAGTAAAACATAACTTATTATTATTATTCTTAATCCTCACCTGAGGATTATTGATTTTTCAGAGGAAGAGAAAGGGAGGGGGAGAGAGAGAGAGAGAGAGAGAGAAAAGTGATGTGAGAGAGAAACATACACCAGTTGCCTCCTTATGTGCCCAGACTGGGGGTCAAACCTGCAACCTAGGTATGTGCCCTGACGGGGAACTGAACCTGCAACCTTTTGACAACACTCCAACCAACTGGGACACCCAACCAGGGCAACGTTACTTATTTTTAAAGAAATTCTTTGAAGTGGCCTAGTCAAAATAATAAATTTTCAAAAGGCAAACATTTTCATTTTTAAACCACCACCAGGTGAAGGCTAGTAAGCATTGCGGCTATAAAGGAATCCAGGCCGCCTGATTTTCAAGCTCCTTGGTCTATAATGAGATGCTGTCTGCAGAATATCTCTCAGAGGTGACGAGGGTTGGTGGAAGCGGTGAGGCCTGGACACTTAGGAGACACCAGGAGAATGCGGGCCACTGGCGGAAGTGTAGGGGCCAGCAGGTCCCAGCAGAGGAGAGGCCATCTGTCCCTCCCCTACCTCTGCACAGGAGGGCCTGGCTCCTGCTCCAGGTGGTACCCCAGGAGAGGGTTCCAGGCCTGCTGTGGAAGGCCGTGCTCACCTTGTGGAGCTTCATGTCATCTTCCTGGAGGCCCTCCATCCAGGAGTGCTGGCAGCTGGGACAGATGTGCTTTCTCTTCTGTTACCTGAGGAGAGGCAGGAGCAGGAGTTTTGAATTTGGGGTGAGTCAGGGACTTTTCAGGATCTCGGAAAACAGTGCAGGGGACAGGGGGGAGAGTGGGGTGATAGACCCACTCTATGAGGAAGGAGAGAGATGAGACCCAAAAAAAAGAGGCTAGAGGAGCAGGAAGAAAAGAGAGAAAAGGGGAGAGGGAGACAGGTGAAAGGAGAGAAGGGAGGGAGGAAGGGGGAGAGCAGAGGGGAGGGCTCTCTTAGGACTCAGCCCCAGGCCACCCACCTGTACACGATGCTCTGCAGGATGGAAGCAAAGGGGGTGATGCCAATGCCCGCCCCGATGAGCACTGTGTGGCAGAGGCGAAGATTCTGCGGGTGGGGGTTCCATAAGGGCTGTCGATGGAGCACTGTGCACCGCCAGAGAGGTGAGAGGAAAGAGAGCGGTAAGTGGGCCTGGGGAGAGCTGGACCCTGAGGCTTCAGGGCCTTTTATATGCAGGCCGTTGTCTCCTGGCCTGGAACCCAGGCCTAAGTGGCCCCCACTTCTGTGCTTTGAGGGTATGTCTGGGAGAGCCCTAGAATGTCAGAATGCAGAGCTAATGGGAGCACGGCTCAACCAGCATTTCTGCGTGCACCCGGCACAGGAGAGTTTGGTTCCATTCTCTGGATACCTGGAAGTCAGCCTGTGGGAAATTAAGGGACTTGGAAAGGACTTCCCGGAGCCACTTACCTTGATGTTACAGAATTGGTGGTTCTCAGGGGACATCTCAGACACCTGTGAGGAGCACAGCAGTGAGCTGTAGGTCTTTGGGAGTGGGCATGCCAGGCATTTCTCGGAGGCTTCCTAGCCCCTGCCAGCCTGAGCAACTTTACACAAAGGGAATTGCCTTTTCCACCCCAAGCATTCCAGGGAGCAAGGAGCCCTTCTCAGGAGGACCATCAGTGGTGTCTGGAAAACACTCTTCAAAAGCAACCGCACTCCCGATTGTTAGTGTCTGCTGACTTCTGGTGTGCATGCTGCTGTCCTGGCTCCCACCAAGATCTGTGTTTAATAACTGTCTCTCAAAATTCCTGGGAATTTAACAATCAGCTCCGTGGGCCAATACAAGTCAACTACAGAGTGTGACTGGACAGCACTCATCACAGACACATCTTCAGCTCGGTCTCCAGCCCCTCCTGATAACCGTCATGTCTCCAGACAAACCCCTGGCCTTGAACATTCTTTTTGCTCAGCAGGGAACACCCTTTCCTCTGCCCCAGCTCACAAATTCCTGTGCTTCCTCCAGTGTCCAGCTCCTTTGAAGTGGCTGTTCCTCCTTGAAGCTCTGCCCAGCTGAACCAGGCAGAAAAGCCAGTGGCTGGACTGACTCAAGGCCCCTGGGGACAGGGAGCAGGCCTGCCGGACTCCTTTGGGCCTGAGCAATGGCAGGCAGTTTTAAGGACTACATTTGTTGAGGTCAAATTCTGGAAGGTGAAGGAAGCAGACCCCCATCAGGTTACAGGGCCCTGTGGTAATTCCCTCTCTGGTGCCAGAGGCAGAGTTAGGAGTTACCTTTGTGATCACCAGGCCCACCCCTCATGTCACAGAGAGGAGCTGAGTCTGAGAGCACATCAGTGACTCTCCCAATTCTCCCAGGGCTCGAGTGGGCAGAGCCTGGGTCTCGGACACCTGTTCAGTGTTCTTCACACTCCACCACGTTGCTTCTTTGTCTGGGAGACTGAGTGCTGCGTTCCCCACGTGTTGGATGGGAACTACTTGTGGTGACTTTGGGAGGTAGACTGTGAGAAGCCTACACCTTTCCAGTTTTTAATCCTTCTGATTGCAAAGAGAAAGCCTTACATTATAATTTCTATGTCTTTAACACTTACTAATCCCTCCTCTTTTTTTCCTTTTAACAAAGTGAGAGTGACATCGCAAGAGAGAGAAAGTAAAGAAAGAGGGGGGAGAGCGAGCAGAGCAGTGGAGTGCTACTTCAGGCTCCGAGCCTTGGCAGGCACAAACATCTGGTGAGAGTCTAATAACATAGGTTTTCATCGCTTTTATTTTTAGAGGTACCTTCTGTTTATGGCACAGGACACTGGTTCTCTGTTAACAATAGCCAACAAAAGAGGCCTTTTTAAATACAGTTAAGTTTAAAGCAATGTTGGGATGTAAAGGGAAGTGCGAGGTAGGACATATTACCAGTGGGAAGTGAATGTGGCAGAGTTAGGAAGGTGGGACACAGGCGAGTACTGCAGAAACACCATGAAACACAGGCTTCCAGATGCAGGACGCCCGCCAGCCCTGGAAGACAAGCCACTGGCTCTCCAGCCTCCAGCCCAGCTTCCTCAGCCTTACCAGAACCCGGCTGCTGGCCGAGGCTCCCCACTGTGCCTGAGTTTCTTCCTTTGTCCCTGCGTGTGCCAGGCCTTCGTCCCGCTGCCGCGGAGCACCGTCTGGGCTGTAGGATATCATCTCCACACGGACGTCCTTGTTGGAAGCCATTGCTCCCTGTGCCCAGGCCTCCGAATAGATGGGCTGGGATTGCAAACCCTGTTTGGGTTCAAAATGGGAATTGCTTCATTAATTTAATCATAGAATCAATACATTAGTTTTAAAAATTCAGACATTACAGAATGTTAGCGAATAAAGTGGAAAAGAACCTGGATCAGACAATATCACTCCTCTAAACATTTTCTCTCTGTCTTTCCAGATCCCCTCCTTTCCCCCCAACACACACTCTTTTACATAAATGGGACATACTGCTTTGTAACCTGACTTTTCTACTTATTATAGCTGACTAGGTTCCCTTGCTTCCCAGTGCATATCTGTTTTTAGGTGACCTATATTCCATTATAAGGGTGATCGGTAACTTATTTAGCTACTTCCCTGTTGTGGAATTTTTATTATCCTCATTTCCTCATTATTGTTAACAAATATATACAAAGAAGCACCTTTTCCATCTCCATCCTTTACCCCAGTGATTTTCAACCTGTGTGCTGCAAGAATTTTAAAAATATGCAATACCTGAGTACTTAGTCAGGGGCACTGACCTCTTTTCCCTTAGATTGTCAAATTAAAAAATGACAACAGCTAACACAACAATAGCCATCTGGTGTGAATGCCCTGTCTTGAACCGTAAATATGTAGATTATACAACAGAGTTGCATCTTATTGGTCACGTCGCATAATAAGGTTGCATCTGATTGGTTAGTTCTTGGTACCAGAAATCTTTATATACAAACAAGTATAGGCACCTGATTTTTAAAAAGTCACTTTGGAGCAAAAAGGGGAGTAATTACTATTAATTTTTTATAAACCAATCACAATTATACCTATTTTTTGTCAGACTGGCAAAAAATATAATACATTTTTTGGTGTGCCCTGGAATTTTAGTAATTAGCTTATGTGTGCCATGAACAAAAAAGGCTGAAAATAGCGGCTTTGCCTTGATTTATTTTTCTTCATAGCATTTATCACTTGACACCGTGCCTATTTTGTTTGTTTATTGCCTGTCTCTTCAGACCATAAGCAGTGTCTAACTTGCTTGTTGATATGTCTCCAGCATCTAGAACAGTATTTGGAAAACAGTAGGTGCTGTCCTCAGTAAATGTTTGCTAAATGAATGAACGAACAAGGCAATTAATGTCCTTCTTATGCATCTGCCCAACTAGCATTTTAGGATAAATCCCTAAAAATGGAATTGCTGGGTCAGTGGGTATACATATTTAAAATGCTGACACATATGGCCAGACTGCCCAGCAGAAAGTTTGTGCCAATTTATTGTCTGGCAGAGGTGCATAAGGTCCCAAAGGAAACAAGCTTTTAACAGTTCCTGGTGTGCCATGACTCACCTAGCTTTGAAAGTTGGCTTCCTTCTTCAGGGAGTTTCCCCTGATTAACAGTAGAGAATGCTCTCTTGTTTCTACCTACCCCTCCATTTCCCAAAGCTTTGCTCTTGGCACCATTCTAGAAGGGTCTTTTGGTCTGACCAGGCAGGATTCCACCTGGTTTTTCTGCTGGACTTTAAATTCTTCTAGGGCAAGGCAGGGCTGAGCCAGGCCTGGGGGCTTCTCTTCTTCTGACCTTCAGCAGGGTTTCCACATATGAAGCTGTCTCCCAGCCTGGCAGTACAGCCTACTAAGTGTTCAGGCGCCCCCAGCCTCCTTCATCTATTCTTACTTCCTCAGGTGCTGCTTTGATCTCTATGTATCCCTACCCCCCCCCGCCCCCCCCCAGACTGTATTCACTCCAGGCATTGGTAACTTGTCAGCTTTGTGGGTTTCATCAGGGCTCAAACAGCAATGCCAATGCTAATGCTGATGGTGTTGATGGTGATAATGAATGGCTCACCTGGACCATGCTGCCCAGTTCACTCAACACTTTAGTCATTCATTCCATTGGTCCTTAAAAGAACCATGTGAGAAAGGGAAGTCAAGGATGGGAATTATCCCCAATTCGGAAATGAACAACCTGAGGCTCAGCAAGGTTAAAGGATGAGCCCATGGCCATACAGTTAGCAAGTGCTGGAGCAGAGACATAGAGGTGAGTTTTTCTGATCTCAATTTCCCCTCTCTTTTCATTGTCCCCCACCTTCTAATGGAGAACATGGACTGGGGAGGACCTTGGCGGGGGGGGGGGGGGGGCGGCAAGCTTCAAGGAGGCTCTTAGACTACATAGTCCTCAGCTGCTTTGGCCCCCACGCTGCCGCTCAGCCAGTGTACACACTGCTGCTCAATGATTGGTGCCACAAACCTGGAAGAAGGCAACTTGGTCCCCATGGGTTTGCCTCCATGGTGGACCCTTCCTTGCCCACAGCCACCTACCTGGGGCCTCCTCTGACTCCTTCTCATTCTCAAACTCCTCACAGCCTCTTGGAGTCACAATCCACAGGGTTTGGTGCCTTGAAGGACTCACAGAGCCTGTTAGTCCACTGGCTTTCTTGTGTTTTTTTTTTGTGTTTTTTTAATTTATCTTTATTGTTGAAAGTATTACAGATATCCCATTTTTCCCCAGTTGACCCCTTCCACTTCGCTCCCACACCCTCCCCAGGCCTTCACCCCGTCATTGTCTCTGTCCATGGGTTATGCATATATGCATATAACTTCTTTGGTTAATCTCTTCCCACCCTCCACCCTCCTTCCCTCTTCCCTCTGAAATTTGATCGTCTATTACATGCACCAGTGTCTCTGGATCTATTTAGTTCATTAGATTCTTTTGTTCATTAGCTTCTTGGTAAAGAAGACCCTTCAACATTTCCTGTAGTGCTGGTCTGGTGGTGATGAACTCCTTTAGCTTTTCCTTGTCTGAGAAGATCTTTGTCTGACCTTCAATTCTAAATGATAGCTTTGCTGGGTAGAGTAATCTTGGTTGTAGTTTCATGATTTTCATCACTTTGAATATTTCTTGCCACTCCCTTAGGGCCTGCAAAGTTTCTGTTGAGAAATCAGCTGACAGTTGTATGGGTGCTCCCTTGTATGTAATTACCTGCTTTTCTTTTGCTGCTTTTAAGATTCTCTCTTTAACCTTTGGCATTTTAATTATGATGTGTCTTGCTGTGAGCCTCTTTGGGTTCCTCTTATTTGGGACCCTCTGTGCTTCCTGGACTTGTAAGTCTATTTCTTTCCTCAGGTAGGGGAAGTTTTCTATAATTATTTTTTCAAATAGGTTTTCAATTTCTTACTCTCTTTCCTCTCCTTCTGGCACCCCAATAATACAAATGTTGGGCATCTTGAAGTTGTCCCAAAGGCTCCTTATGCTATCTTCATATTTCTGGATTCTTTTTTCTTTTTGCTCTTCTGGTTGGGTGTTTTTTGTTTCTTCATGTTCCAAATTGCTGATTTGATTCTCAGCATCCTCTACTCTACTGTTGATCCCCTGTAAATTATTCTTCATTTCAGTTCATGTAGCCTTCATTTCAAATTATGTCATTGATTTTCTCAATTATTTTCATCATACTCTTACTAATATCCTTGAGCATCCTTATAACCATTATTCTGAACTCTGTATCTGTTAGCTTGCTTGCATCATTTAGTTCCTCTTCTAGAGGTTTCTTCTGTTCTTTCCTTTGTGACATGTTTCTTTGCCTCCACATTTTGGCTGCTTCCTGGTGTTTGTTTCTATGTATTAGGTAGAGCTGCTATGTCTCCTGGAATTTGTAGAGTGTCTTTGTGTAGTAGGTGTCCTGTAGGGCCCAGTGGCTCAGCCTCCCCAGTCACCTGAGCTGGGCCTTCTAGGTGTTTCCCTGTGTGGGCTGTGTGCATTGTCCTGTTGTAGTTGAGCCTTGGTTGCTGTTGGCACTGGCTGTGAGAACCAGCTGCAACTACAGCCAGAGAGCTGCTGTTCTGGAGACACCCCTATGGAGCAGGATTTACTTCAGTGGAGCTTTGGTGTTCACCAAGTGGGCCCTCGTGATGTGGGCAGGTTATAATCCAGCGTGGTCGAGTCTGACCACCAGGTGCACTGTCTCTTCGGCCTCCTGGGAGGTGCAAAGTCAGCCTGTGCCAGTGCCTTGCCCAGGGCCACCCAGCATGAGCTACACAACAAACCATAGATGGCTGCTGCTTGTGCTGGGCTTGTTGTTGTCCAGGAGAGGCCAAGCTATGAGCCAATGCAGGGTGCTGCTAGTGCCAGGCCTGGGGCCACTTATCAAGCCATATGGGGCACGCTGCTGCTTGTTTGAGAGATTTTAGGAAAGTCCTAAGCATGAGGCTCGAGAGGCCACTTGCACAGAAAAGCCCCTGGAAATGGCCTGGATGAGCTGCAGGTGGGGAGGGGCGGGGCCTCCGGGAATCACGGGGCGGGGCCAAAGGTGAGAGTCAGGTGCTGGCGATTCAAATATGGCGCCTGCCTGCCGGCTGTGTGCGGGGAGGACTCGCCAAAGGAGCCATGGCCTCTGCAGCCCTTCTGCCTGGGAGGAAGCCGCCCTTCCAGCTCTCGCCCGGATCTCAGGCAGGTTAGTTCCTCCCCGAGTGTCCCAGGTCCTTTCAGGCCGCTGCCCGGCGCTGGGCTCAGAGGGAGCGTCCGAGTGAGTCCGTGCGCGGGCCCTTTAGGAGGAGCTGCTGGGGCTCCCTCTGCCTCTGCGACCCTCAGGGACAGTCCCCGCTGGTTTCACAGCCTGGAGTTGTGGGGACATCTCTTCCCGGCCCTGGAGCCCTGGGCTGGGGTCCTGCTGTGGGGCTGGGACCCCTCACTCCTCCGGGAAACCCCCACCGCCGAGATTCCCTCCCGGGTTTCAACCTTGGCCCCAGTTGTGGGCCCCCGGCCACCTCTCCGCGATTCAGCCCCGATCCGCCCGCGTCTCCGCCCCTCCTACGGTCTCGATGCTCCTTCAGTTCCCTGGTTGTGGGGCTTCTGTGCAGCCAGATCTCAGGAGGCTCTGAGTGCTGGTGGTTCTGTATTTTAGTTGTAATTTTGTTGTGGTTGCGGGAGGCGGCGGGTGCAGCTGTTACCTACGCCGCCGTTTTGTATCTCCTCCCTCTCACAATTCTCTCCTCTGGCCTTCTCACCGGATGTGTAGCCAGACAGTGTCTGAGCAAGAGATAAGTGAGGAGGGGGGATCAATGCTGGACTCCAGAGGGCAGCAGGCCCATCTCATCTGAGTGACTGGGACTGTCGGATGCTCAGATCGTGGGTTGAATGTCCTTCCTCAGATCCAAAGCAGTGCCACAGCCACAGGTCATGGAGATCTGATCTCTCCCTTGCCAATTTGCTCGATGGAGTCATCTAAGCCTACACACTAAGGGTCCAGTCTCCTCAGCCAAGGCAGGGGTCAGAGCTGCCCTGAGCACACTAGGAGCTCCTTGCGGTGGGGACCCTTCCTCCTCCATCAAGTCAGGGTCTCACCAAGGAGGGGACCATCTCCCTCCCACATTCAGCCAGATGCCTGTCAGTGGCTCTGCACACAGTAGGTGCTCGATTGGTGGTGGGACCAACAATATTTATTACACCACTGGGTGTATTACACCACTGGGATGTGCTTACTAAGGTTCTCTGTTGAGTGGATGACTGGCGGAAAGATGGTGTGGGGTGGCCACCCTTCTGCTGAGGGGGACCAGAGAGAATCCACATGAGAGTGCGGAGGCCCCTAAGAGGCCTCCGTTTTCTTTTATTTTAAGCCATGGACTGTTTTGGCAGTTCTGTGAAGGCAATGAATAGACTCCTCACAATAAGGTATTTAAATACATAAAGTAACATTCACAGGCATTACAAATGAAACCAGTTATGATGAGAAAGTTATCAAAATATCTTTAAAACCCACGTGTCATTTAGGAATGCATATGCTTTTTTGTTGACACATGAAATAACTTCCGCTGGGGAGTTGCATGGCCACCGAAATCTGAGGTAGTGATGAGGTATCAGCCACACGGCTGTGTGATATAAAGGAATCTATGGTTTTTATTTAGAAAAAGTCACAGGTATTGTTTACACTACTGTGGGTCGTTATCTGCACTCCTCATTGAAGAAAAGGCTAACTTTCAGTTAGAGGTTAGTGAAAGTAAAGGTGCCCCCTCCCCCCCCCCTTCATCCAAGTTCTTAAACTGGCTCAGCGCTGTATTTACAGAGGCCGGGAGCAGGTGTGGCATGCTCTCACAGCTTTGTGAGGAGTGAACTGAAAAGGCAGGACTGGAGTTGCAGGGCCTCAGACCTCTGCTCCCATGCTCCTCTCTCAGCTGCCCCCCAGATGCAAGTGTGTGTATGTGTGTGTGTGTTGCAGGGGGTATGCCTTTTCTACACAGATGCACCCTGAGGTGCCTCACACAGTGACTCACAGGTAGGAGGCTTCCCTAAATGTCAGTTGCATTCAGCTAGTCTCAGCTGCCAATCTGAGTACCACTCCTGATTTCTATAAACAGCTTTGTAAACAAAGTCAGAGTATTTTCCAGCTCCCATAAGGGCTCAGCTCATTGCAGGAGACTTGAGGCTCAAGAGA
This sequence comes from Miniopterus schreibersii, assembly GCF_964146895.1. Lineage (NCBI taxonomy): Eukaryota > Metazoa > Chordata > Mammalia > Chiroptera > Miniopteridae > Miniopterus > Miniopterus schreibersii. The sequence goes on along the minus strand of NC_138101.1, from coordinate 164,356,246 downwards.
TAGGCAGATTCCAAACTGAGGCCCTGAAGAGACCCCTTCAAAAACTGGTCAAATAAATGACCCATCCATGTAATAAACATAGTCATTATCAGAGTAGTAGCTATACACTGGAATATTATGCAGCCACAAAAAGGAAAAGTTCTTTTTGAAAAAACTGACATGCAAGGATTTTCATGACATACTGCTCACTGAGAAAAAGTTGGCTGCAAAATGGTGTGAACAGTGTAATCCCACATATGCAAAGTTGTCTCTGCATCTAATTATCATGTAGATGTACAGGCTGGAAGGCTGTTCACCCAAAGATTGACAATAGTTTTCTTTGGATGGAATTATTTGAGGAATTTTAACTTTTTAAAAACTATGTTATTTTATTTTATTGACTGATTTTAGAGAGAGAAGGGGGGGGGGAGAGAGAGAGAGAGAGAGATCGACCCGTTCCATTAATTTTTATACATTCATTGGTTGCTTCTTGTATGTGCCCTGACCAGGGGATCTAACCTGCAATCCGGGCATATCAGGATGACATTCTAACCAACTGAGCTACCCAATCAGGACCTTTAATTTTCTTCTGTACAGATTTCTATGTTGTCTGAATTTTCTGAGAGCACGTATCTTCTTTACAAAACAGAAAAGGAAAGAAAAACAGAAAGAAAATAACACGCCCTCTCCAACCCCATCCCTACCTTCATCCCATCGTACACCCAGGCTACCAATCATGTCATTTGAGGGTAGGTGACATGCAGCCTCACGTTGGGGGAACCGTGGCCTTGGGTCTGCACCCTGAGCTGTGGGAGCTGGGTCCTGCTGGGCTCTGGCTAGGAGGCATCCTAAGTGAAGCTAAATCTTTTAATGGGGATGTGTCAGAGAACCCCTTTGCCCTTGAACTCCTTTACCCTCATGAAGCCAAGCAAGGGTCTCATTGTAACAGGCCATGCAAGGCCTTTCCTTTCAGAAGCATCACTTGAGGCCAATCTCTGGCCTGGCCAGGAGGGCAGAGGTCTGGGTGCTGGCTCCAACAGCCCAGGACCAGAAGAAAGGCACACACATGGGTGGGGGTCAGAGGACAGCTGGGCAAAGGGAGGGTCAGCTGAGCAGTTCACCTCCATGTGCCTGGTTGCCAGCCTGTGCTTGGCACACAGCAGAACTCAGTAAATACCTGAATGACTGGGGGACTTGGTGTATCTTTCTGCTCCGGAGCGCTGCTGATGGTGAAGGGGTGCCACTCGTAGTGAGCGATGGTGGGGATGTTCAGTTACAAGTAGTCACAGGCCTGTAGTTGAAAAGAGGGGGTCTCTTGATGAGGAGATGAGTCACCTGGGGAAAGAAGGAGGTCAGCATCATTCCTCTGCCATAAACCAGGCCAGCCTGGTGTGCGCTAGCTGCCAGGGCAAAGAGCAGCATGTGGAGGCAGCCAGGCGGAGTAGCTGGCTGCGGTGATTGTGCCAGTAGGCAGAGGTCAGTGGGCGAGGACAGTGCACGTGTCATTGGGTGGTGGGGGACTTCAGCCAGTGGGCAGCACTGCGAGAAAGGGGATCCACTCAGAATGATGTAGTGGGGCAGACTGGGGAGGAGAGGAATCCACGTGGGTTATGATGGGCACTGCCAGAATCTGAACCTAGAGACCCTAATCCCGCTGCAGCCCACTAACTCTCTGGAGCCTTGTGGCAAGCAGATCAGCTTCCTTTTTTTAAATATATGTTGTTGTTTTTGGAGAGAGGAAGGGAGAGGGAAAGAAAGACAGAAACCTCAATGATAAGAGAATCATTGATGTTTCCTGCTCGTCCTGCTTCCTGGACATCCCCTACTTGGGGCATGTGCCCTGACCAGGAATTGAACCATCATCTCCTGGATCATAGGTCAACGCTCAACCACTGACCCACAGTGGCAGGGACAGATTAGCTTCCTTTGACAGTAGGAAACAGAGAGGGCAAGCAACCTGCTTCAATCACACAGCTATGTGGAGCTGGGATGGAACTGTGGTCTGTCTGATGTCACATCTGTGACTATTTTTATTACCTCTCCTTACTTCCCAACTGAACAAACAAACAAACCCAGCAATCAAAAAGGATGGAAGAATTTGAGCTCTGTTGTGGTAAATAACCCATAAGAAAGTTAATACACAAAAAGAATGAACTACAAAATGGGTACTGTTCAGAGCTTGGGACAAACTTGGGTCTGTTACACTTTATTTATATTATTTCTCCACAGCCCTTATTACCTATTACTCTACTTTATGTGTTTTTTAATTGGTGTAAGTTCCGTCTCTTCATCTGGAATGCAGCCCCAGCAGGGCACTGCCCTTATTCAGAACAGTGCCTGGTACATAGCAGCTGCTCAACCAAGTTGAATACATGACTGTCTGCTAATTGCTTGTGTGATCCTAGGCATGCTACTTCAGGTGAAATAGCTTTAATTTACTTTTGTAACTTTAATTCTTTTATAACTTTAATTTCCTTTTACAAATATACCAGTGCTGTAAAATTCACTGGTATATTTGTAAAAATGCCCAGCACATAGTAGGTGCTTGCTACTGTGAATTGATTCTGAAGAGACACAGTGGAAAACGGAGGCATAACTATAGCTGTCCCCCGCGGAAAAGTGAGGGAGAGGGGGCTGAGCTGAGTCGAGTTGGGGAGGCGCGAGGGGCTGTGGCGGGAGAGCCCAGGCCACTCTTCGCACCTAGAGTCTGAATCGGCATGGAGACAGGGCCGTGCGTACCTGAGTCAGGTCCTCCGTGACACCGGGGAAGCGCTGTGGCGCATATGGAAGGTGATGTCGCTGCTGCAGTCCTTACCCGCCGACTCTAAGAGACCCAGCGTGAGAGGGTCCAGCTTCTCACCCGACAGCGAGGTGGCGCTCTCGAGCAAGCACGGCTGCAGCAGGGTGCGCAGCGTCAGCTTCCATGGAGCCATTGCCTGTCCCAAGAGGGGACTGAAGGGGGGGGGTCTGCGCCGGGACCCCACTAAGTACCTGCAGACACCCTGCCTTGCTCAGTCATTGCGTAGTGAACTTTTCCTGTTCACCTACCTCAGTCTTCCTGCCAACCAATTCCCTTTCCGGGTATAGACCAGACAGTCAAACCAGTGTGTCACTCTCAGCTCACAAACCCTCCATGGCTTCCTATTGCCAAGCTCAGCAGAGATAAACCCCTCCCCAAGCACGGAGAATCTTGGGCCTCGGTGCATGCCTTGCTGAAAAATCTGCAGCCTCCTCTTTAAGTACCACTCAACATCTAAGACCAACTGTCCAGAAGATACACTTGCTTACATAATCTGTAGAGAGCTATGTGACCAGAGTTTCAATTATCCAGAGGCAAATTGTATGCGAGGTGATGGTGAGGGGAGGAGTTTCCTGATGTTTCCCAACTTGTAGCAAGCTCTGCTCATCCATGTTGTCCTAAGAGGCCACAGCTGGTCACTCAGGTCCAGAATATGGCCTTATGTGAATATGAGTGGCTAAAACTGATGTGAAAGGGAAGCCAAAACTATCAACTGAGATGAGATTTGGGGCTTTTCCTTTTCATATATATTTTCATTCTTCAAAATCAGCAGGACCCTTGATTAATGATTTCTTGGCCTGCTTTGGATATGACACACATGAAGCAACATGCTTCTGCCCCTTACTACCCGTGTGATGGTGAGCTGTAAGTCCTACATAGCAGTGAATGTTATTTTGCTCATCTTGAAAATGAGAATAATAAATCTTCCCTTTCAGAATTAATTATCTTCAAGGATGAGAGATAATTAATTATAAAGCAGTTAACGCAGTATCTGAAAGAAGGTGGTTGCATACAAATGGAAAGTCTTATTGGCTCTGTAATCATCATTTGGGCCAAAGTGAAAGTCTGTAATCACATTGCAGAGCAGAATCTAACACATCACTCTCTAGCCACACCTCCTGTCCTCAGCTTTTCTAGTCAAGAGCCACCATGCAAGAGGCTTCAGATCATATCCAGAGGAGCAGTCCCTCCCCTAACCTCCTTCACACCCTCTTGTTCATCCAGCTCTATTCCTCCTCGGCCATTTGCAAATCCAGGGACTTCCTTCACAATTATTCTCATGCACACATTCTTCTTCTTTATCCCTCTGTCCTTCTATTCCACGGACCCTAAAAATATCCCATCCCTGGGTGAATCCAACCACCTGTTTTCTCCTTCCTTGTACCAGGGCAGCTAAGTGAACATTGCTGAAGAAAATCACCCAGGAGGGCAGGAATTGTTTGATCCCCAGCCACAGCAAGGCTTGCAACTTGCCCACAGTCCCCTCCTGCTCCTCTGGTAAAGTCATTCTCCCCCTGTCTGCAAGGACCACTTCTTACCTCCATGCCCATCCAATCACTCCTTCCCTGGCTCTCAGTGAAAGCTGGAGCCTTTGGAAGGGAATGCCCTCTAGTTCTTGCTGTAAAACTACAAACCTCCTTATATCTGCCCTGCCTTGTCTTCCTCCCCATCTCTGTCTGCAAAAGAAGGTGAGCGTGTTGCAGGCCTGTGTTCCCCCGGTTACAGGCCAACCTCTCCATCTGAGGTTGTCGAAAAACCTCAGGTGTGAGCAAAGCTTGGTGGTCAGAAAGCAATCAGTGAAGTGGGCCCCATGGTGACTGGAGTGGGATCTGAGGAAGATACCCAGGAAGCAGCATGGTCAACTGCCCATGGAGTCAACTGGGGAAATGGGTTCCAGGAATGAGGCCTGGCTAGATTGAGTCAGGTGGGGATGAGAGAGAGAGAAACCCCACAGGCCAGAGAGCCTTGCCCAGCAGCAGGTCTGCAGGTAGGCTGAGCTTTTTAGGAGGGAAATCCAGCCCTGTGACTGCCCTGCTCAGCACTCTTCGATGGTTTCCCGTTGCTCATTGTACTGAGACTCCAAACCATGGCTTCCGGGGCCTGCACAGTCTGCCTCACCCACTATTCCAGTCTCATTGGATGCCCCTTTCCCATTTCAGTCTCTTTTCTCCTGATTATTCCAGCCCTTCAGAGACCCTTTAAGCTACAAAGTCACCAAAGATGTAAAAACCAGTATATTCATTGCAGTATAATTTATAATGCCCCAGGGCAAAAAGAAGGGGGAGGGACAACGGAATCCTCCATTTTGGTAATAGGGTTTGAATAAATAATAATAAATAACAGTTGATACCTATAAAGAGTATCCTGTGCTAGGTACTGCTCGGAGTTTAGCTAAATTAACTAATTTAATCCTCAGATCAATCTCATGAGTATGTACTATTATTATGATCATTATTCTCATGTGATAGGTGAAGAAATTGAGGCACAGAGAAGTGAAGTAACTTGCCCAAGGACACATGATTAGTAACTGGTGGAGCTGAAATTTGAACCTAAGTAAGCTGGCCTCAGAGTCAGAGATCTTAACTACTAGGCTACATTACATGAAACATAGGACCACATACGTACAATGGGATATGGAAAATGATGCTATAACTACATTGAGTTACCACTTCACACCCACCAGGATGGCTTTTATAAAAAAACTGAAAATAAAAGAATGCTGACAAGGCTGTGGAGAAATTGAAACCTTGTGCATTGCTGGTGGGAATGTAAAATGTTACAACTGCTGTAGAAAAGAGTATGGTTTCCTCAAAAAATTAAAAATAGAACTTGCATAGGATCCAGCAATTCCACCTCTGGGTATATGCCAAAAGAACTCACATCTGAGTCTCAGAGAGATATTTGTATACTCATGTCCATTGCGCCACTATTCACAACACTCAGGAGGTAAAATCAACCCAAGCGTCTATTGGTGGGTGAATGAATAAACAAAATGTGGCATATACATCAATGGAATATCAGCCTTTTAAAATATGGAATCTCGTCACCTAGTACAACAAGGATAAACCTTGAAAATGTTACGCTAAGTGAATAAGCCAATCATAAAATAGCAAATATTATGTGATTCCACTTATATGAGATACCTATAATAGCCAAATTTTTAAATACAGAAAGTAGAATGGTTTCCAAGGACTGCATGAAGGGAGAATGAGAGTTAATGTATAATAGGTACTGGGTTCAGTTTGGAAAAATGAAAAGTTCTGGAGATGGTGGCAATGGTTGCACAACAGTGTGAATGCAGTTAATGCTGCTGAACTGTATACTTAATATGGTTGAGGTGGTAAATTCAATGTCATATTTACTACAATAAAAAATGATGTTATAAAGCAATATATTCTTACATGATTGAATGTTCCTATTGTTTAGTGATAAAAGTATCCTGTATAGTATAACCCTGTTTAGTTGAAAAAATGTGTGTGGTGTGTATATGTATGTGTGTGAGTGTGTGATCAGTTAGAAGACAGTAGAGAAAAATGTTATGAGTAATTTTTGGTTTCTTCTTTAAACCATTTTGTATTGTCTAAAATGTTCACAGTGGGCTTGTTTTATTATTGTTATAAGGAAAAAGCAGCAAAGAGATTTTTTTCCCCAAACATGGAAAAAGACGAAGGAAAGCTCTGTTTTCAGGTGTGTTGAATCAAGGGCTTTTGTTTCCTGAGCCAGAACCTCCTCTTCTCCCCCACTCCCCACAAAAGGAGGTAGGGACCAGACAGAAAGATGGGGGAGGGGTGCACAGAGGAACCATCAGCCTCACCTGCAGAAAACAGCCCTGTGTTGGGCACAGCTCTGAGATGGGCTGGCCCCCTTTGTTCCCTCCCACTGAGTCCACCCCCCCTGCCCTACAAAGAGCCCTTCCCATCGACGTCATACACCTGGAAAAGGAATTTGAGTTTGTCAATGGGGTTGCCATAGATGAGCAGGGTCAGTGCCCTCTTGCAGCTCCTGGAGGGCGATGGTGCCACTTCCATCCGAGTCAAACAGGGCGAAGAATCGCTCAGCAAAGAAAGACTGTGGCCACAGAGGGGCGGAGACAGGCACATGTGTGAACACAGGGCCTGGGCTTTGAATTCATTCACTGTGTGTGTGTGTGTGTGCATACAACGGGTAATGGAATTCAAGCAGGATTCAGTTTACATCTGCCCATGAGGCCACACCAGGGTGCAGTGTCCATGGCCCATTGCCTGCTGAGAGCAAGTTTGGGTTCCAATGGAAGGACTGTTCAGAGCCCTGCAGTGAGGATGGATTTGTGTCCGGGGCTCAGGCCCCCTTCTGGTTCCTGGGACTGGTCATTTGTGTGGTCTCTCTGTCCCTACATGCCATCATCCCCATCAGCCTTGCAGTTCAGACCTCTGGTGGCCCCTTATTCAACATGGAGAGAGGGTCAGACATAGGGTCCTCCTGCAGGCTCTCCCAGGTCTTTTCCATCCCTTTTGGGGTTACCTCAAGGGATAAGTGAACCCAGGAAGGACTTGTAGAGTGGATGTCACTTGTCTTTTCTTTTACTCGTTTAGGCTGCCTACAGCCTACACGTAAGGCTTGTTCTTAAGTGTCAATTCACTTCATTCATTCATTCATTCATTCATTCATTCATTCATTATGATCATGGCCTGCATAGCCCTTGCTTGCCAGGCCTGGTGTTAGGAGCTGGAAAGGCAGATATTAAGAAGACGGGCTGGATCAGTGTCCCAGCTATGCCATGTCCTGGATGCTTCCCTCGAGGCAGGGAGAGAAGCCTGCAGGGCTTTTGTGTCTGACCTAAAGAAACCAGGAGTTTACCTGAAGCGTGAAGTCAGCTGTGGACAGTCGAGCCTGCCTTGGCTTTACTTTTTCCCCCCTGGATCCTTGAGCAATGCCTTTATCACTCTCTACCATCCTGAATGGCTTTTACCTTAAAACACTTTACAGCCTCCTGTTATGATGGTAATGTATTATTAACCAGATCTTTCTTCCTTCCCCATAATTACAATGGAAGAAGGCAGAGCATTTACAGTTCTTTGCAGTATCTCAACTACCAGCTAGTGAGGGATCCTTCAATCCAAAAAGGGGAATTCAAATGCTCATTGGCTCACTCTTATCAAGGACATAGGCCACCACCAGATGTCAGCTCAGAGGACGATTGGGGAGAAGTTGGCATTTGCAGGCTCACTCCTGCTGTTTCTCTACTAGTGCCGCCACTGTTTGTCAGGCACACAGGCTGTTATGGGGATGGGCAGAGGACCTACAAAACCGAGAGCACTGAGAATGTTGCGGCAGTGAGAAAAGCTCATTTCCTGGAAGGAGGCTTACATTATAGCATCAACTCCACCCCTGAGGCTAGTGGAAATTGTGAGGGCAAATCAGTGATATTTCTTAAGATTTGACAAGCTACTGAATTCCAACTTTAAGTGTTGTTTTGAAGATCACATGAGGCATGACCACCAAGAGGGATGGAAGGCCCCAGTAACAGAGACAGAAGCACCTTCCGATTCTGCTCAGAAGTGGGGACTCGAGCCTGGAGGAAAGCCAGAGAACTGGGAGGGGACCTTTCCTCCTTGTGAGGCACTGTGTCCTGGGAACCAGATTGCTCTACCTCTGTAAATACAGTCCCCACTTATGGAGTGACACTTGCCTCTTTCACATTTAGGGCTGCTTTGAATTCTTGCAGGTTGATCACCCGGTCTTCTCCAGCAATGGTCTCAAACTGGTGTGTCACTCACTGAGGTCACTTGGCATCCTCCTTGGCACTCATGGTGCTGAGAGAAAAAGGAGGCAGGTTTATGAGGTTTGGGATGGCTTAGGGCTTACAGTGGTCCCAGGATCTCTGCCTTCCTCTAACTAGGGCCATGGGCCTCCCATGGGGTTGAATCAGCTTTGGCCATGGAAGAGGAGCTTCCCCACAGGGGTTGCTCTATGTCTTTAAAACCCTGACCCTTCCATTTAGTATCAATGGCCCAGGCTTGTGTCTCTTTAGGTTCTGGAATGATAGGGCCCCAGTGAGATGAACTCCAGACTGTAGGCATAAGGTGGGAGACTAGAACACTCCTGGAGTGCTGTTACCATGACGACAATGACTTTCCCACTCACATTTACACAACTCTCTACTGTTTTCCAAATACTTCCCACCCACTACTCATTTTGGTCTCTGTGACAGTCTGGTGGACTACAACATTTTCTAAGGAGCAAATAGGCTCAGAGCAGTTGAGTAATTCAGCAAAATTTATTCAGCAGGTTAGAGACAGAGCTCATATCCAAGGCCAGTGTTTTTCCCGTCATGCCCCAGAGCCTCTACTCTCTGTTTGAACACTTCTAATACAAGCCACTCCAGGACTCAGACCTCGGGTCTTGACTCTCCAGGTCCAGGGCATCTTCTACAATACCCCAAAGGTACCAGCCATCTAAAACCCTCACAGATGAGCTAGCTATCCAGTGATCTGAACAGAGGTTAGTGATGAAGTGAGGACATCAGGACCCAGCAAACCAAAATGAGGTAGTAAGTGAGGATTTATAGCATCCTGTTGCTATAAATTTTCTTCTGAGAGAATGGCTTTGTCTATATCCCATGAGTTCAGTATAACCTTAAGTGATTTAGCCACAATTGATCCTCATTAGCTGCAGATTCTGTATTTGTGAATTCACCTACTTGCTAAAATTTATTTGTAACCCCCAAATCAATACTTGCGACACTTTCGCGGTCATCGTGGACAGAGCAAAGCAGCGATAAATTTGAGTCCCCAAATGCACACCTTCCCAGCTGAAGTTAAACAAGGCGACATTCTGCCATCTTGTTTCACCTCTCATGCTGTGAGCAAATGTCCTTTTCATGATCTATCTAGTACTGCATGTTTCACATTTTTGTGCTTTCTGTTGGTGATTTTGTGCTTTTATTTTTTAAATATTTCTTTTACAGATTTTTAGAGAGAGAGGAAGGGAGAGGGAGAGTGGAGCTGCGAACCTACAACATTTTGTTGCACAGGACGACACCCAACCAACTGAGCCACAAGGCCAGAGCGTGATTTCGCTCTTGAAAATAGCACCCTAGAGTAGTGCTGAAGTGGGGCCTAGTGTCCCTAAATGCAAAAAGCTTGTGATGTGTCTTGTGGAGAAAACACGTGTTAGATAAGCTTTGTTCAGAAGTGAGTTCTAGTGCTATTGACCGTAGGTTCTATATTAATGATTCAACAATTTATATTTTTAAAGGAGTCTTTAAACAGAAACGCATAAAATAAGGTTATGTATTGATTGTTTGATGAAAAATTTCTGCCCAGATGTTGGCAAGAACCAAAGCCTGTATTTTCCCTAGCAGTCATTATTCAAAAATTTGTAATTCACTGTTTGCAGTGACTTTATAGTACATAACTGACATGAATTACAAGGACTGACTGGACTTGTCTGGAGCACGTGTCTAGATTGGATACCAGGTTCGGTAGTGCACGATTTCTGGTCCCAGTTGACTTGAACTTCGTGAGGTTCAGCCTTACAGGCTCTTGGGAGGTAAGGCCAAGTCTTAAGCCTTGGTCTTTCAACAATGAATGTTCTTAGCTATGAAAATGAGAAATTTTACAAGTGACTAAACAAAGACCCTGAGAGGTTGGTTCCCTGTTCAAAAGAACATAGCTTGCAAATGGCAGACCCAGACTCATAAATTCCAGGGACCCAAAGCTTAGGAGTTCCCTCTATCAGAACTGTTGCAATTGCATGAGAAGTGCCAATTTAAAAAGGAGCCACTTTGGGCTAAACAATTAGAAAGAGTTCTTATTTCCCTCTGACTGGTAGGAGACCAGGCTGGGTGACCAAAGAAGGGGCTTCTGGTGTTGCCACCACAACAACCTAGATTATTGTTAAATTTTTAACTATCCCATGTTTTCCTCCAGTACTTTTTTTCCTAAAATGAAAATGGCTTCATTTGTTGCAGCTAACTTAAACATACAGAAAAATAAAATTGATTTAAAAAAAGAATTAACTGTATTTATAAGTAAAGATTAAAAATAAATGAGCTAACTTCCACTTCAGGAAGTAAAAAAAGAAAAAAATACACATATACACAAATAAAGGGATAAACTAATAAAAAAAAACAAAACTCAAAAAATGATCAAAGTGATAAGTTTATTTTGATTATGGTGATGGCTTTACAGATATATCTACATGTATAAACTCATTAAATTGTTAATTTTAAATATGCAGCTTATTGTACATTAATTATGCTTCAATATAGTGGGGAAAAAAGTTGGTTCTTTGAAAAGACTAAATAGAAAATCAGGATTAAAGAAAAAAAATGAAAAAAATACATTATTATTGACAAAGATAACAGAACTCCAGAAAATGGAGGGCTATACAAATGTAAAAGTATCAAGTACAAATGTTTGGTGAACTTAGAGAAATGAACTAATTTCAAGAAGTAACAACCTGAACCGAGCAATAATCATTCAAGAAATTAGACAGGCAGTTAAATGTCAACCACTTAAAATAATGTTAAGCCCACCTTGTTTTTATAGCTGAGTTCTATCTAATTTTCAAAGAATAAGTCCAAAATCAAACTATCTCAGAATGTAGAAAATAATGATAAGATTTCTAACTTATTTTACAAAACTAGCAAACCAAATCCCCATGAAGATAGTATACAAAAAAATTCTAGACAAATTTAACTTACAGAGATGCAAAACTCAAACTAAAATATAACCAACCTAAATCCTGAAGTCAAATTTAAAAAATAATAATCCTTCATCAGGAAAGGCTTAGTCTAGTAATACAAGGATATGAGTCACTATTAAGAAATCTATCAACAGTCCTCTGCAGCCCAACAGTGCAGCCTACTAAAGAATAGTGGTCCCCCCACTCCCATCCCCCCCAAAAAAGGAAAAGATTAAAAAAAAATAGCGGTCCCCAAGCTCCCTGATGGGTGCCTGTCAGAAACAGGGAGAGACTGCTAAAATGCAACTTTGGGGTGGGACCCAATAATCTGCACATTTAACCAACACCCTGGATGTTTGTGACCCATGACGGGCGGTCCAGGCTCATACCCGGAAAAACGCTGCCTTAAGGGTTAATCAGCCCCCACTTTTTTCACCTCTCAGGACCCCGCAGGAAGATAGTCCACAAAGCAGAGAGAACTCTGGAAAATCAGTGGCATGCAAGTGCTAATGCCGGGAGGGTGGAGATGGATATGTGGTGTTCAGTTCCCTCTTCTCAGGAATACGAGTGCGTCAGCCTGCAGAACGAGAAAGGGACTCTGGGAAGGGGGTGGGGGAGAGACTGGGGCAGCTGGCAACAGGTAGGGGTGAGGGCATGGGGGGGAGGAGGCAGCCCTGAGGGACACAGAAGGCTGACGGGAGCTGGGCATCTTCAGAGCCCAGAGTTCCAGGGAACAATGAGTTCCCAGGGGCCAGAACTGTCCCCAGGAGACCAGGATTTTAGGTCCAGCCTTGCTTCCCACCGAGTAACTCACCCCACTGCACGATAGTTTCCTCATCTACCAAGTGTGACAAGCGTCCCTCCAACCAAGGGCTGCCCTGAAGACCCAGTGAGATGCATTCAGCAAAGTGCAGCTGGCAAGCACTGTACAAATGCTAGCTCTTGTTAATAGTCTGGCATGGCCAATTCTTTTATTTTACAGATGAGAAAACAGGCCTAGAGGGAACTGGTGACTTACCCAAGATTGCACAGCTTGCTAGTAACCAGGCAAGAGCAGAGCTCAGGTTTCCTGACTTCTGTCCCAGGTAGACACAGTCACCCTTTGTAGATCCACCAAAAGGCAAAGAACCACTCACCCTCTGCAGCCTTCAGGGTCTGGCTGGGCTGCGTCGCTTGGCGGGCTCATCCTTTCTCCTGTCTTCTAGACCACAAGTTCCAGGGAAGCTGTTGTCCACACAGCAGCCTGGGTGGTAGAGCCCAAAGCTCACTTCTCCCCAACTCCTCCATTTCCCGACTTTCCTAAATAGCTTGTCACACCCACATCCCCTCTGCCATTCATGGGATTGCTGGTGGTTGGCTTGGTCCAGAGAAATTCCAGTAAGGAAAACTGGTGCAGGGGTGGGGCAAGAATTTCATGACAATGTTGGTTGTCTTTCTTTTGGCCCAGTTTCTTTCACTTTCTCTCCCTCGAGGAGAGAGGGCATGTAAGAGATCTAGAAATGCACCCTGAAAAAAATCACCAACTGCTTGGTGCCAACAAGCTCCGTGAGACTTCACTGATCACATTAACATCAGTTACCAGCAAGAATGTTGAGGTACTTACTCTGAGCTGAGAACTGTGCTAAGGACTTTACATATATTGCTCAATTTACTAAACAACAAAGACATGCTGATGGGCATCAACATCATCATTCTACAGACGAGGAGCGGGTAGGGTAGCTCAGGGGGTGAGGTAACAGGTCCAGGTGGCTTAGCAGGAATTCAACCCATGTTGGAATGACTCTGGAGACTGCGTTTAACTATGCAGGGAGCTAAACTCAGCCAGTGTACTGTGTAAAAATATATTGGAACAGCCATGTGTAGAGGTTTTCGGTCCAAGGAACCTGGGGAAGAAAGGAGGTCTGCAAGCTCTGTTTGTTAAAAATCTAAGAGAAATTATACAATTACTTAGATAAGGCCACCTTGCAATTAAAATTCAAAGTGCTTTTCATTATTTGTCCTGCCTGGTAACAGATCAGCTCAGGCTGATAACCCTGCACATCTGTTGAAGATTAGGACCTCCTACTGGTGATTTTAGATATCTCTGATTAATTTCAAAACATGGAGAAAATAATTTTTGTTTTGTTTCATTTTGTTTTAAAGCAGACTGATAGAAGAAATTTCTCTAATTCTGCAGTCCATGTGGGGTACTTTAAAGGGCTCCTTAGGTGGTAGTCAATTCAGGATTCTTGAGCCCACAGGTGCCCACCAGAAGGCCCTTTGCTGTCACCCCCACATTCCCCTACTCACAGGCTCAAGGGTTCTCATTTGGGCCAATCCCAAGGCAAGATAAAGTCTGCAGGACTGGGGTGATCTGATGATCTCGGGGAATCCTCTCATTCTGACTTGGCAAGTGATTAAATCCATTAGGTCCAAATGGTTTAAAACAAAGTATCAGAAAGAATGAAGAGCATCGTTCTTTCCCCCCACAAGGGTTTGCACTGTGGTGACAAGCATTTGAGGAGTTCAGCCTCATGGTCTTAGCTTAAGCTTGCCTTGTTGGACTGAGAATCAGGATTGGAAAGCCCTTCAAGGTCACAGACTTCAACCAATCTTTTTTCCACTGCAGTCCCTCTCCCGCCCTTCCCCAAGCACACCTGTGGTCGCTGGTCCTGACCTGCATGCCTCCAGTCACAGGGTGCTCACTTGTTTGGAAAACAACCTATGGGGAGGGGCTACTTTGACTGTTCAAATAGTCTTCATACTAGAGTGAAGACAGAAATAGAGAAAAAACAATCTGTTACACAATTTCAGAAATGAAGTATAGAAAATGGAAAATTCTTTTGAAGAAAATGAGCCAAGCAGTAAATATGAATTATGCTTTCAAGTTATGGCCAATTAAGGGAGAAGAAGAGGAAGAAGAGGTGTGACAGAGCTGCCTGTATCGCATTGTCATCGTCATTGTATGTGCTCCCCCCTCCCGGCTACTCCACTAGACTGTGAGCAAGTTCTGTGTCCCAGGAAACTAGCACTGTCCTCAGCACAGTGGGCATTTCACGTACGTTCGTGGAATGAATAGACCAGCCTCCACTGGCTGGCCGGGTGTGGCTCAGCGGTTGAGCGTCTACCTAGGATCCAGGCGATCAGGGTTCGATTCCCGGTCAGGGCACATGCCTGGGTTGTGGGCTCGATCAATGACTCTCTCATCATTGATGTTTCTGTCTCTCTCTCTCCCTCTCTTTTCCTCTCTCTGAAATCAATAAAGATATATTTAAAAAAAAAAAAAGAAATACCACGTGCAGGTCTGGGCACACAAAGATGAGTGAAATAATCCAACACGATAGAGGCAGGTACAGAAGCACGTACAGGGTGGAGAGAGCCAAGGAGAGAGCAACAGGAGGACTTCCCAGGGGAAGTGACTGATCTGAGGTGGGTTTTAGGGTGTTAATCGGAGTTTTCCAGATGGAAAAGGAAATCCTGAGCAGCTGGAGAATCAAATACAAAGTAAACATCATCATAGCAAAAAAAAAAATCGTGAAATCTTCTTTTCCTCATTTCTTGGGTGAAGTGGAGTGTGTTTTCTACATGGTGATACAGAGCTTCTTTGAGATAGCCATGAGTCCAATGAGTTGCTTTTTAGAATAAAGTACTTTTTTCTTTTTGTCAAAGGCATTACAAAGGATTTTGCTCTAGCCCTATCTTGGATTGTTCCTTTATTCTTGGACCTGATTTTAAGTCCTGAGTCTGTAGCCCATGGATTTCCCCTGCTTGCTGTAGTGTAGAGATACTTGCTATGGCCACTTTCCTGTCAGACAAGCCAAGAAAAGCAACTGAGTGTGACGAAGGCCGGAAGACAATGGGTCACTTGCCTGTGCTCCTGCCTGTGGCTGGCTGCCCATTGCCTGTGCCCTGGAGCCCCCTCATTCCCTCATCCACTCAAGGGTTGTGACCTGCAATTATCCCCCTGCTTTCTGTGTCATTTTCCCCTTCTCTGCTCACTCTCCAGCTATTGACCAATTTCTCCTTAATAATAAAATTTCCTGAAAGAGTTACCTATACTCAGTCTCCACTTCCTCATTTCCTTTTTATTTTTTTTTGGGGGGAGCAGGGAGACTGCCCCAATCAGACTCTATCCCCCAAAGAAACCTTCCTTAATAAGATTACCAATAACCTCCTCATTGCCAAGCCCAGTGATCATTCTCAGTCCTCAGCAGCATTTGACAAGGGTGAGTATCTTTCCTTCCAGATCCTCTGTCTTTACTTGATTTCCAGGATCCTGCCCTGTCCTGGTTTCCTTTCTAACTCGCTGACTCCTTCTCAGTGTCCTGACTTATTGATACATCCTGTTCTTTTATCTGACCTTTGAAAGTTGGGCTCAGTGTTCAGACCTTTTTTTTAGTGTAAAATGTTTATATTTAGAATTAGCCAGCTGGACTCAGTTTAGATGATCCCAATTTTGTTGGCAGGGGCCAGTTAAACACATGCCTTCTCGTCTCCATCAGGCCTGATCAGGGTATTGACCTTGGCCAGGTCAGTGTCATAGAGCTTCACAGCCTGTGACCCGGTGCTTGTTGGCCTTGACGCCCACAGCGAACACAGTGTATTGTCGTCTTCTGTCTTGGCTGACTCGGTCCTTAGGGGGAACCTGATGGTGGCGTAGAGGTCGAGCTGGTTGCTCCTGGGGGCACCCTTCTAAGGATATTTAGGCTGCCTTCGGAGCCTCAGTGTCTCCGGCCATCAGATGGTGGGTGACATGCAAATCTGCTTTTTTTATGTGGCCGTGGGTACCTTTCAGCACTGCTTTCTCTGCCTTTCAAGGCTTTGCTTTGGCTTCGGCTTTGGGAGGAGCAGGGGCTTCCTTCTTCACTTGCAGCGCCATCTCTGTGAAAAGGTCTCCTTTATTCTATCTAGATTAATTCCCTCATTAAGCTCATTTAGCTCCATGGTTTTCAAGTGCATCAACAAGAACGTGTCTCCTACCCCAACCTTGGCCTTGAATTGTGGTCTAATAGATCCAACTGTCTACTTAACATCTCCACTTGAATGTCAACATGCATCTCAAACCTAACATGTCCCAAAGTGGACTCATGGTGTCCCTAACTCTGAACCACCCTTGTGTTCCCATCTCAGCAAATGACCCACTCCCCATTCACCTAACTGTTCAGAGGAAGAACCATGGAGTAGCCCTGCCAGTGTGGCTCAGTTGGGTGAGACTCGTTCCATATACCAGGAGGTCGCCGGCTTGATTCCAGGTCAAGTGTGCAGGAGGCAGCTAATCGATGTTTCTGTCTCTCTCTCTCCCTTTCCTTTCCTCTCTCTGAAATCAATAAAAACATATTTTATCCAGAACAACAAAAAGAACCATGGAGAACCACCTATTCCTTTCTTCCCCACCTGCCTGACATCCAACCCACAAGCAAATCCTGTTGCTTCTACATTAGAAATAGATCCAGAATCTGATGGCTCTCTGCAGCTACCACCCCAGCCAAAGCCACCATCGCCGCTCACCTAGACTATTCTGACAGCCTCCTAACTCACCTCACTGTTCCACCCTCAGCCCCTTTAGTCTGTTCTCTACTCAGCTGCCCTGGAATTTCTATTCAAATTTAAGTTAGATAAGGCCACTCCTCTGCTTAACATCTTCAGATGCTTTCTCATCCCACTTAGAATAAACACCAAAGCCCCCCATGGTCCCTTTATAACGTGACCCCATGACTCATCTGCCCTCATCTCCTGCTTTCCCTCCGTCAGTCTGCCCTAGTAACCACACTGGATCCTCAGTATTTCTTGAACAAGCAAGCATGCTTCTGCCCCAGGGTCTTTGTACTGGCTATCCCCTCTGCCTGGAGTACTCTTCTCCAAGAGACCTACCTGGCTAACTCCCTCATCTCCTTCAAGCTTTTGCTTGTCTCACACTTCCTCAATGCAGCGTACCCAGGGCACCCTATTTTAAAATTGGGTCTCACCTCACCCCAAGCTACTGATTCTCATCACCCTGCTCTCCTCTCTTCTTTCCAGACATGTATCACCTTCTCACATGCTATATCACGTGCTTCATTATTACATTTATTATTTTATGTCTGCCTCCCCCCCACTAGAATGTCAGCTCCATGAAGCTGGGGACTTGTGTCAGTTTCATTGGCAGCTGAATCTCAAAAGACTAGAAGAGTGCCTGGACTATAGTAGTCACCCATCAATATTTAGTAAATGGCTGAGGAGGGCTGGCTACATCAGCGTCCCATAGAGGAAGCTCTGCACTCCAGTCCACCATCCACAATGTCCCACTTGCGTTCTAAGGGATGTCAGCAGGAACAGAGGACCAACCAGCTCCAGGCATTAATCAGGAAAGGTGGCGCCTACACCCAGCCAACTCACTGCCTGGCCTGGGAAAGTCACCTCCTCTCTCCAGGACCCAGTCCCTCACCTGCTTGATGGAGATGTTTTCCTCTCTACTCCCTGTCCCAGGACTTAGTATCAGAGCAGAGAGGGACCGGTATTTTTAAAGCCGAAGGAGTTGTCCTCCATGCTGTGCAACTCATGTCTAGGAGAGAGGCCCACAAGGAGCTATTTATAAGCCATTTGCTGAGGATAATTATCCCCCTGAAGTCCTGTCTACCAGTTTTGGTATTCCTGGGGTCAAGAAAAATCAGCAGGCCCTGGCTGGTGTGGCTTAGTGGTTAGAGTGTTGGCCTGCAGGCAGAAGGGTCTTGGGTTCGATTCCCAGTCAAGGACACCGACCTGGGGTGCAGGTCTGATCCCTTGCCCAGTCGGGGCATGTGCAGGAGGCAGCCAATCGATGTGCCTCTGTGTCTCTCTCACATGGATGCTTCTCTCTCTCCCCTCCTCCCCCTCTCCTTTCCACTCTCTAAAAATCAATGGAAAAAACGGGTGAGGGTTAACAAAAAAAAATAAAATAAAATAAAATAAAATAAAATAAGAAAGAAAGAAAGAAAGAAAGAAAGAAAGAAAGAAAGAAAGAAAGAAAGAAAGAAAGAAAGAAAGAAAGAAAGAAAAGAAAAATAAGCAGAACTCTGACATAACTAGGGTTTATTCTAATGAGATGAAATATTGTTATTCCCCACCCCTCTGGGCTGAAATGAGCTCATGAAAGCAGGGCAGTTAAGGTCACCTAATATCATTGCAAGTTTCATTAGCATTCTGACTGATACATGAAATTCAGAGGACGTGAAGTTTCACCAGTTTTTTGTATCTCCTATTTAAGCCCTGGAAGGCTGGGGCCCACCTTCCTCTTCCTGTATCTTCTGTGGGGCTCAGCCGACCAGTGGGTGCTGCTCCATCAGTGGGTGCTGATTTTGGTCCTGGTCAGTTTCCTGGGTTAGTCACTGTCCCTTGGCTGGAGGAAAGTGTGCAGAGAGCAAACACTGTGTCTGCCTCGAGCAGCAGGTTTCTCAGGGAGCCTGGGGTTGCAGTGAGCATTTGCAGAACACCTCAAACTGCAAGGTGCTTCTGCGAACACGGCCCAGGAGCTCCCGACCAGACGTCAATGCGATGGGCTTCTGAATCTGTTCATCAGACAAATAAGCGATGGGCTTCTGAATCTGTTTATCAGACAAATAAACGGAGGGGCATGGCCTGGACCAGACTGCTCTGAGCCAAGCTAGTGCTGCCCAGTGTCCCTTCTGTCAGTAGCAAAGACCTACCCTCTGTTGGAGAGTTTGAGCATGCCTTGCTCATTTCTAGCACAGAGACTTTGCAGGGGAAAAAGCCCACCTCCTCCTGGAGGCCCTTTCTGCTGTCCCCAGCCCAGAGTTACACTGTGTTCCTATAGCCCTTTCTGTCCACACCACAGATTTGGCCTGAACCCATGCTGTCTTGCAACATCTCATACCTTTGCTTTGTGTGGTAACTTGGTGCTTCTGTCATCCTTTAACTTTTTGTGTGTACCTCTTCTCTCTCTAGCTAGCCTGTCAGCTCTAGGTAGGCAAGAACCATTTTCACTCATTCCCTATTCATTCATTCTTTCCTTCAAGAAATATTCTATGCCATTCAAGAGATAAATCAATGATCAAGGGAGACATGGTTCCTGCCCTCATAGCGTTTATGTTCCTTATTTACCCCCACAGGACCCGGTAAAACCCACCTATGACCGTCAGGCAAGAGTTAACAGTGACGGCATCTGGCCAGCAAGTTGCAGCAACATGTGTCCCTTTGATCTGATCAAAGCTGAGTGGGAACTATTCTTAAGCAGAAAACAGGAAGGACCACAGAGGCAGGGCCTGTGAGGGGCAGCTTCTGGATGACAAGCCGAGACAAGAATTCCTTTTGGGCCCTGCCCCCATGACATATGGGGAGCCCCACCCCATAAAAAGGTTGGAGCCCTTAAGCCCTGCAGAGGCCTACAGCTTACCAGGGGAACCTTTCATGGCATGGATGGGGAAACTGAGGCACCCAGAGGGTTGTGGTTGCTCTGGTCCTGGGCTCCCAGTGCAGAGCTCTTTTCTAGGACCCCACTGAGGTATGATTTCCTGCTAAAGGAAAGACTTGTTTTCCTACTTAGCTGTTGGGAGCAATTCTAGTACACGGGAGTATAGACGTGGAAAAGAGAGAGGCTTGGGGGTGCGGGAAATTCACAATTTCAAATATCTTACAATAGCAGGAAAACACTCGTGCTCTGGTTCTGAGCATCACCTCTGCACCCACGCTGGGCCAGAGGCAGGAAGGAGGGGGTGACTTACACATGGTCCTATGCTCAAGGAACTCACAGGAGACAGCTGGTTGGCAAGCGTGGCCAGCAGGCCCCGTGATGGGAGTGAGACCAGTGAGTGAGTGAGGAGGGCTGGCCCTGAAAGGCCCTCTGCCCTCCCTCGCAGCCCTCACCCTCACTAAGCCTGAGCCCTTTGTAGGGTGGGGGTCACATCTGCCCTGCCTACCAGGCCACAGTGGTGAGGATTGAGTGAAATACCAGAGGAGGAAACACCTGGCCCAGGACAGACACTCAGTCTACTTTCACTCATTCTGAAGGTGGTTCCAATTATTCTCAACCACCTCCATTGTTTCCCAAGTTCCAGAGAAAGAACCTTAATGAAGCAGAAAGAACTGCGCGCACAGGACCCCAACTGCCCGCCCAGAGGCCATGGCCCTGACGCCCAGCTCACTAACCACCCACAGAACTGGCACTTGGGTCCGCCGCTTGATGCCTGAGGCCAACCTGCTTCCTTTCCCTGTTCCCCCATTTTTCTTATCTGTATGGAGGTAGGAAAACCAGGTAAGACCCACATCCATGAAGTTGTTGGGCTTCTCTGAGATGCCACAAGCACAGCCCTAGCAGGTGGCACTGGGTCTGTGCTAACTCCTGTCCCCCTCCCCTTCTCCTTCCTGGGGGAGCTGGTTCAGACAGTGTGGGGCAGAGTCCTGAGGCCGCCCACTTCCCTCCCAGTCCTCTGCCTCCTTAGCACAGGGGCCCCACTTCCTCTGCAACCATTGGAAACACATGTGGCGAGGGCCAGCTGCCACTGCCACCACCATTCAGCTCAGGAGACAGGTGACGTGTGTGTGAGACACACTTCTTTTTGTCAAAAAGGGCAATGGATGGGAGCGGGTTGCTGTGGGGACCCTGCTGCTGAAAGAGGCCCACCTCCATCCTCCAGCTCTACTTCCACTTTCACTCTTCAAGTCTAGAGACTTATGGAAATTAAGTCTGAGTACAGTCTTGGAAATGATTTATTCCAGTGGCTTTCAAACACTTAAAATTAATTTTTAGCTATGTGGATAGAATTTTAACTGACACCCTCCCCTCCCAAATGTGTATGCTGATTTTTTTTCTATGAAAGATTTAGTGCAACTTTTTCTTTCTAGATGGGGACACTCAGGCCCACAGAGTGGCTGTATCTTCCTGGAGGTAACTCAGGAGTTGTTCAAGCTTGGGCTAGAACCCTGGTCCCCTAATGTAGGGCCCTTCCCACCAGCCTCCACACTGGGGAGGTGACTGTGAAATGTGAAACTTGGCTCTGCATCTGAGAGGTAAGGAGCAAAAAGGCAGGGGGAGCTCTCGCAGTGTGAGTGGGGAAAGATTCTTAGGCAGACCCAGGAACTCTGTCAGTTTGCCTTATCTGGTTTCCTAAGAATTGGTTCTTGGAATAAGGGTTGGTTTTTGGAAGAAATAAAACTATTATTCTTGCCCTTTGCTTTTTAGAGGTGCCAAGAATCATCAGGCTTTGGGAGTCCCAGAGGAAGAAAATATGAGCTTTGTGGGTGAAAAAATAACCTCACAGGGTGATCTGGTCATAAATTCTTAACTGGGCAGGTCATGGTCAAAGATGTTCACCAAAGCAGACTCGCCTTTCCCTGCCTTTCTCTACTTTGCCATGTGTTTTCCATTACCCGCCTTCCCATTTCTTAATTTAACTCTATATAGTTTGTACCCACAGGAATCACAACATGAACGACAAAGTGTTATTTTAGGGCAGCGACCTCAGCCTATTCCCAGAACACTGGTTCCACCAGAGAAGCAGTGGGACATCTGGTGATTCAGTGCATATTGTCATCTCACAGGTTCCATTTTGACCAAACATGTTCTAGCCAGCTGACAAGGGTGCATTAGTTCCCTCCAGGCTCTGAGCTCACCTGGACCTGCTTCTTAAATCCTGGAGATACAGAGAGGTTGGGGCTACAGCAGCATGGTACAGTTTGGGAAATTTCCAGCCAGAGTCAGGCCCTGGATTTTAGCACCAAGCGTATCATAGCTCCCCTCCTCATTTCTTCACTTGGTGAACTCCTACATAACCTTCAAGGGCCACTGCAAATGTTCCCTTCCTCAGCACACTTCTCAAGAGACCTAACTTAGTTCTCTCCTCTAGTTCTCACTCCACTTTACTTTTACTCTATCCAGAGATAGTTTAACTGAAAGAGAACTTATTAAGAATTTAATGTAGCACAATAATTTATTAAGAAATGAACTTATGACATTTATTGTTTTTATTGACTCACCAGGGAAAAACCAAAGCTTTCTGGAGCCCACCTCTTGGAGAGTAGCCTAATTTTCTTCTTACAGACTATGGGTTCTCTAGACCCTAAAGAGCAATAAACAATTCTTCCTACTTCTGGGTCTGAGAGAGGAAGTTGAGTGGGCCAGGAGGGAGCCTGGTGTGAGAAGAAGCTGCCCTGAAGACAACCTCTGAATGGGACTTTATGTTTAGAAAACAATGGAGGCAATTAAGCCAGATTGTCCCAGAGGGGAGGAGAATGGGCACTTGGTGCTCCAAAGTAAAGACATTTTTAGATAAAGAACATTTGTCTTTAGAGAGTGTACACCTTGCAGCACACAGCACTGAGCATAGTGTCTTCCTGAAATAACACTGCTGACTTACTCACACACTAGTGTTGGAGACGATTTTTAAATATTCAGAACCCAGGTTGATGTGAAAATGCTATTGCCTGGGGGTCGGGGGGTTGGTTTGTCCAGGCCCCCTAGACAGAAGGCTGGGAAGGCCAGGCCTGCATCTTGTATCACCAAGAGCAACAGCTGCCATGGCAACTAGAGGCTGCCCAACCCCCTTTTTCAGACCCACCCCAAGCATAAATCTTCTTTCATAAACAAGCCCTTCCACTGTTTCTGCGCAGCTAGGTTAACACACCTTTGAAATGCTCCCTTTCAGACCCCTTAATAAAGCACCTAATCTTAACTACCCTGTAATCCCATCCCTGCAGGGCTTCCTCCCACCTTCATGTAATCTTCTTTCCTTCATTAAAAGAAACTGCAAACTGTTATTCTTGGGAGCATTTATCTCTGTCTGTTAAGAACTTGCTTTCAGGCGTATCCTCTTTTTGACTCAAATTTTTATAAAAATTCTTTACAGGTTTGGACATTCTTACATTGACACAGCAGTGGTTCCTAAACTTCTTTGTTAAAAATACAGCTTATTCTGATCTCCTGTTGGAGATTTAGATTTAGCCCATTTGATGTGGGGAGGTTATTATGACAAGGAGAAGATACAACTAGTATTTGAGAGCAAGGGCTTTGGTTTGAGAACCAACTCTGCTCCTTACTAGCCTTATGAACTTGCTTAATCTCGCCAAGACTCAGTTTCTTGGTCTGTAAAGTGGGGTAATAATGTCATCCATTATGCTAATATACACTAAAGGAAGTTCAACAAAATAGTTGAGGGCATGCACTCCAGAGTCACACTACCCAGATTCAAATCTGCTCCCCTACTTACTAGCTCTGTGACCTTGTGCTTTACTTCTCTGTGCCTCAGTTTCTTCATCTATAAAATGGGAGTGATACTAGTATCTCCCTCAAAGGGCTGTTAGATTTAAGTGTTCATACTTTTAAAGTTCAGAAGAGGGCCCGATGAAGAGGAAGGACTCCATCAATGGCAGCTGCTGCTGTTATTGATACTGTTATCATCACCACCACATTGGCAAGGGAAAAAGAGGCTTTCACTAGGACAGTGGCAGTAGAACCAGATAAAAAGGAACATGGACACAGCATTTAAAAGATGAGCTCTGAGGGGCAGCAAGAATGAAAAAAGGAGAGCGTGTTGACCTTCCTCTAAACACTTGGTGGTGAGGGCAGTCCTGGCTGTGCTGCTGGCTTTTGAAACCGGACACAATGGGTCCGGGCTGCCTGTCACTACTTGAGCCAAATTAAGCAGAGACAAGGTTGAGTCATTAATGAGCATTTATTCCAATAACGTTGGCAGTACGGGGAGAGCAGGCAGTCACCCTGAAAATTCTGCTCCCCCATCTCCTACTAGCCGGCTGATTATATAGGGACAGGGAAGAGAGGCTGCGTGCAAAGGGGAAGGGGGGCGGGGGTGCCTACAGGGTCTGTGGTCCCCGCGTCTCCTTCCAGGATCTTGAAGTCTGATAATAAAGTAGTTAATTTTCAGTGGTGTTAAAACCCAGCCCCACCAGTTCCTGGGACTGAGAATGGTCAGCTTTCCTGAGGCAAACTCTAGGAGGGGACCTGCGTCCAGGCACAGCAACCAAGTCAAAGTGCACTCCAACCTTTGTCTATTCTCAAAATGCATTTTCTTTTCTGAGCAACAGACCCATCCAGGCCCCAAGGTGTCTCTTATCTTTTCACAGCTCTGTTTTTCTTCATGCGGCGCAGCCTCCAGTTTCCCAGCGTCTGTAAGAAAACTTATCTACAGTTAGTAAGGTGAATAATTATTAAACAGCTGTGGCTCTGTTCTTATTATGTGCCCTTCCCCACTATCACTTTCAGGGCGATTCAAGGCCCTCCCCTCTATTGACCTCAGTCTTATCATCTATAAACTGAGGGTCTTAGAGCAGCCTGCCTTGTGGATCTCCAATTTTAACACACTGAGAGTCTAAGAGATTTCATGCTGATGTTAAAAGGGAATTCCTGTGTTTGCTGGTGAGTTGGGGCATCCTCCTGTTTTCCCAAAGTTGTCCTATTTTAGGCTTTCTGAAGGACATGTTGATTTTTCAGCACCACATTGGCACAGATTTATGGAATCTGGGCAGGGAAGGGCCTTTTGTGTCTGAAAATGAAACCTAAAGTCTACTGGTTGACACATCCTTCAGATCCTATCTTAGTTGGAGCAATGGAAAGCTCATCTCACCACACGCCACCCCCACTTCAAGAATGTCAGCATGGCCTCTGAGAAGCTATGGAAGAAAAACAAATGCAAAAAGTTTCGTCCTTTCCCCATCTCCTGCCACCTATATAGGGACCAAGTATCCAGGATTGAGGGATCCAGGTCAATGGAAATGGCCACCCAGGGTTGGTTGCCTGCTCAGCTAGCTTCTGCAGACCTGGCTAAAGATGGAAGCACCCCAACCTACTGTAACAAACAAATTCAGAATCCTGCCTCCAACTCCTAATCATTTCTTCAAAACAAGAGTGCAGGGATGTCCATAGCAGCCAGATTATTTGGCAATGAACACTGCTTTTGCTCCTGATCTAATTTAGTATTAGATTTCCAGCTAATGCTGAGATGATGGAGACTCTCACCCCTGCTACAGTTAATGATGAAGCCCAGCAACCAGGCCCTCCTCATGACTCCTGGAACATGCCCACAGAGGAGGAAAATCTGCTTCCATAGTGGAAAAGGTACCTTGCCTAAAAAAAGTTTACATTAAAAACAAAGCAAAGCAAAATCTAAAGAGTCAAAGCTATTGCCAGTTCTTTGTGCTGCTAAATGTAAACCCCAAGGAGACTGACAAATGCTTATCAGAGTCTCTTTTATGCATTTTGAGCTGTGAAGGTGGACCCCGAACTTGAGGTAGAATTGGGTTCCAAGCTAGAAGGCGCTGGGATTTTGGGTTGAAATCAGGCAGCTAGAGATGAGAGAGTTGTGAAGAGGTTGTGGAGGGTCCAAGAAGGTGGTGGCAAGCTGAGGCCAAAGAGGAGGCTGGCTAGCAAGCGACTCCTCTTGGTGAGGAATGGCAAGTGAACTTTAGAGCAGTGTGTTCTTCGAGTTTGCTAAGAACTGTTAAAAATCATCTATTGTTGAACTCAGTCAAGATGGCAGAGCAGGCTATACCACAATAGTGAGAAAGGGAAGAAGGGTATGGCAATCTCTATTTTTCTTTCCCCCAAATATGTTTTAGTCATTTGATACTGTTGCACTAACATTTGATACTATTTGATATTGTTGAATTTTAACTATCTTCTGGGGTTTTCACTGAAAGTAGCAAAATAAAGTATAATATTGTGCTTACAAAAAAAGAAAAGAATTATTTACTGTTAAAAATGTACTGTTGAGAACTGCTGTTACTATCACTTATTGTTAAGAACTCCTCTCAAAACAAATGTGTGTAGCTGAGTCTGCTTTTCTCAGCCCATTGTATTACTGGGAGTTCTCCAAATTAAATTCCATGTAGCATATACTGTTTATTAAAAGATAATACAATAGTGATCATTTGGAAACTTACATAATCTTAAAACTCAACAGAACCACAGCAATGGCTTAGCACTTGGACTTATAGAAGAGTTTTGGGAGGAAAGGAATGTTTCATGTCAAGCAAACACAAGACAAGGCCAAGGCCAAAGCCGAAGTGATTCCTCTGGTAAAAATACAGAGATTCAGGCAGCTCATCCCTTACACAGACAGTGAAAGAGAGAGTAGCAGAAGGTGCCAGCTGCCCCACGATCCCTGGCCCCTTTTGTGTTAGTGCCATCAAAGCATGGCACTAACACAAACGGGGCCAGATGACTGCACTGTGCGTTGTAGGATAGAGTTGCTGGGGAGGCAGTTCTAAGGAGGTTTGTGTTCTGCAGCTCCACTCTGAGGCGGGCAGGGAGGAAAGTCCCACCCACGCCTCATCAGAGTCCAGGAGGTGATGAGAAACCGGCCACGACAGCCTCCCAGGGGAGGTGAGGAGGGGGGATGCCTCCAGGCAGCTTCCCCAGGCTCCTCACTCTCCAGCGTTCCCTGAGGTTCCAAAGCCGCCTTTCAAGACTCACATCAGCTGCGCAGCCCGCCTGCCTGCGTGGCCCATGCGGATACATGCAAGTGGCCAGGCTGTCACGGCGGAGGCTGCACATTTTATCATTGATACTGTTGGAAACTGCTCGCGTGGGGCGATAGTGGAAGCACAGCCCCCTTTAGCACATAGCTCTCTGTGTCCAGGTTTTGGTAAATCTCCTTCCCCTCCCCCTTCCAGGCTAAAGGATAGAATGGTGTCCCTGCTGTTCCTTGCCCTCCGCACACCTTTGTAAAGTCTCTTTATAGACTCCCCTCAGGTTCCCTCCTTTGAGAGTGCCGTCTGTTTTCCTAATGAGGATGGAACATGGCCCTGAGAAACAGGCTCTGAAATGGGATTCCAGGGTTGGATTGCTCAGCTATTTGGGGAACACAAGGTTATATTCCTGACCTGGGAGAGTCGGTCAGCCAGTGACGCATGGCATATGGTAGCGGCATAATTGTCACTGGTGCGGCCCGGTGGGCTAGATCAAAAGGTGCCCTAATGCCACGTCCTCTCGGCCCACCTCTGCTTCAGCCTCCCACCCCAGATGCCTGCCTCGCTCTCAGCGCTGCTCTGCCCCAGGCTTTCTCCTAAGCCAGGGGGACTGGCCCACCCTGGGTAGTTCTCGGCCTGGAATCGCAAGGCAGCTACCCTCGACAAATGGGGGGCCGGGTGGGGGTGGAATGCCAAAGATCAAGGCAGGGGAGGTTCACGCTAGATCCAGACAGCCTGAAGGAAAACTGCGGGGCGGAAGGAGGATGAGACGTGGCTTTATTCAGCTGCAGCCGGCTGAACGTAGGTGGGGACAAGCCACACCCCGGGAACAATCCTCACCTCTGAAAGTCCCGGGCCCGCCTGATAGGGGCCAGGACAACAGTGGCTCTCAGCCCAGGATAGGTCAGGCACCAGTCAACTAGCATGGCGTCTGTTATGACCACGCTGTGCCATGTTTCCGGGGCCTTCCCCCGAGAGGAGGCGGCAGGAAAACCTAAGTGTTTTCACTTTCCCCACAGCCGGGGTGGTAATCCCCATTATTTCCCCCAGTCGACTAACCTGTGTGCCCCCTGCAAAACCACAGACTGTGGGGGATGATGGTGTGCTAACGGAAAACTCAACCCCGCGGCAGCTCTGATTACAGCTGCTGTGCCAGGTGTTACAGGTTTGCTACAACACACAAATACTTGGTGACTAATGTTTTGGCAAATGCAGTATTTTCTATCTCCATCCAGAGAGAAGAGCAAATGATGATAATATTTACATGGAAAGAAGTACACATCCATTGTCCTGCCCCAGGGCTATGTTCAAGCTCCTATTCCCGGTCACAATACAGTCCAGAGGGACTCTGATCATTTTAACATTCCACAGTGTATCTTGCTGGCCAACTATATTGATAAAATGTCACGTTAATTAGGTTTGGTAAACAGGAAGTGAGATGTTCTAAGGAGATGTGCCGGAGGGTAAGAGATTAACCCTGTCGAGATTCGGGAGGCTGTCGGATCCCGTGAATAGTCTAACCGTGCCAATTCATCCATCAGATCAACTCTGTGTATCTCTCACCCCTTAATACTAAGAAAAAGGCACAGCACCTGATGGGTTTCTGGATTTTGGAGACAACATGTACTTCTTTTTGTGTGTGTGTATGTGTGTGTTTTTTTTTAAATATATCTTTATTGATTTCAGAGAGAGGAAAGGAGAGGAAGAGAGAGAGATAGAAACATCAATGATGAGAGAGTCATTGATCAGCTGCAGCCCATAACTGGGGCATGTGCCCTGACCGGGAATCGAACCCTGATCGCCTGGATCCTAGGTCGACGCTTAACTGCTGAGCCACGCCCGGCCGGGCAACATGTACTTCTTTTGGGAATAATGCTACAACCCATTTACTGGACAACTTGGAAGGCTGTCAGTTTTGAGTGAGGCTCCGATTAAGAGAGGACTCTCTTGCAAGTCCAGGCGTTGAGCAGCCCTGACATATAGATGATATGATCCAGGCTAGGCAAGGTGCTAGAGATATCCATGGTAGGTAAGTACACTGTGAGGAGTCTCTGGCAAGTCCCAATAAGACACCTATAATTCAGACCTCGGGTTCCAGAGCAAAGCCATGCCTTCTGCAGCAGAAAAGAAGATCCTGTTAAGAAAGAAGGTCCTATTTGAAAAGGAGGTCCTGAAGGGAATCTTAGTAAAGATTGAGCACCTAACCGTGGAACATCAAGTAACTATGAAACGAGTTGCTCATTAAGAGGTATATATTGTCAGGCCCACCATGTCAAGAGATGGACCAGTGCAGCAGTAATCTTTTGTATGGTGGAAATGACATATTCAGGATTGGGCTCAAGTAGACACAGATAAGCTGCATAAGCAAGTGAGCAAAACCTCCGAGACTCCCATATCTTTTGCAGCAACACCTTACCTCAAACCTTGTGAGGTTCGTGCCACCAGATAAAGGAAGGAGGAAAAACTTGGGTCTGATTCATGGGTGGGTCAGGTTGGTATACTGGTATGAGCCAACTACTGCTGCAGCACATCCCCACTCAGGGGTGTACCTAGGGCACAGCGCTGGGTGGTGGCGGGGAACCCTCTCCGTGCGTAGAGCTTTGAGAACAGTCATCAGTTTTGTATGGAGCGAGTAATGACCTAAATTAAAGGTATACATGGGTGCCTGTGTAGTAACAAATGATCTGAAAGGAGGAAGAGTGGAGACTAGGAGCTCTGGGAAATGACCCATCAGGGTGGGCCTAAGTGTGTGGAACTTTGTCCTCAATCAATGCCCACCTGAGAGTATCACTTCAGTAGGGCATGGATAGACCCAGTGAACAGGATGATTCACCCCGTGCATGTCAGCCAGCCTCTGCCTTTGGCTACCTCAGTGCTTGCAAAGTGATCCCGCAAATGGAATGGTCATAGTGGCATTGGTGAGGCCCTGCGTTGGACCAACAGCATAAGCTCCTTTCACCAAGGCTAATCCAGTTATTGCCACTGCTGACTGCCTGACTGCAGAGCGACACAGAGATCATACAATATGGTATTATTACACTATATAGAATGTCCAGAATAGGCAAATCCAGAGACAGAACACAGATTAGTGGTTGCCGGGGCTGGGGGGGAGAGGGATGGGGAGTGATTGCTAATGGGTATGGGGTTCATTTTGTGAGGATGAAATTCTGGAATTAGATAGTTGAGATGGTTGTAAAACGTTATGAATATACTAAAGGCATTGAATTGTATACTTTAAAATAAATAAACAATAAATAATAGTGATAGCACCAAATGCTGGTGAGGTTTCAGAGAAACATATATTGCTGGTGCGTGCAGGAAACGGCACAGCCATTTCCACTCTGGAAGGCAGTGGGCAGCTGCTTAGAAAACTGAACATGCAGCCACCATGCCACCCAGCAATCTGACACCTGGGCATTTATCCCGAGACATAAAAGCTTATGTTCACACAAAAACCTGTAAATGAATGGTTATAGCTTTGTTTGTATTAGCCCCAAACTGGAAATAACCCAGAGGTGAATGGGTAAACATACTCCTCAGCAATAAAAAGGAACGCACTGATACACGCAACAACCTTGAT
This sequence comes from Miniopterus schreibersii, assembly GCF_964146895.1. NCBI lineage: Eukaryota > Metazoa > Chordata > Mammalia > Chiroptera > Miniopteridae > Miniopterus > Miniopterus schreibersii. The sequence continues at coordinate 164,325,848 of NC_138101.1, read as the reverse complement.
CAATCTCCAATTGAGCTGAGTGAAAAAAGCCAATCCCAAAAGATTATGTACTGTGTGATTCTATTTGTGTAACATTCTTGAAATGACAAAATTATGGAAACGAAGAACAGAATAGTGGTTACCAGTGGTTAGGGAGGGATGAAGGCCGGAGGGAAGTGGGTGTGGCAATAAAAGGGCACCCTGAGGATTCCTTGTGGTGATGGAAACTTTCTGTATCTTGTATCAATATCTTGCTTGTGATATTGTACTATAGTTTAAAAAGATATTACCACTGGGTGAAATGGGTGAAAAATACATTAAATAGATTTCTTTGTAATATTACCACTGTGTTTATAATT